>NW_027254374.1:5600422-5913344 GCF_044704955.1 Pristiophorus japonicus | reverse complement strand
GCGTGGGGGATTAGGAGAGTTGGGGAGGCGGAGAGCGTGGGGGAGTAGGAGAGCTTGGAGGAGTCGGCGAGTTTGGGAGAGTAGGAGAGCTTGGGAGAGTAGGAGAGCTTGGGGGAGTAGGAGAGCTTCGGGGATTAGGAGAACTTTGGTGTGTAGGACAGCTTGGGCGAGTAGGAGAGCTTGGGGGATTGGAGAGCTTGGTGGATTGGAGAGCTTGGAGATTGGAGAGCTGCGGCGATTGGAGAGCTTGGGGGAGTAGGAGAGCTTGGGGAGTAGGAGAGCTTGGGGGAGTAGGAGAGCTTGAGGGAGTAGAAGAGCTTGGGGGAGTAGGAGAGCTTGGGGGAGTAGGAGAGCTTGGGGGAGAAGGAGAGCTTGGGGGAGTATGAGAGCATCCAAGAGTAGGAGAGCTTGGGGGAGTAGGAGAGCTTGGGGGAGTAGGAGAGCTTGGTGGATTAGGAGAGCTTGGTGGAGTAGGAGAGCTTGGTGGAGTAGGAGAGCTTGGGGGATTAGGAAAACTTGGGGCAGTAGGAGAGCTTGGGGTAGTCGGAGAGCTTGGGGGAGTCGGAGAGCTTGGGGGTTTCGGAGAGCTTGGGGGAGTCGGAGACCTTGTGGGAGTCGTAGAGCTTGCGGGTGTCAGAGATCTTGGGGGAGTAGGAGAGCGTGGGGGAGTAGGAGAGCTTGATGGAGTAGGAGAGCTTGGGGGAGTAGGAGAGCTTGGGGGAGTAGGAGAGATTGGGAGAGTAGGAGAGCTTGGGGGTGTAGGAGAGCTTGAGGGAGTAGGAGAGCTTGGGGGAGTAGGAGGGCGTGGGGGATTAGGAGAGTTGGGGGAGTAGGAGACCGTGGGGGAGTAGGAGAGCTTGGAGGAGTAGGCGAGTTTGGGGGAGTAGGAGAGCTTGGGGGAGTAGGAGAGCTTGGGGGTGTAGGAGAGCTTTGGGGAGTAGCAGAGCTTGGGGGAGTAGGAGAGCTTGGAGGAGAAGGAGAATTTGGGGGAGTAGGAGAGCTTCGGGGAGTAGGAGAACTTTGGGGTGTAGGACAGCTTGGGGGAGTAGGAGAGCTTGGGGGATTGGAGAGCTTGGTGGATTGGAGAGCTTGGGGATTGGAGAGCTGTGGCGATTGGAGAGCTTGGGGGAGTAGGAGAGCTTGGGGGCGTAGGACAGCTTGGGGGAGTAGGAGAGGTTGGGGGAGTAGTAGAGCTTGGGGGAGTTGGAGAGCTTGGGGGAGTAGGAGAGCTTGGGGGAGAAGGAGAGCTTGGGGGAGTAGGAGAGCTTTCGTGGGTAGGAGAGCTTGGGGGAGTAGGAGAGCTTGGGGGAGTAGGAGATCTTGGTGGAGTAGCAGAGCTTGGTGGAGTCGGAGAGCTTGGGGGATTAGGAAAACTTGGGGCAGTAGGAGAGCTTTGGGTAGTCGGAGAGCTTGGGGGAGTCGGAGAGCTTGGGGGACTCGTAGAGCTTGGGGGAGTCGGAGAGATTGTGGGAGCAGGGTAGCTTACCGAAGTAGGAGAGCTTGCGGGTGTAGGAGAGTTTGCGGGAGTAGGAGAGCTTGCTTGAGTATGAGAGCATTGCGGGAGTAGGAGAGCTTGCGTGAGTAGGAGAGCTTGCGGGAGTCGGAGAGCTTGTGGGAGTAGGAGAGCTTGCCGGATTAGGAGAGCTTACCAGAGTAAGAGAGCTTGGGCGAGTAGGAGAGCTTGGGAGAGGAGGAGAGCTTAACGGCGTAGGAGAGCTTACCGGAGTCGGAGAGTTTGGGGGAGTAGGAGAGCTTCCATGATTATGAGAGTTGGGGGATTATGAGAGCTTGCGGGAGTATGAGAGCTTGGGGGAGTAGGAGAATTGGGGGAGTGGGAGAGCTTGCGGGAGTAGGAGAGCATTGCGATAGTAGGAAAGATTGCGGGAGTCGGAGAGCTTGTGGGAGTAGGAGAGCTTGCCGGATTAGGAGAGCTTACCAGAGTAAGAGAGCTTGGGCGAGTAGGAGAGCTTGGGAGAGGAGGAGAGCTTAACGGCGTAGGAGATCTTACCGGAGTCGGAGAGTTTGGGGGAGTAGGAGAGCTTCCATGATTATGAGAGTTTGGGGATTATGAGAGCTTGCGGGAGTATGAGAGCTTGGGGGAGTATGAGAGCTTGTGGGAGTATGAGAGCTTGGGGGATTATGAGAGCTTGGGGGAGTAGGAGAGCTTCGGGGAGTTGGAGAGCTTGGGGGAGTAGGAGATCTTGGGGGAGTAGGAGATCTAGGGCGGATAGGAGAGCTTAGGGGAGGAGGAGAGCTTGGGGGAGTAGGAGAGTTTGGTGGAGTTGGAGAGCTTGGTGGAGTTGGAGAGCTTGGGGGAGTAGGAAAGCTTGGGGGAGTAGGAGAACTTGGGGGAGTAGGAGAGCTTGGGGGAGTAGGAGAACTTGGGGAGTAGGAGAGCTTGGGGGAGGAGGAGAGCTTGTGGGAGCAGGGTAGCTTACCGGAGTAGGAGAGCTTGCGGGAGTAGGAGAGTTTGCGGGAGTAGGAGAGCTTGCGGGAAGAGGTGAGCATTGCGGGAGTCGGAGAGCTTGCGTGAGTAGGAGAACTTGCGGGAGTTGAGAGCTTGCCGGATTAGGAGAACTTACCAGAGTAGGAGAGCTTGGGCGAGTAGGAGAGCTTGGGAGAGGAGGACAGCTTAACAGAGCAGGAGCGCTTTCCGGAGTCGGAGATTTTGGGGGAGTAGGAGAGCTTCCATGAGTATGAGAGCTTGGGGGATTATGAGAGCTTGCGGGAGTATGAGAGCTTGGGGTGTATGAGAGCTTGGGGAATGGGAGAGCTTGGGGGAGTAGGAGAGCTTGGTGGATTGGAGAGCTTGGTGGATTGGAGAGCTTGGGGGATTGGAGAGCTTGGGCGATTGGAGAGCTTGGGGGTGTAGCAGAGCTTGAGGGAGTAGGAGAGCTTGGGGGAGAAGGAGGGCGTGGGGGATTAGGAGAGTGGGGGAGGAGGAGAGCGTGGGGGAGTAGGAGAGCTTGGAGGAGTCAGCGAGTTTGGGGGAGTAGGAGAGCTTGGGAGAGTAGGAGAGCTTGGGGGTGGAGGAGAGCTTTGGGGAGTAGGAGAGCTTGGGGGAGTTGGAGAGCTTGGAGGAGAAGGAGAATTTGGGGGAGTAGGAGAGCTTCGGGGATTAGGAGAACTTTGGGGTGTAGGACAGCTTGGGCGAGTAGGAGAGCTTGGGGGATTGGAGAGCTTGGTGGATTGGAGAGCTTGGAGATTGGAGAGCTGCGGCGATTGGAGAGCTGGAGGAGTAGGAGAGCTTGGGGGAGTAGGAGAGCTTGGGGGAGTAGGAGAGCTTGGGGGAGTAGTAGAGCTTGGGGGAGTAGGAGAGCTTGGGGGAGTAGGAGAGCTTGGGGGAGAAGGAGAGCTTGGGGGAGTATGAGAGCTTCCAAGAGTAGGAGAGCTTGGGGGAGTAGGAGAGCTTGGGGGAGTAGGAGAGCTTGGTGGATTAGGAGAGCTTGGTGGAGTAGGAGAGCTTGGTGGAGTAGGAGAGCTTGGGGGATTCGGAAAACTTGGGGCAGTAGGAGAGCTTGGGGTAGTCGGAGAGCTTGGGGAAGTCGGAGAGCTTGGGGGACTCGGAGAGCTTGGGGGAGTCGGAGACCATGTGGGAGTCGTAGAGCTTGGGGGTGTCAGAGATCTTGGGAGAGTCGGAGAGCTTGGGGGAGTAGGACAGCTTGGGGGAGTAGGAGAGCTTGGGGGAGTAGAAGTGCTTAGGGGAGTAGGAGAGCTTGGGGGAGTAGGAGAGCTTGGGGGAGTAGGCGAGCTTTAGGGAGTAGGAGAGCGTGGGGGAGTAGGAGAGCTTGGTTTAGTAGGAGAATTGGGGGAGTGGGAGAGCTTGCGGGAGTAGGAGAGCATTGCGATAGTAGGAGAGCTTGCGGGAGTCGGAGAGCTTGTGGGAGTAGGAGAGCTTGCCGGATTAGGAGAGCTTACCAGAGTAAGAGAGCTTGGGCGAGTAGGAGAGCTTGGGAGAGGAGGAGAGCTTAACAGCGTAGGAGAGCTTACCGGAGTCGGAGAGTTTGGGGGAGTAGGAGAGCTTCCATGATTATGAGAGTTGGGGAAGTATGAGAGCTTGCGGGAGTATGAGAGCTTGGGGGAGTATGAGAGCTTGTGGGAGTATGAGAACTTGGGGGATTATGAGAGCTTGGGGGAGTAGGAGAGCTTGGGGGAGTAGGAGAGCTTGGGGGAGTAGGAGATCTTGGGGGAGTTGGAGATCTAGAGCGGATAGGAGAGCTTAGGAGAGGAGGAGAGCTTGTTGGGAGTAGGAGCGTTTGGTGGAGTAGGAGAGCTTGGTGGAGTAGGCGATCTTGGGGGAGTAGGAGAGCTTGGGGGAGTAGGAGAGCTTGGGGGAGTAGGAGAGCTTGGTGGAGTAGGGGAGCTTGGTGGAGTAGGAGAGCTTGGGGGAGTAGGAAAGCTTGCGGGAGTAGGAGAGCTTGGGGGAGTAGGAGAGATTGGGGGAGTAGAAGTGCTTGGGGGAGTAGGAGAACTTGGGGGAGTAGACGAGTTTTGGGGAGTAGGAGAGCTTGGGGGAGTAGGAGAGCATGTGGGAGTAGGAGAACTTGGGTGAGTGGGAGAGCTTGGTGGATTGGAGAGCATGGGTGATTGGAGACCTGGGGCGATTGGAGAGCTTGTGGGATTAGGAGAGCTTGGGGGAGGAGGAGAGCGTGGGGCAGTAGGAGAGCTTGGAGGAGTAGGCGAGCTTGGTGGAGTAGGAGAGCTTGGGGGAGTAGGAGAGCTTGGGGGAGTAGGAGAGCTTGGGGGTGTATGAGAGCTTTGGGAAGTAGGAGAGCTTGGGTTAGTAGGAGAGCTTGGAGGAGTAGGAGAACTTGGGGGAGAAGGAGAGCTTCGGGGAGTAGGAGAGCTTGGGGGAGTCGGAGAGCTTGGGGGATTCGGTGAGCTTGGGGGAGTCGGAGGGCTTGGGGGAGTCGTATAGCTTGGGGGAGTAGGAGAGCTTGGGGGAGTCGGAGAGATTGGGTGAGTAGGACAGCTTGGGGGAGTAGGAGAGCTTGGGGGAGTTGAAGAGCTTGGGGGAGTAGGAGAGCTTGGGGGAGTAGGAGAGCTTGGGGGAGTAGGCGAGCTTGAGGGAGTAGGAGAGCGTGGGGGAGTAGGAGAGCTTGGGGGAGTAGGAGAACCTGGGGGAGTAGGCGAGCTTTGGGGAGTAGGAGAGCTTGGGGGTGTAGGAGAGCTTGGGGGAGTAGGAGAACTTGGGGAGTAGGAGAGCTTGGGGGAGTAGGATAGTTTGTGGGAGCAGGGTAGCTTACCGGAGTAGGAGAAATTGCGGGAGTAGGAGAGTTTGCGGGAGTAGGAGAGCTTGCGGGAGTGGGTGAGCATTGCGGGAGTCGGAGAGATTGCGTGAGTAGGAGAACTTGCGGGAGTCGGAGAGCTTGCCGGATTAGGAGAGCTTCCCAGAGTAGGAGAGCTTGGGCGAGTAGGAGAGCTTGGGAGAGGAGGACAGCTTAACAGAGTAGGAGCGCTTACCGGAGTCGGAGAGTTTGGGGGAGTAGGAGAGCTTCCATGAGTATGAGAGCTTGGGGGAGTATGAGAGCTTGCGGGAGTATGAGAGCTTGTGGGAGTATGACAGCTTGTGGGAGTATGAGAGCTTGGGGTGTATGAGAACTTGGGGGAGTAGGAGAGCTTGGGGGAGTAGGAGAGCTTGGTGGATTGGAGAGCCTGGTGGATTGGAGAACTTGGGGGATTGGAGAGCTTGAGCGATTGGAGAGCTTGGGGGAATAGGAGAGCTTGGGGTGTAGAAGAGCTTGGGGGAGTAGGATAGCTTGCGGAAGTCGGAGAGCTTGGGTGAGTCGGAGAGCTTAGGAAATAGGAGAGCTTGGGGGATTAGGAGAGCTTGTGGGAGTAGGAGAGCTTGGGGGAGTAGGAGAGCTTGGGGGAGTAGGAGAGCTTGGGGGTTAGGAGAGCTTGGGGGAGTCGGAGAGCTTGAGAGAGTAGGAGAGCTTGGGGGAGTAGGAGAGCTTGGTGGAGTAGGAGAGCTTGGGGGAGTAGGAGAGCTTGAGGGAGTAGGAGAGCTTGGGGGAGTAGGATAGTTTGTGGGAGCAGGGTAGCTTACCGGAGTAGGAGAGCTTGCGGGAGTGGGTGAGCATTGCGGGAGTCGTAGAGCTTGCGTGAGTAGGAGAACTTGCGGGAGTCGGAGAGCTTGACGTATTAGGAGAGCTTCCCAGAGTTGGAGAGCTTGGGCGAGTAGGAGAGCTTGGGAGAGGAGGACAGCTTAACAGAGTAGGAGCGCTTACCGGAGTCGGAGAGTTTGGGGGAGTAGGAGAGCTTCCATGAGTATGAGAGCTTGGGGGAGTATGAGAGCTTGCGGGAGTATGAGAGCTTGTGGGAGTATGACAGCTTGTGGGAGTATGAGAGCTTGGGGTGTATGAGAACTTGGGGGAGTAGGAGAGCTTGGGGGAGTAGGAGAGCTTGGTGGATTAGAGAGCTTGCTGGATTGGAGAACTTGGGGGATTGGAGAGCTTGAGCGATTGGAGAGCTTCGGGGAATAGGAGAGCTTGGGGTGTAGAAGAGCTTGGGGGAGTAGGATAGCTTGCGGAAGTCGGAGAGCTTGGGTGAGTCGGAGAGCTTAGGAAATAGGAGAGCTTGGGGGATTAGGAGAGCTTGTGGGAGTAGGAGAGCTTGGGGGAGTAGGAGAGCTTGGGGGAGTAGGAGAGCTTGGGGGTTAGGAGAGCTTGGGGGAGTAGGAGAGCTTGAGAGAGTAGGAGAGCTTGGGGGAGTAGGAGAGCTTGGTGGAGTAGGAGAGCTTGGTGGAGTAGGAGAGCTTGGGGGAGTAGGAGAGCTTGGGGGAGTAGGAGAGCTTGGGGGAGTAGGAGAGCTTGGGGGAGTAGGAGAGATTGGGGGAGTAGAGAGCTTGGGAGTGTAGGAGAGCTTGAGGAAGTAGGAGAGCTTGGGGGAGTAGGAGGGCGTGGGGGATTAGGAGAGTTGGGTGAGTAGGAGAGCGTGGGGGAGTAGGAGAGCTTGGAGGAGTAGGCGGGTTTGGGGGAGTAGGAGAACTTGGGGGAGTAGGAGAGCTTGGGGGTGTAGGAGAGCTTTGGGGAGTAGGAGAGCTTGTGGGAGTAGGAGAGCTTGGAGGAGAAGGAGAATTTGGGGGAGTAGGAGAGCTTCGGTGAGTAGGAGAACTTTGGGGTGTAGGACAGCTTGGGGGAGTAGAAGAGCTTGGGTGAGTAGGAGAGCTTGGGGGTTAGGAGAGCTGGGGGGAGTAGGAGAGCTTGAGAGAGTAGTAGAGCTTGGGGGAGTAGGAGAGCTTGGGGGAGTAGGAGAGCTTGAGGGAGTAGGAGAGCTTGGGGGAGTAGGATAGTTTGTGGGAGCAGAGTAGCTTACCGGAGTAGGAGAGCTTGCGGGAGTGGGTGAGCATTGCGGGAGTCGGAGAGCTTGCGTGAGTAGGAGAACTTGCGGGAGTCGGAGAGCTTGACGTATTAGGAGAGCTTCCCAGAGTAGGAGAGCTTGGGCGAGTAGGAGAGCTTGGGAGAGGAGGACAGCTTAACAGAGTAGGAGCGCTTACCGGAGTCGGAGAGTTTGGGGGAGTAGGAGAGCTTCCATGAGTATGAGAGCTTGGGGGAGTATGAGAGCTTGCGGGAGTATGAGAGCTTGTGGGAGTATGACAGCTTGTGGGAGTATGAGAGCTTGGGGTGTATGAGAACTTGGGGGAGTAGGAGAGCTTGGGGGAGTAGGAGAGCTTGGTGGATTGGAGAGCTTGCTGGATTGGAGAACTTGGGGGATTGGAGAGCTTGAGCGATTGGAGAGCTTCGGGGAATAGGAGAGCTTGGGGTGTAGAAGAGCTTGGGGGAGTAGGATAGCTTGCGGAAGTCGGAGAGCTTGGGTGAGTCGGAGAGCTTAGGAAATAGGAGAGCTTGGGGGATTAGGAGAGCTTGTGGGAGTAGGAGAGCTTGGGGGAGTAGGAGAGCTTGGGGGAGTAGGAGAGCTTGGGGGTTAGGAGAGCTTGGGGGAGTAGGAGAGCTTGAGAGAGTAGGAGAGCTTGGGGGAGTAGGAGAGCTTGGTGGAGTAGGAGAGCTTGGTGGAGTAGGAGAGCTTGGGGGAGTAGGAGAGCTTGGGGGAGTAGGAGAGCTTGGGGGAGTAGGAGAGCTTGGGGGAGTAGGAGAGATTGGGGGAGTAGAGAGCTTGGGAGTGTAGGAGAGCTTGAGGGAGTAGGAGAGCTTGGGGGAGTAGGAGGGCGTGGGGGATTAGGAGAGTTGGGTGAGTAGGAGAGCGTGGGGGAGTAGGAGAGCTTGGAGGAGTAGGCGGGTTTGGGGGAGTAGGAGAGCTTGGGGGAGTAGGAGAGCTTGGGGGTGTAGGAGAGCTTTGGGGAGTAGGAGAGCTTGTGGGAGTAGGAGAGCTTGGAGGAGAAGGAGAATTTGGGGGAGTAGGAGAGCTTCGGTGAGTAGGAGAACTTTGGGGTGTAGGACAGCTTGGGGCAGTAGAAGAGCTTGGGTGAGTAGGAGAGCTTGGGGGTTAGGAGAGCTGGGGGGAGTAGGAGAGCTTGAGAGAGTAGTAGAGCTTGGGGGAGTAGGAGAGATTGGGGGAGTAGGAGAGCTTGGTGGAGTAGGAGAGCTTGGTGGAGTAGGAGAGCTTGGGGGATTAGGAAAACTTGGGGCAGTAGGAGAGCTTGGGGTAGTCGGAGAGCTTGGGGGAGTCGGAGAGCTTGGGGGACTCGGAGAGCTTGGGGGAGTCGGAGAGCTTGTGGGAGTCGTAGAGCTTGGGGGTGTCGGGTATCTTAGGAGAGTCGGAGAGCTTGGGGGAGTAGGACAGCTTGGGGGAGTAGGATAGTTTGTGGGAGCAGGGTAGCTTACCGGAGTAGGAGAAATTGCGGGAGTAGGAGAGTTTGCGGGAGTAGGAGAACTTGCGGGAGTGGGTGAGCATTGCGGGAGTCGGAGAGATTGCGTGAGTGGGAGAACTTGCGGGAGTCGGAGAGCTTGCCGGATTAGGAGAGCTTCCCAGAGTAGGAGAGCTTGGGCGAGTAGGAGAGCTTGGGAGAGGAGGACAGCTTAACAGAGTAGGAGCGCTTACCGGAGTCATAGAAACATAGAAACATAGAAACATAGAAAATAGGTGCAGGAGTAGGCCATTCGGCCCTTCTAGCCTGCACCGCCATTCAATGAGTTCATGGCTGAACATTCAACTTCAGTACCCCATTCCTGCTTTCTCGCCATACCCCTTGATCCCCCTAGGAGTAAGGACCTCATCTAACTCCTTTTTGAATATATTTAGTGAATTGGCCTCAACAACTTTCTGTGGTAGAGAATTCCACAGGTTCACCACTCTCTGGGTGAAGAAGTTCCTCCGCATCTCGGTCCTAAATGGCTTACCCCTTATCCTTAGACTGTGACCCCTGGTTCTGGACTTCCCCAACATTGGGAACATTCTTCCTGCATCTAACCTGTCTAACCCTGCCAGAATTTTATATGTTTCTATGAGGTCCCCTCTCATTCTTCTGAACTCCAGTGAATACAAGCCCAGTTGATCCAGTCTTTCTTGATAGGTCAGTCCCGCCATCCCGGGAATCAGTCTGGTGAACCTTCGCTGCACTCCCTCAATAGCAAGAATGTCCTTCCTCAGGTTAGGAGACCAAAACTGTACACAATACTCCAGGTGTGGCCTCACCAATGCCCTGTACAACTGTAGCAACACCTCCCTGCCCCTGTACTCAAATCCCCTTGCTATGAAGGCCAACATGCCATTTCCTTTCTTAACCGTCTGCTGCACCTGCATGCCAACCTTCAATGACTGATGTACCATGACACCCAGGTCTCTTTGCACCTCCCCTTTTCCTAATCTGTCACCATTCAGATAATAGTCTGTCTCTCTGTTTTTACCACCAAAGTGGATAACCTCACATTTATCCACATTATACTTCATCTGCCATGCATTTGCCCACTCACCCAACCTATCCAATCGCTCTGCAGCCTCACAGCATCCTCCTCGCAGCTCACACTGCCACCCAACTTAGTGTCATCCGCAAATTTGGAGATACTACATTTAATCCCCTCATCTAATTCATTAATGTACAGTGTAAACAGCTGGGGCCCCAGCACAGAACCTTGCGGTACCCCACTAGTCACTGCCTGCCATTCTGAAAAGTACCCATTTACTCCTACTCTTTGCTTCCTGTCTGACAGCCAGTTCTCAATCCATGTCAGTACACTACCCCCAATCCCATGTGCTCTAACTTTGCACATCAATCTCTTGTGTGGGACCTTGTCGAACGCCTTCTGAAAGTCCAAATATACCACATCAACTGGTTCTCCCTTATCCACTCTACTGGAAACATCCTCAAAAAATTCCAGAAGATTTGTCATGCATGATTTCCCTTTCACAAATCCATGCTGACTTGGACCTATCATGTCACCTCTTTCCAAATGCACTGCTATGACATCCTTAATAATTGATTCCATCATTTTACCCACTACCGATGTCAGGCTGACCGGTCTATAATTCCCTGTTTTCTCTCTCCCTCCTTTTTTAAAAAGTGGGGTTACATTGGCTACCCTCCACTCCATAGGAACTGATCCAGAGTCAATGGAATGTTGGAAAATGACTGTCAACGCATCCACTATTTCCAAGGCCACCTCCTTAAGTACTCTGGGATGCAGTCCATCAGGCCCTGGGGATTTATCGGCCTTCAATCCCATCAATTTCCCCAACACAATTTCCCGGCTAATAAGGATTTCCCTCAGTTCCTCCTCCTTACTAGACCCCCCGACCCCTTTTATAACCGGAAGGTTGTTCGTGTCCTCCTTCGTGAATACCGAACCAAAGTGCTTGTTCAATTGGTCCGCCATTTCTTTGTTCCCCGTTATGACTTCCCCTGATTCTGACTGCAGGGGACCTACATTTGTCTTTACTAACCTTTTTCTCTTTACATATCTATAGAAACTTTTGCAATCCGTCTTAATGTTCCCTGCAAGCTTCTTCTCATACTCCATTTTCCCTGCCCTAATCAAACCCTTTGTCCTCCTCTGCTGAGTTCTAAATTTCTCCCAGTCCCCAGGTTCGCTGCTATTTCTGGCCAATTTGTATGCCACTTCCTTGGCTTTAATACTATCCCTGATTTCCCTTGATAGCCACGGTTGAGCCACCTTGCCTTTTTTATTTCTATGCCAGACAGGAATGTACAATTGTTGTAGTTCATCCATGCGGTCTCTAAATGTCTGCCATTGCCCATGCTTAGGAAATAGGAGAGCTTGGGGGATTAGGAGAGCTTGTGGGAGTAGGAGAGCTTGGGGGAGTAGGAGAGCTTGGGGGAGTAGGAGAGCTTGGGGGTTAGGAGAGCTTGGGGGAGTAGGAGAGCTTCCATGAGTATGAGAGCTTGGGGGAGTATGAGAGCTTGCGGGAGTATGAGAGCTTGTGGGAGTATGACAGCTTGTGGGAGTATGAGAGCTTGGGGTGTATGAGAACTTGGGGGAATAGGAGAGCTTGGGGGAGTAGGAGAGCTTGGTGGATTGGAGAGCCTGGTGGATTGGAGAACTTGGGGGATTGGAGAGCTTGAGCGATTGGAGAGCTTGGGGGAATAGGAGAGCTTGGGGTGTAGAAGAGCTTGGGGGAGTAGGATAGCTTGCGGAAGTCGGAGAGCTTGGGTGAGTCGGAGAGCTTAGGAAATAGGAGAGCTTGGGGGATTAGGAGAGCTTGTGGGAGTAGGAGAGCTTGGGGGAGTAGGAGAGCTTGGGGGAGTAGGAGAGCTTGGGGGTTAGGAGAGCTTGGGGGAGTAGGAGAGCTTGTGAGAGTAGGAGAGCTTGGGGGAGTAGGAGAGCTTGGTGGAGTAGGAGAGCTTGGTGGAGTAGGAGAGCTTGGGGGAGTAGGAGAGCTTGAGGGAGTAGGAGAGCTTGGGGGAGTAGGATAGTTTGTGGGAGCAGGGTAGCTTACCGGAGTAGGAGAGCTTGCGGGAGTGGGTGAGCATTGCGGGAGTCGGAGAGCTTGCGTGAGTAGGAGAACTTGCGGGAGTCGGAGAGCTTGCCGGATTAGGAGAGCTTCCCAGAGTAGGAGAGCTTGGGCGAGTAGGAGAGCTTGGGAGAGGAGGACAGCTTAACAGAGTAGGAGCGCTTACCGGAGTCGGAGAGTTTGGGGGAGTAGGAGAGCTTCCATGAGTATGAGAGCTTGGGGGAGTATGAGAGCTTGCGGGAGTATGAGAGCTTGTGGGAGTATGACAGCTTGTGGGAGTATGAGAGCTTGGGGTGTATGAGAACTTGGGGGAGTAGGAGAGCTTGGGGGAGTAGGAGAGCTTGGTGGATTGGAGAGCTTGCTGGATTGGAGAACTTGGAGGATTGGAGAGCTTGAGCGATTGGAGAGCTTCGGGGAATAGGAGAGCTTGGGGTGTAGAAGAGCTTGGGGGAGTAGGATAGCTTGCGGAAGTCGGAGAGCTTGGGTGAGTCGGAGAGCTTGGGGGTTAGGAGAGCTTGGGGGAGTAGGAGAGCTTGAGAGAGTAGGAGAGCTTGGGGGAGCAGGAGAGCTTGGTGGAGTAGGAGAGCTTGGTGGAGTAGGAGAGCTTGGGGGAGTAGGAGAGCTTGGGGGAGTAGGAGAGCTTGGGGGAGTAGGAGAGCTTGGGGGAGTAGGAGAGATTGGGGGAGTAGAGAGCTTGGGAGTGTAGGAGAGCTTGAGGGAGTAGGAGAGCTTGGGGGAGTAGGAGGGCGTGGGGGATTAGGAGAGTTGGGCGAGTAGGAGAGCGTGGGGGAGTAGGAGAGCTTGGAGGAGTAGGCGGGTTTGGGGGAGTAGGAGAGCTTGGGGGAGTAGGATAGCTTGGGGGTGTAGGAGAGCTTTGGGGAGTAGGAGAGCTTGGGGGAGTAGGAGAGCTTGGAGGAGAAGGAGAATTTGGGGGAGTAGGAGAGCTTCGGTGAGTAGGAGAACTTTGGGATGTAGGACAGCTTGGGGGAGTAGAAGAGATTGGGGGATTGGAGAGCATGTTGGATTGGAGAGCTTAGGGATTGGAGGGCTGCGGCGATTGGAGAGTTTGGGGGAGTAGGAGAGCTTGGGGGAGTAGGAGAGCTTGGGGGAGTAGGAGAGCTTGGTGGAGTAGGGGAACTTGGGGGAGTAGGAGAGCTTGGGGGAGTAGGAAAGCTTGCGGGAGTAGGAGAGCTTGGGGGAGTAGGAGAGATTGGGGGAGTAGGAGAACTTGGGGGAGTAGGAGAGCTTGAGGGAGTAGGAGAGCTTGGGTAGTAGGAGGGCGTGGGGGATTAGGAGAGCTTGGGGAAGTAGGAGAGCGTGGGAGAGTAGGGGAGCTTGGAGGAGCAGGCGAGTTTGGGGGAGTAGGAGAGCTTGGGGGAGTAGGAGAGCTTGGGGCTGTAGGAGAGCTTTGGGGAGTAGCAGAGCTTGTGGGAGTAGGAGAGCTTGGAGGAGTAGGAGAAATTGGGGGAGTAGGAGAGCTTCGGGGAGTAGGAGAACTTGGGGAGTAGGAGAGCTTGCGGGAGTAGGAGAGCTTGTGGGAGCAGGGTAGCTTACCGGAGTAGGAGAGCTTGCGGGAGTAGGAGAGTTTGCGGGAGTAGGAGAGATTGCGGGAGAAGGTGAGCATTGCGGGAGTCGGAGAGCTTGCCTGAGTAGGAGAGCTTGCGGGAGTCGGAGAGCTTGCCGGATTACGAGAGCGTACCAGAGTAGGAGAGCTTGGGCGAGTAGGACAGCTTGGGAGAGGAGGACAGCTTAACAGAGGAGGAGCACTTTCCGGAGTCGGAGAGTTTGGGGGAGTAGGAGAGCTTCCATGAGTATGAGAGCTTCGGGGAGTATGAGAGCTTGCGGGAGTATGAGACCTTGTGGGAGTATGACAGCTTGTGGGAGAATGAGAGCTTGGGGTGTATGAGAGCTTGGGGGAGTAGGAGAGCTTGGGGGAGTAGAAGAGCTTGGTGGATTGGAGATCTTGATGGATTGGAGAGCATGGGGGATTGGAGAGCTTGGGCGATTGGAGAGCTTGGGGGAGTAGGAGAGCTTGGGGGAGTAGAAGAGCTTGGGGGTGTAGGATAGCTTGCGGAAGTCGGAGAGCTTGGGTGAGTCGGGGAGCTTAGGGGAATAGGAGAGCTTGGAGGATTAGGAGAGCTTGTGGGAGTAGGAGAGCTTGGGGGAGTAGAAGAGCTTGGGGGAGTAGGAGAGCTTGGGAGTTAGGAGAGCTGGGGGGAGTAGGAGAGCTTGAGAGAGTAGGAGAGCTTGGGGGAGTAGGAGAGATTGGGGGAGTAGGACAGCTTGGTGGAGTAGGAGAGCTTGGTGGAGTAGGAGAGCTTGGGGGATTAGGAAAACTTGGGGCAGTAGGAGAGCTTGGGGTAGTCGGAGAGCTTGGGGGAGTCGGAGAGCTTGGGGGACTCGGAGAGCTTGGGGGAGTCGGAGAGCTTGTGGGAGTCGTAGAGCTTGGGGGTGTCGGAGATCTTGGGAGAGTCGGAGAACTTGGGGGAGTAGGACAGCTTGGCGGAGTAGGAGAGATTGGGAGAGTAGGAGAGCTTGGGGGTTTAGGAGAGCTTGAGGGAGTAGGAGAGCTTGGGGGAGTAGGAGGGCGTGGGGGATTAGGAGAGCTGGGGGAGTAGGAGAGCGTGGGGGAGTAGGAGAGCTTGGAGGAGTAGGCGAGTTTGGGGGAGTAGGAGAGCTTGGGGGAGTAGGAGAGCTTGGGGGTGTAGGAGAGCTTTGGGGAGTAGCAGAGCTTGGGGGAGTAGGAGAGCTTGGAGGAGAAGGAGAATTTGGGGGAGTAGGAGAGCTTCGGGGAGTAGGAGAACTTTGGGGTGTAGGACAGCATGGGGGAGTAGGAGAGCTTGGGGGATTGGAGAGTTTGGTGGATTGGAGAGCTTGGGGATTGGAGAGCTGCGGCGATTGGAGAGCTTGGGGGAGTAGGAGAGCTTGGCGGAGTAGGACAGCTTGGGGGAGTAGGAGAGCTTGGGGGAGTAGTAGAGCTTGGGGGAGTAGGAGAGCTTGGGGGAGTAGGAGAGCTTGGGGGAGAAGGAGAGCTTGGGGGAGTAGGAGAGCTTTCGTGGGTAGGAGAGCTTGGGGGAGTAGGAGAGCTTGGGGGAGAAGGAGATCTTGGTGGAGTAGCAGAGCTTGGTGGAGTCGGAGAGCTTGGGGGATTAGGAAAACTTGGGGCAGTAGGAGAGCTTTGGGTAGTCGGAGAGCTTGGGGGAGTCGGAGAGCTTGTGGGACTCTGAGAGCTTGGGGGAGTCGGAGAGATTGTGGGAGCACGGTAGCTTACCGAAGTAGGAGAGCTTGCGGGTGTAGGACAGTTTGCGGGAGTAGGAGAGATTGCGGGAGTAGGAGAGCATTGCGGGAGTAGGAGAGCTTGAGTGAGTAGGAGAGCTTGCGGGAGTCGGAGAGCTTGTGGGAGTAGGAGAGCTTGCCGGATTAGGAGAGCTTACCAGAGTAAGAGAGCTTGGGCGAGTAGGAGAGCTTGGCAGAGGAGGAGAGCTTAACAGCGTAGGAGAGCTTACCGGAGTCGGAGAGTTTGGAGGAGTAGGAGAGCTTCCATGATTATGAGAGTTGGGGGGAGTATGAGAGCTTGCGGGAGTATGAGAGCTTGTGGGAGTATGAGAGCTTGTGGGAGTATGAGAGCTTGGGGGATTATGAGAGCTTGGGGGAGTAGGAGAGCTTGGGGGAGTAGGAGATCTAGGGCGGATAGGAGAGCTTCGGGGAGGAGGAGAGCTTGGGGGAGTAGGAGAGTTTGGTGGAGTAGGAGAGCTTGGAGGAGTATTAGAGCTTGGGGTAGTAGGAGATCTTGGCGGAGTAGGAGAGCTTGGGGGATTAGGAGAGCTGGGGGAGTAGGAGAGCTTGGGGGAGTAGGAGAGCTTGGGAGAGTAGGAGAGCTTGGGTGCGTATGAGAGCTTGGGTCGTATGAGAGCTTGGGGGAGTGTGAGAGCTTGGGGTGTATGAGAGCTTGGGGAAGTAGGCGAGCTTGGGGGAATAGTAGAGCTTGTGGGAGTGGGAGAGCTTGGGCGAGTAGGAGAGCTTGGGGGAGTAAGAGAGCTTGGGGGAGGAAGAAAGCTTGGGGGAAAAAGAGAGCTTGGGGGAGTAAGAGACCTTGGCGGCGTAGGAGAGCTTGGGGGAGTAGGAGAACTTGGGGGAGTAGGAGAGCTTGGGGGAGTAGGAGAGCTTGGGAGAGTAGGAGAGCTTGGGGGAGTAGGAGATCTTGGGGGAGTAGGAGACTTTGGGGGAGTACGAGAGTTTGGGGGAGTAGGAGAGCTTGGGGGAGTAGGAAAGCTTGGGGGAGTAGGAGAGCTTGGGAGAGTAGGAGAGCTTTGGGGAGTAGGAGAGCTTGTGGGAGTAGGAGAGCTTGGGGGAGTAGGAGAGGTTGGGGGAGTAGGAGAGATTGGGGGAGTAGCAGAGCTTGGGGGAGTAGGAGAGCTTGGGGGAGTAGGAGAGCTTGGGGTAGTAGGAGATCTTGCGGGGGTAGGAGAGCTTGGGGGATTAGGAGAGCTTGGGGGAGTAGGAGAGCTTTGGGGAGTAGGAGAGCTTGGGAGAGTAGGAGAGCTTGGCGGAGCAGGAGAACTTGGGGCAGGAGGAGAGCTTAGGGGAGTAGGAGAGCTTGGGGGAGTAGGAGAGCTTGGGGGAGTAGGAGAGCTTGGGGGAGTCGGAGAGCTTGGGGGAGTAGGAGAGCTTGGGAGGGTAGGAGAGCTTGGGGGCGTATGAGAGCTTGGGGTGTATGAGAGCTTGGGGAAGTAGGCGAGCTTGGGGGAGTAGTAGAGCTTGTGGGAGTGGGAGAACTTGGGCGAGTAGGAGAGCTTGGGGGTGTAAGGTAACTTGGGGGAGGAAGAAAGCTTGGGGGAGAAAGAGAGCTTGGGGGAGTAAGAGAGCTTGGGGGAGTAGGAGAACTTGGGGGAGTAGGAGAGCTTGGGGGAGTAGGAGAGTTTGGGGGAGTAGAAAAGCTTGGGGGAGTCGCGGAGCTTGGGGGAGTAGGAGAACTTGGCAGAGTAGGAGAGCTTGGGGGAGGAAGAGAGCTTGGGGAGTAAGAGAGCTTGGGGGAGTAAGAGAGCTTGAAGGAGTAAGAGAGCTTGGGGGAGTAAGAGAGCTTGCGGGTGTAAGAGAGCTTGGGTGTAGGAGAGCTTGGGGGAGTAGGGGAGCTTGGGGGAGTAGGAGACCTTGGGCTAGTAGGAGAGCTTGGGGGAGGAAGAGAGCTTGGGGGAGTAAGAGAGCTTGGGGGAGTAAGATAGCTTGGGGGAGTAGGAGAACTTGGGGGAGTAGGAGAGCTTGGGGGAGTAGGAGAGTTTGGGGGAGTAGAAAAGCTTGGGGGAGTCGCGGAGCTTGGGGGAGTAGGAGAACTTGGCATAGTAGGAGAGTTTGGGGGAGGAAGAGAGCTTGGGGAGTAAGAGAGCTTGGGGGAGTAAGAGAGCTTGAAGGAGTAAGAGAGCTTGGGGGAGTAAGAGAGCTTGCGGGTGTAAGAGAGCTTGGGGAGTAGGAGAGCTTGGGGGAGTAGGGGAGCTTGGGGGAGTAGGAGACCTTGGGCTAGTAGGAGAGCTTGGGGAACATGTGAGCTTGTGGGAAAAGGAGAGCTTGGGGGAGTACGAGCGCTTGCGGGTATAGGAGAGCTTGAGGGAGAAGGAGAACTTGGCAGAGTAGGAGAGCTTGGGGGAGTAAGAGAGCTTGGGGGAGTAAGAGAGCTTGGTGGAGAAAGAGAGCTTGGGGGAGTAAGAGAGCTTGGGGGAGTAAGAGAGCTTGGGGGAGTAAGAGAGTTTGGGGGAGTAAGAGAGCTTGGGGGTGTAAGTGAGCTTGGGGGAGGAGGAAAAATTGGCAGAGTAGGAGAGCTTGGGGGAGTTAGAGAGCTTGGGGGAGTAAGAGAGCTTGGGGGAGTAAGAGAGCTTGGGGGAGTAGGAGAGCTTGGGGGAGCAGGAGTGCTTGGGGGAGTAGGAGAGCTTGGGAGAGTAGGAGAGCTTGGGGGAGTGGGAGATCGTGGGGGAGTAGGAGAGTTTGGGGGAGTAGGAGAGCTTGGGGGATTAGGAGAGCTTGGGGGAGTAGGAGAGCTTGGGGGAGTAGGAGAGTTTGGGGAATAGGAGAGCTTGTGGTAGCAGGAGATCTTGGGGGAGTAGGAGAGCTTGGGGGATTAGGAGAGCTTGGGGGAGTAGGAGAGCTTGGGGGAGTAGGAGAGCTTGGGAGAGTAGTAGAGCTTGGCAGAGTAGGAGAACTTGGGGCAGTAGGAGAGCTTAGGGGAGTAGGAGAGCTTGGGGGAGTCGGAGAGCATGGGGGAGTAGGAGAGCTTGGGGAGTCGGAGAGCTTGGGGGAGTAGGAGAGCTTGGGAGGGTAGGAGAGCTTGGGGGCGTATGAGAGCTTGGGTCGTATGAGAGCTTGGGGGGGTGTGAGAGCTTGGGGTGTATGAGACTTGGCGAAGTAGGCGAGCTTGGGGGAGTAGTAGAGCTTGGGGGAGTAAGAGAGCTTGGCGGAGTAGGAGAGCTTTGGGGAGTAGGATAAATTGGTGGAGTAGGAGAGCTTGGGGGAGTAGGAGAGCTTGGGAGAGTAGGAGAGATTGGGGGAGTCGGAGAGCTTTGGGGAGCAGGAGAGCTTGGGAGGGTAGGAGAGCTTGGGGGCGTATGAGAGCTTGGGGTGTATGAGAGCTTGGGGAAGTAGGCGAGCTTGGGGGAATAGTCGAACTTGTGGGAGTGGGAGAGCTTGGGCGAGTAGGAGAACTTGGGGGAGTAAGAGAACTTGGGGGAGGAAGAAAGCTTGGGGGAGAAAGAGAGCTTGGGGGAGTAAGAGAGCTTGGGGGAGTAGGAGAGCTTGGGGGAGTAGGAGAGCTTGGGGGAGTAGGAGAGTTTGGGGGAGTAGGAGAGCTTGGGGGAGTCGCGGAGCTTGGGGGAGTAGGAGAACTTGGCAGAGTAGGAGAGCTTGGGGGAGGAAGAGAGCTTGGGGAGTAAGAGAGCTTGGGGGAGTAAGAGAGCTTGAAGGAGTAAGAGAGCTTGGGGGAGTAAGAGAGCTTGCAGGTGTAAGAGAGCTTGGGGAGTAGGAGAGCTTGGGGGAGTAGGGTAGCTTGGGGGAGTAGGAGACCTTGGACTAGTAGGAGAGCTTGGGGGAGGAAGAGAGCTTGGGGGAGTAAGAGAGCTTGGGGGAGTAAGATAGCATGGGGGAGTAGGAGAGCTTGGGGAACAGGTGAGCTTTTGGGAAAAGGAGAGCTTGGGGGAGTACGAGCGCTTGCGGGTGTAGGAGAGCTTGAGGGAGAAGGAGAACTTGGCAGAGTAGGAGAGCTTGGGGGAGTAAGAGAGCTTGGGGGAGTAAGAGAGCTTGGTGGAGAAAGAGAGCTTGGGGGAGTAAGAGAGCTTGGGGGAGTAAGAGAGCTTGGGGGTGTAAGTGAGCCTGGGAGAGTAGGAGAAATTGGCAGAGTAGGAGAGCTTGGGGGAGTTAGAGAGCTTGGGGGAGTAAGATAGCTTGGGGGAGTAAGAGAGCTTGGGGGATTAGGAGAGCTTGTGGGATTAGGAGAACTTGGGGGAGTAGGAGAGCTTGGGAGAGTAGTAGAGCTTGGCAGAGTAGGAGAACTTGGGGCAGTAGGAGAGCTTAGGGAAGTAGGAGAGTTTGGGGGAGTAGGAGAGCTTTGGGGAGTAGGAGAGCTTGGGGGAGTAGGAGAGCTTGGGGGAGTAGGAGAGCTTGGGGGATTAGGAGAGCTTGGGGGATTAGGAGAGCTTGGGGGAGTAGGAGAGCTTGGGAGAGTAGTAGAGCTTGGCAGAGTAGGAGAACTTGGGGCAGTAGGAGAGCTTAGGGGAGTAGGAGAGCTTGGGGGAGTCCGAGAGCTTGGGGGAGTAGGAGAGCTTGGGGGAGTCGGAGAGCTTGGGGGAGTAGGAGAGCTTGGGAGGGTAGGAGAGCTTGGGGTCGTATGAGAGCTTGGGTCGTATGAGAGCTTGGGGGAGTGTGAGAGCTTGGGGTGCATGAGAGCTTGGGGAAGTAGGCGAGCTTGGGGGAGTAGTAGAGCTTGTGGGAGTGGGAGAGCTTGGGCGAGTAGGAGAGCTTGGGGGAGTAAGAGAGCTTGGGGGAGGAAGAAAGCTTGGGGGAGAAAGAGAGCTTGGGGGAGTAAGAGAGCTTGGCGGAGTAGGAGAGCTTGGGGGACTAGGAGAACTTGGGGGAGTAGGAGAGCTTGGGGGAGTAGGAGAGCTTGGGAGAGTAGGAGAGCTTGGGGGAGTAGGAGATCTTGGGGGAGTAGGAGACTTTGGTGGAGTAGGAGAGCTTGGGGGAGTAGGAGAGCTTGGGGGAGTAGGAAAGCTTGGGGGAGTAGGAGAACTTGGGAGAGTAGGAGAGCTTTGGGGAGTAGGAGAGCTTGGGGGAGTAGGAGAGCTTGGGGGAGTAGGAGAGTTTGGGGTTTGGAGAGCTTGGTGGATTGGAGAGCTTGGGGATTGGAGAGCTGCGGCGATTGGAGAGCTTGGGGGAGTAGGAGAGCTTGGGGGAGTAGGAGAGCTTGGGGGAGTAGGAGAGATTGGGGGAGTAGGAGAGCTTGGGGGAGTAGGAGAGCTTGGGGGAGTAGGAGAGCTTGGGGTAGTAGGAGATCTTGCGGGGGTAGGAGAGCTTGGGGGATTAGGAGAGCTTGGGGGAGTAGGAGAGCTTGGGGGAGTAGGAGAGCTTGGGAGAGTAGGAGTGCTTGGCGGAGCAGGAGAACTTGGGGCAGTAGGAGAGCTCAGGGGAGTAGGAGAGCTTGGGGGAGTAGGAGAGCTTGGGGGAGTAGGAGAGTTTGGGGGAGTCGGAGAGCTTGGGGGAGTAGGAGAGCTTGGGAGGGTAGGAGAGCTTGGGGGCGTATGAGAGCTTGGGGTGTATGAGAGCTTGGGGAAGTAGGCGAGCTTGGGGGAGTAGTCGAGCTTGTGGGAGTGGGAGAGCTTGGGCGAGTAGGGGAGTTTGGGGGAGTAAGGGAACATGGGGTGGAAGAAAGCTTGGTGGAGAAAGAGAGCTTGGGGGAGTAAGAGAGCTTGGGGGAGTAGGAGAACTTGGGGGAGTAGGAGAGCTTGGGGGAGTTGGAGAGTTTGGGGGAGTAGGAAAGCTTGGGGGAGTCGTGGAGCTTGGGGGAGTAGGAGAACCTGGCAGAGTAGGAGAGCTTGGGGGAGGAAGAGAGCTTGGGGAGTAAGAGAGCTTGGGAGAGTAAGAGAGCTTGAAGGAGTAAGAGAGCTTGGGGGAGTAGGAGAGCTTGGCGGCGTATGAGAGCTTGGGTCGTATGAGAGCTTGGGGGAGTGTGAGTGCTTGGGGTGTATGAGAGCTTGGGGAAGTAGTCGAGCTTGGGGGAGTAGTAGAGCTTGTGGGAGTGGGAGAGCTTGGGAGAGTAGGAGAGCTTGGGGGAGTAAGAGAGCTTGGGGGAGGAAGAAAGCGTGGGGCAGTAGGAGAGCTTGGGGGAGTAGGAGAGCTTGGGGGAGTAGGAGAGCTTGGGAGAGTAGGAGAGCTTGGGGGAGTAGGAGATCTTGGGGGAGTAGGAGAGTTTGGGGGAGTAGGAGAGCTTGGGGGAGTAGGAGAGCTTGGGGGAGTAGGAAAGCTTGGGGGAGTAGGAGAGCTTGGGAGAGTAGGAGAGCTTTGAGGAGTAGGAGAGCTTGTGGGAGTAGGAGAGCTTGGGGGAGTAGGAGAGCTTGGGGGAGTAGGAGAGATTGGGGGAGTAGGAGAGCTTGGGGGAGTAGGAGAGCTTCGGGGAGTAGGAGAGCTTGGGGTAGTAGGAGATCTTGGGGAAGTAGGAGAGCTTGGGGGATTAGGAGAGCTTGGGGGAGGAGGAGAGCTTGGGGGAGTAGGAGAGCTTGGGAGAGTAGGAGAGCTTGGCGGAGCTGGAGAACTTGGGGCAGTAGGAGAGCTTAGGGGAGTAGGAGAGCTTGGGGGAGTAGGAGAGCTTGGGGGAGTAGGAGAGATTGGGGGAGTCGGAGAGCTTTGACGAGTAGGAGAACTTGGGGGAGTAAGAGAACTTGGGGGTGGAAGAAAGCTTGCGGGAGAAAGAGAGCTTGGGGGAGTAAGAGAGCTTGGGTGAGTAGGAGAGCTTGGGGGAGTAGGAGAGCTTGGGGGAGTAGGAGAGTTTGGGGGAGTAGGAGAGCTTGCGGGAGTCGCGGAGCTTGGGGGAGTAGGAGAACTTCGCAGAGTCGGAGAGCTTGGGGGAGTAAGATAGCTTGGCGGAGTAAGAGAGCTTGGGGGAGTAAGAGAGCTTGAAGGAGTAAGAGAGCTTGGGGGAGTAAGAGAGCTTGCGAGTGTAAGAGAGCTTGGGGAGTAGGAGAGCTTGGGGGAGTAGGGGATCTTGGGGGAGTAGGAGACATTGGGCTAGTAGGAGAGCTTGGGGGAGGAAGAGAGCTTGGGGGAGTAAGAGAGCTTGGGGGAGTAAGATAGCTTGGGGGAGTAGGAGAGCTTGGGGAACATGTGAGCTTGTGGGAAAAGGAGATCTTGAGGGAGTACGAGCGCTTGTGGGTATAGGAGAGCTTGAGGGAGAAGGAGAACTTGGCACAGTAGGAGAGCTTGGGGGAGTAAGAGAGCTTGGGGGAGTAAGAGAGCTTGGTGGAGAAAGAGAGCTTGGGGGAGTAAGAGAGCTTGGGGGAGTAAGAGAGCTTGGGGGAGTAAGAGAGTTTGGGGGAGTATGAGAGCTTGGGGGTGTAAGTGAGCTTGGGGGAGTAGGAGAAATTGGCAGAGTAGGAGAGCTTGGGGGAGTTAGAGAGCTTGGGGGAGTAAGAGAGCTTGGGGGAGTAAGAGAGCTTGGGGGAGTAGGAGAGCTTGGGGGAGCAGGAGTGCTTGGGGGAGTAGGAGAGCTTGGGAGAGTAGGAGAGCTTGGGGGAGTGGGAGATCTGGGGGGAGTAGGAGAGTTTGGGGGAGTAGGAGAGCTTGGGGGAGTAGGAGAGCTTGGGGGATTAGGAGAGCTTGGGGGAGTAGGAGAGCTTGGGGGAGTAGGAGAGCTTGGGAGAGTAGTAGAGCTTGGCAGAGTAGGAGAACTTTGGGCAGTAGGAGAGCTTAGGGGAGTAGGAGAGCTTGGGGGAGTCGGAGAGCTTGGGGGAGTAGGAGAGCTTGGGGAGTCGGAGAGCTTGGGGGAGTAGGAGAGCTTGGGAGGGTAGGAGAGCTTGGGGGCGTATGAGAGCTTGGGTCGTATGAGAGCTTGGGGGAGTGTGAGAGCTTGGGGTGTATGAGAGCTTGGGGAAGTAGGCGAGCTTGGGGGACTAGTAGAGCTTGTGGGAGTGGGAGAGCTTGGGCGAGTAGGAGAGCTTGGGGGAGTAAGAGAGCTTGGGGGAGGAAGAAAGCTTGGGGGAGAAAGAGAGCTTGGGGGAGTAAGAGAGCTTGGCGGAGTAGGAGAGCTTGGGGGAGTAGGAGAACTTGGGGGAGTAGGAGAGCTTGGGGGAGTAGGAGAGCTTGGGAGAGTAGGAGAGCTTGGGGGAGTAGGAGATCTTGGGGGAGTAGGAGACTTTGGGGGAGTACGAGAGCTTGGGGGAGCAGGAGAGCTTGGGGGAGTAGGAAAGCTTGGGGGAGTAGGAGAGCTTGGGAGAGTAGGAGAGCTTTGGGGAGTAGGAGAGCTTGTGGGAGTAGGAGAGCTTGGGGGAGTAGGAGAGGTTGGGGGAGTAGGAGAGATTGGGGGAGTAGCAGAGCTTGGGGGAGTAGGAGAGCTTGGGGGAGTAGGAGAGCTTGGGGTAGTAGGAGATCTTGCGGGGGTAGGAGAGCTTGGGGGATTAGGAGAGCTTGGGGGAGTAGGAGAGCTTGGGAGAGTAGGAGAGCTTGGCGGAGCAGGAGAACTTGGGGCAGTAGGAGAGCTTAGGGGAGTAGGAGAGCTTGCAGGAGTAGGAGAGCTTGGGGGAGTAGGAGAGCTTGGGGGAGTCGGAGAGCTTGGGGGAGTAGGAGAGCTTGGGAGGGTAGGAGAGCTTGGGGGCGTATGAGAGCTTGGGGTGTATGAGAGCTTGGGGAAGTAGGCGAGCTTGGGGGAGTAGTAGAGCTTGTGGGAGTGGGAGAGCTTGGGCGAGTAGGAGAGCTTGGGGGAGTAAGGGAACTTGGTGGAGGAAGAAAGCGAGGGGGAGAAAGAGAGCTTGGGGGAGTAAGAGAGCTTGGGGGAGTAGGAGAACTTGGGGGAGTAGGAGAGCTTGGGGGAGTAGGAGAGTTTGGGGGAGTAGGAATTATTGGGGGAGTCGCGGAGCTTGGGGGTGTAGGAGAACTTGGCAGAGTAGGAGAGCTTGGGGGAGGAAGAGAGCTTGGGGAGTAAGAGAGCTTGGGGGAGTAAGTGAGCTTGAAGGAGTAAGAGAGCTTGGGGGAGGAGGAGAGCTTGGCGGCGTATGAGAGCTTGGGTCGTATGAGAGCTTGGGGGAGTGTGAGAGCTTGGGGTGTATGAGAGCTTGGGGAAGTAGGCGAGCTTGGGGGAGTAGTAGAGCTTGTGGGAGTGGGAGAGCTTGGGCGAGTAGGAGAGCTTGGGGGAGTAAGAGAGCTTGGCGGAGTAGGAGAGCTTCGGGGAGTAGGAGAGCTTGGGGGAGTAGGAGAGCTTGGGGGAGTAGGAGAGCTTGGGAGAGTTGGAGAGCTTGGGGGAGTAGGAGATCTTGGGGGAGTAGGAGAGTTTGGGGGAGTAGGAGAGCTTGGGGGAGTAGGAGAGCTTGGGGGAGTAGGAAAGCTTGGGGGAGTAGGAGAGCTTGGGAGAGTAGGAGAGCTTTGGGCAGTAGGAGAGCTTGTGGGAGTAGGAGAGCTTGGGGGAGTAGGAGAGCTTGGGGGAGAAGGAGAGATTGGGGGAGAAGGAGAGCTTGGGGGAGTAGGAGAGCTTTGGGGAGTAGGAGAGCTTGGGGTAGTAGGAGATCTTGGGTGGTAGGCGAGCTTGGGGGATTTGGAGAGCTTGGGGGAGTAGGAGAGCTTGGGGGAGTAGGAGAGCTTGGAGAGTAGGAGAGCTTGGCGGAGCAGGAGAACTTGGGGCAGTAGGAGTGCTTAGGGGTGTAGGAGAGCTTCGGGGAGTAGGAGAGTTTGGGGGAGTAGGAGAGCTTGGGAGGGTAGGAGAGCTTGGGGGCGTATGAGAGCTTGGGGTGTATGAGAGCTTGGGGAAGTAGGCGAGCTTGGGGGATTAGTAGAGCTTGTGGGAGTGGGAGAGCTTGGGCGAGTAGGAGAGCTTGGGGGAGTAAGGGAACTTGAGGGAGGAAGAAAGCTAGGGGGAGAAAGAGAGCTTGGGGGAGTAAGAGAGCTTGGGGGAGTAGGAGAACTTGGGGGAGTAGGAGAGCTTGGGGGAGTAGGAGAGTTTGGGGGAGTAGGAATGCTTGGGGGAGTCGCGGAGCTTGGGGGAGTAGGAGAACTTGGCAGAGTAGGAGAGCTTGGGGGAGGAAGAGAGCTTGGGGAGTAAGAGAGCTTGGGCGAGTAAGTGAGCTTGAAGGAGTAAGAGAGCTTGGGGGAGTAGGAGAGCTTGGCGGCGTATGAGAGCTTGGGTCGTATGAGAGCTTGGGGGAGTGTGAGAGCTTGGGGTGTATGAGAGCTTGGGGAAGTAGGCGAGCTTGGGGGAGTAGTAGAGCTTGTGGGAGTGGGAGAGCTTGGGCGAGTAGGAGAGCTTGGGGGAGTAAGAGAGCTTGGGGGAGGAAGAAAGCGTGGGGGAGAAAGAGAGCTTGGGGGAGTAAGAGAGCTTGGCGGAGTAGGAGAGCTTGGGGGAGTAGGAGAGCTTGGGGGAGTAGGAGAGCTTGGGGGAGTAGGAGAGCTTGGGAGAGTTGGAGAGCTTGGGGAGTAGGAGATCTTGGGGGAGTAGGAGAGTTTGGGGGAGTAGGAGAGCTTGGGGGAGTAGGAGAGCTTGGGGGAGTAGGAAAGCTTGGGGGAGTAGGAGAGCTTGGGAGAGTAGGAGAGCTTTGGGGAGTAGGAGAGCTTGGGGGAGTAGGAGAGCTTGGGGGAGAAGGAGAGATTGGGGGAGTAGGAGAGCTTGGGGGAGTAGGAGAGCTTGGGGGAGTAGGAGAGCTTGGGGTAGTAGGAGATCTTGGGTGGTAGGCGAGCTTGGGGGATTTGGAGAGCTTGGGGGAGTAGGAGAGCTTGGGGGAGTAGGAGAGCTTGGGAGAGTAGGAGAGCTTGGCGGAGCAGGAGAACTTGGGGCAGTAGGAGTGCTTAGGGGTGTAGGAGAGCTTGGGGGAGTAGGAGAGTTTGGGGGAGTAGGAGAGCTTGGGGGAGTCGGAGAGCTTGGGGGAGTAGGAGAGCTTGGGAGGGTAGGCGAGCTTGGGGGCGTATGAGAGCTTGGGGTGTATGAGAGCTTGGGGAAGTAGGCGAGCTTGGGGTGTAGTAGAGCTTGTGGGAGTCGGAGAGCTTGGGCGAGTAGGAGAGCTTGGGGGAGTAAGAGAACTTGGGGGAGGAAGAAAGCTTGGGGGAGAAAGAGAGCTTGGGGGAGTAAGAGAGCTTGGGGGAGTAGGAGAGCTTGAGGGATTAGGAGAGCTTGGGGGAGCAGGAGAGATTGGGTGAGTAGGAGAGCTTGGGGGTGTCACGGAGCTTGGGGGAGTAGGAGAACTTGGCAGAGTAGGAGAGCTTGGGGGAGGAAGAGAGCTTGGGGAGTAAGAAAGCTTGGGGGAGTAAGAGAGCTTGAAGGAGTAAGAGAGCTTGGGGGAGTAAGAGAGCTTGCGGGTGTAAGAGAGCTTGGGGAATAGGACAGCTTGGGGGAGTAGGAGGGCTTGGGGGAGTAGGAGCGCTTGGGGGAGTAGGAGAGCTTGGGGGAGTAGGAGAGCTTGGCGGAGTAGGAGAACTTGGCGCAGTAGGAGAGCTTAGGGGAGTAGGAGAGCTTGGGGGAGTAGGAGAGCTTGGGGGAGTAGGAGAGCTTGGGGGAGTCGGAGAGCTTGGGGGAGTAGGAGAGCTTGGGAGGGTAGGAGAGCTTGGGGGCGTATGAGAGCTTGGGGGCCTATGAGAGCTTGGGGATGTATGAGAGCTTGGGGTGTATGATAGCTTGGGGAAGTAGGCGATCTTGGGGGAGTAGGAGAGCTTGGGGGAGTAGGAGAGTTTGGGGGATTAGGAGAGCTTGGGGGTGTCGCGGAGCTTGGGGGAGTAGGAGAAATTGGCAGAGTAAGAGAGCTTGGGGGAGTAACAGAGCTTGGGGAGTAAGAGAGCTTGGGGGAGTAAGAGAGCTTGAGGGAGTAAGATAGCTTGTGGGAGTAAGAGAGCTTGCGGGTGAAAGAGAGCTTGGGGAGTAGGAGAGCTTCGGGGAGTAGGGGAGTTTGGGGGAGTAGGAGACCTTGGGCGGGTAGCAGAGCTTGGGGGAGGAAGAGAGCTTGGGGGAGTAAGAGAGCTTGGGGAAGTAAGATAGCTTGGGGGAGTAGGAGAGCTTGGGGGAGTAGGGGAGCTTGGGGGAGTATGAGAACTTGGGGGATTCGGGGTGCTTGGGGGAGTAGGAGAACTTGGCACAGTAGGAGAGCTTGGGGGAGTAAGAGAGCTAGGGGGAGTAAGAAAGCTTGGGGGAGTAAGAATGCTTGGGGGAGTGGGAGAGCTTGGAGGAGCAGGAGAGCTTGTGGGAGTAGGAGCGCTTGTGTGAGTAGGAGAGCTTGGGGGAGTTGGAGAGCTTGGGGGAGTAGGAGAGCTTGGGGGAGTAAGAGAGCTTGGAAGAGTAGAAGAGCTTGGGGGATTAGGAGGGCTTGGGAGAGTAGGAGAGCTTTGGGGAGTAGGGGAGCTTGTGGGAGTAGGAGAGCCTGGGGGAGCAGGAGAGCTTGGGGGATTAGGAGTGCTTGGGGGAGTCAGAGAGCTTGGGGCAGTAGGACAGCTTGGGGGAGTAGGAGATCTTGGGGGAGTAGGAGAGCTTGGGCGAGTAGGAAAGTTTGGGGGAGTAAGAGAGCTTGGTGGAGTAAGAGAGCTTGGGGAGTAAGGGAGCTTGGGGGAGTAAGAGAGCTTGGGGGAGTGGGAGAGCTTGGGGGAGTAGGAGAGCTTGGGGGAGTAGGAGCGCTTGGGGGAGTAGGAGAGCTTGGGGGAGTAGGAGAGCTTGGGGGAATAGTAGAGCTTGGGGGAGTAGGAGAGTTTGGAGAGTAGGAGAGCTTGGGGGAGTAGGAGAGCTTGGCGGAGTAGGAGAACTTGGGGCAGTAGGAGAGCTTAGGGGAGTAGGAGAGCTTGGGGGAGTAGGAGAGCTTCGGGGAGGAGGAGAGCTTGGGGGAGTAGGGGAGCTTGGGGGAGTAAGATAGCTTGGGGGAGTAGGAGAGCTTGGGGAACAGGTGAGCTTGTGGGAATAGGAGAGCTTGGGGGAGAACGAGCGCTTGCGGGTGTAGGAGAGCTTGAGGGAGAAGGAGAACTTGGCAGAGTAGGAGAGCTTGGGGGAGTAATAGAGCTTGGGGGAGTAAGAGAGCTCGGTGGAGAAAGAGAGATTGGGGGAGTAAGAGAGCTTGGGGGTGTAAGAGAGCTTGGGGGTGTAAGAGAGCTTGGGGGAGTAGCAGAGCTTGGGGGAGTAGGAGAGCTTGGGCGAGTAGGAGAGCTTGGGGGAGTAAGAGAGCTTAGGGGAGTAAGAGAGCTTGGGGGAGTAGGAGAGCTTGGGGGAGTAGGAGAGCTTGGGGCAGTAGGAGCGATTTGGGGAGTAGGAGAGCTTGTGGGTGAAGGAGAGCTTGGGGGAGTAGGAGAACTTGGCAGAGTAGGAGAGCTTGGAGGAGTAAGAGAGCTTGGGGGAGTAAGAGAGCTTGGGGGACTAAGAGAGCTTGGGGAATACGAGAGATGGGGGAGTAGGAGAGCTTGGGCGAGTAGGGGAGCTTGGGGGAGTAGGAGAACCTGGGGGATTCGGGGAGCTTGGGGGAGTAGGAGAACTTGGCGCAGTAGGAGAGCTTGGGGGATTAAGAGAGCTTGGGGGAGTAAGAGAGCTTGGGGGAGTGAGAAAGCTTGGGGGAGTAAGAGAGCTTGGGGGAGTAAGAGAGCTTGGGGGAGTAAGAGAGCTTGGGGGAGTAGGAGATCTTGGGGGAGTAGGAGACCTTGGGGGAATAGGAGAGCTTGGGCGAGTAGGAGAGCTTGGGGGAGTAAGAGAGCTTGGTGGAGTAAGAGAGCTTGGGGAGTAAGAGAGCTAGGGGGAGTAAGAGAGCTTGGGGGAGTTGGAGAGCTTGGGGGAGTAGGAGAGCTTGGGGGAGTAGGAGCGCTTGGGGGAGTAGGATAGCTTGGGGGAGTAGGAGTGCTTGGGGGAGTAGGAGAGCTTGGGGGAGTAGGAGAGCTTGGGAGAGTAGGAGAGCTTGGGGGAGTAGGAGAGTTTGGGGGAGTAGGAAAGCCTTGGGGAGTCGCGGAGCTTGGGGGAGTAGGGGAACTTGGCAGAGTAGGAGAGCTTGGGGAGGAAGAGAGCTTGGGGAGTAAGAGAGCTTGGGGGAGTAAGAGAGCTTGAAGGAGTAAGAGAGCTTGGGGGAGTAGGAGAGCTTGGCGGCATACGAGAGCTTGGGGGAGTGTGAGAACTTGGGGTGTATGAGAGCTTGGGGAAGTAGGCGAGCTTGGGGGAGTAGTAGAGCTTGTGGGAGTGGGAGAGCTTGGGCGAGTAGGAGAGCTTGGGGGAGTAAGAGAGCTTGGGGGAGGAAGAAAGCGTGGGGGAGTAGGAGGGCTTGGGAGAGTAGGAGAGCTTTGGGGAGTAGGGGAGCTTGTGGGAGTAGGAGAGCTTGGGGGAGCAGGAGAGCTTGGGGGATTAGGAGAGCTTGGGGGAGTCAGAGAGCTTGGGGCAGTAGGACAGCTTGGGGGAGTAGGAGATCTTGGGGGAGTAGGAGAGCTTGGGCGAGTAGGAAAGTTTGGGGGAGTAAGAGAGCTTGGTGGAGTAAGAGAGCTTGGGGAGTAAGGGAGCTTGGGGGAGTAAGAGAGCTTGGGGTGTAAGAGAGCTTGGGGGTGTAAGAGAGCTTGGGGGAGTAGGAGAACTTGGCAGAGTAGGAGAGCTTGGGGGAGTTAGAGAGCTTGGGGGAGTAAGAGAACTTGGGGAGTAAGAGAGCTTGGGGGAGTAGGAGAGCTTGGGGGAGTAGGAGAGCTTGGGCTAGTAGGAGAGCTTGGGGGAGTAAGAGAGCTTAGGGGAGTAAGAGAGCTTGGGGGAGTAGGAGAGCTTGGGGGAGTAGGAGAGCTTGGGGCAGTAGGAGCGCTTGGGGGAGTAGGAGAGCTTGGGGGAAAAGGAGAGCTTGGGGGAGTAGGAGAACATGGCGCAGTAGGAGAGCTTGGGGGAGTAAGAGAGCTTGGGGGAGTAAGAGAGCTTGGGGGAGTGAGAAAGTTTGGGGGAGTAAGAGAGCTTGGGGGAGTAAGAGAGCTTGGGGGAGTAAGAGAGCTTGGGGCAGTAGGAGATCTTGGGGGAGTAGGAGAGTTTGGGGGAGTAGGAGAGCTTGGGGGAGTAGGAGAGCTTGGGGGAGTAGGAAAGCTTGGGGGAGTAGGAGAGCTTGGGAGAGTAGGAGAGCTTTGGGGAGCAGGAGAGCTTGTGGGAGTAGGAGAGCTTGGGGGAGTAGGAGAGCTTGGGGGAGTCGGAGAGATTGGGGGAGTAGGAGAGCTTGTGGGAGTAGGAGAGCTTGGGGGAGTAGGAGAGCTTGGGGGAGTAGGAGAGATTGGGGGAGTAGGAGAGCTTGGGGGAGTAGGAGAGCTTCGGGGAGTAGGAGAGCTTGGGGAGTAGGAGAGCTTGGGAGAGTAGGAGAGCTTGGGGGAGTAGTAGAGTTTGGGGGAGTAGGAAAGCTTGGGGGAGTCACGGAGCTTGGGGGAGTTGGAGAACTTGGCAGAGTAGGAGAGCTTGGGGGAGGAAGAGAGCTTGGGGAGTAAGAGAGCTTGGGGGAGTAAGAGAGCTTGAAGGAGTAAGAGAGCTTGGGGGAGTAGGAGAGCTTGGTGGCGTACGAGAGCTTGGGGGAGTGTGAGAACTTGGGGTGTATGAGAGCTTGGGGAAGTAGGCGAGCTTGGGGGAGTAGTAGAGCTTGTGGGAGTGGGAGAGCTTGGGCGAGTAGGAGAGCTTGGGGGAGAAAGAGAGCTTGGGGGAGGAAGAAAGCGTGGGGGAGTAGGAGGGCTTGGGAGAGTAGGAGAGCTTTGGGGAGTAGGGGAGCTTGTGGGAGTAGGAGAGCTTGGGGGAGGAGGAGAGCTTGGGGGATTAGGAGAGCTTGGGGGAGTCAGAGAGCTTGGGGCAGTAGGACAGCTTGGGGGAGTAGGAGATCTTGGGGGAGTAGGAGAGCTTGGGCGAGTAGGAAAGTTTGGGGGAGTAAGAGAGCTTGGTGGAGTAAGAGAGCTTGGGGAGTAAGGGAGCTTGGGGGAGTAAGAGAGCTTGGGTGAGTGGGAGAGCTTGGGGGAGTAGGAGAGCTTGGGGGAGTCGGAGCGCTTGGGGGAGTAGGAGAGATTGGGTGAGTAGGAGAGCTTGGGGGAATAGGAGAGCTTGGGGGAGTAGGAGAGTTTGGAGAGTAGGAGAGCTTGGGGGAGTAGGAGAGCTTGGCGGAGTAGGAGAACTTGGGGCAGTAGGAGAGCTTAGGGGAGTAGGAGAGCTTGGGGGAGTAGGAGAGCTTGGGGGAGGAGGAGAGCTTGGGGGAGTAGGGGAGCTTGGGGGAGTAGGAGACCTTGGGCGAGTAGGAGAGCTTGAGGGAGGAAGAGAGCTTGCTGGAGTAAGAGAGCTTGGGGGAGTAAGATAGCTTGGGGGAGTAGGAGAGCTTGGGGAACAGGTGGGCTTGTGGGAATAGGAGAGCTTGGGGGAGAACGAGCGCTTGCGGGTGTAGGAGAGCTTGAGGGAGAAGGAGAACTTGGCAGAGTAGGAGAGCTTGGGGGAGTAAGAGAGTTTGGGGGAGTAAGAGAGCTCGGTGGAGAAAGAGAGATTGGGGGAGTAAGAGAGCTTGGGGGTGTAAGAGAGCTTGGGGGTGTAAGAGAGCTTGGGGGAGTAGGAGAACTTGGCAGAGTAGGAGAGCTTGGGGGAGTTAGAGAGCTTGGGGGAGTAAGAGAACTTGGGGAGTAAGAGAGCTTGGGGGAGTAGGAGAGCTTGGGGGAGTAGGAGATCTTGGGGCAGTAGGAGAGCTTGGGCGAGTAGGAGAGCTTGGGGGAGTAAGAGAGCTTAGGGGAGTAAGAGAGCTTGGGGGAGTAGGAGAGCTTGGGGGAGTAGGAGAGCTTGGGGCAGTAGGAGCGCTTGGGGAAGTAGGAGAGCTTGGGGGAAAAGGAGAGCTTGGGGGAGTAGGAGAACTTGGCGCAGTAGGAGAGCTTGGGGGAGTAAGAGAGCTTGGGGGAGTAAGAGAGCTTGGGGGAGTGAGAAAGCATGGGGGAGTAAGAGAGCTTGGGGGAGTAAGAGAGCTTGGGGGAGTAAGAGAGCTTGGGGCAGTAAGAGATCTTGGGGGAGTAGGAGACTTTGGGGGAATAGGAGAGCTTGGGCGAGTAGGAGAGCTTGGGGGAGTAAGAGAGCTTGGTGGAGTAAGAGAGCTTGGGGAGTATGAGAGCTAGGGGGAGTAAGAGAGCTTGGGGGAGAGGGAGAGCTTGGGGGAGTAGGAGAGCTTGGGTGAGTAGGCGCGCTTGGGGGAGTAGGAGAGCTTGGGGGAGTAGGAGTGCTTGGGGGAGTAGGAGAGCTTGGGGGAGTAGGAGAGCTTGGGAGAGTAGGAGAGCTTGGGAGAGTAGGAGAGCTTGGGGGAGTAGGAGAGTTTGGGGGAGTAGGAAAGCTTGGGGGAGTCGCGGTGCTTGGAGGAGTAGGAGAACTTGGCAGAGTAGGAGAGCTTGGGAGAGTAAGAGAACTTGGGGGAGGAAGAAAGCTTGGGGGAGTAAGATAGCTTGGGGGAGTAGGAGAGCTTGGGGAACAGGTGAGCTTGTGGGAAAAGGAGAGCTTGGGGGAGTACGAGCGCTTGCGGTTGTAGGAGAGCTTGAGGGAGAAGGAGAAATTGGCAGAGTAGGAGAGCTTGGGGGAGTAAGAGAGCTTGGTGGAGAAAGAGAGCTTGGGGGAGTAAGAGAGCTTGGGGGAGTAAGAGAGCTTGGGGGAGTAGGAGATCTTGGGGGAGTAGGAGAGTTTGGGGGAGTAGGAGAGCTTGGGGGAGTAGGAGAGCTTGGGGGAGTAGGAAATCTTGGGGGAGTAGGAGAGCTTGGGAGAGTAGGAGAGCTTTGGGGAGTAGGAGAGCTTGTGGGAGTAGGAGAGCTTGGGGGAGTAGGAGAGCTTGGGGGAGTAGGAGAGATTGGGGGAGTAGGAGAGCTTGTGGGAGTAGGAGAGCTTGGGGGAGTAGGAGAGCTTGGGGGAGTAGGAGAGATTGGGGGAGTAGGAGAGCTTGGGGGAGTAGGAGAGCTTCGGGGAGTAGGAGAGCTTGGGGGAGTAGGAGAGCTTGGGAGAGTAGGAGAGCTTGGGGGAGTAGTAGAGTTTGGGGGAGTAGGAAAGCTTGGGGGAGTAAGAGAGCTTGAAGGAGTAAGAGAGCTTGGGGGAGTAGGAGAGCTTGGCGGCGTACGAGAGCTTGGGGGAGTGTAAGAACTTGGGGTGTATGAGAGCTTGGGGAAGTAGGCGAGCTTGGGGGAGTAGTAGAGCTTGTGGGAGTGGGAGAGCTTGGGCGAGTAGGAGAGCTTGGGGGAGTAAGAGAGCTTGGGGGAGGAAGAAAGCGTGGGGGAGTAGGAGGGCTTTGGAGAGTAGGAGACCTTTGGGGAGTAGGGGAGCTTGTGGGAGTAGGAGAGCTTGGGGGAGCAGGAGAGCTTGGGGGATTAGGAGAGCTTGGGGGAGTCAGAGAGCTTGGGGCAGTAGGACAGCTTGGGGGAGTAGGAGATCTTGGGGGAGTAGGAGAGCTTGGGCGAGTAGGAAAGTTTGGGGGAGTAAGAGAGCTTGGTGGAGTAAGAAAGCTTGGGGAGTAAGGGAGCTTGGGGGAGTAAGAGAGCTTGGGGGAGTGGGAGAGCTTGGGGGAGTAGGAGAGCTTGGGGGAGTAGGAGCGCTTGGGGGAGTAGGAGAGATTGGGGGAGTAGGAGAGCTTGGGGGAATAGTAGAGCTTGGGGGAGTAGGAGAGATTGGAGAGTAGGAGAGCTTGGGGGAGTAGGAGAGCTTGGCGGAGTAGGAGAACTTGGGGCAGTAGGAGAGCTTTGGGGAGTAGGAGAGCTTGGGGGAGTAGGAGAGCTTGGGGGAGGAGGAGAGCTTGGGGGAGTAGGGGAGCTTGGGGGAGTAGGAGACCTTGGGCGAGTAGGAGAGCTTGGGGGAGGAAGAGAGCTTGCTGGAGTAAGAGAGCTTGGGGGAGTAAGATAGCTTGGGGGAGTAGGAGAGCTTGGGGAACAGGTGAGCTTGTGGGAATAGGAGAGCTTGGGGGAGAACGAGCGCTTGCGGGTGTAGGAGAGCTTGAGGGAGAAGGAGAAATTGGCAGAGTAGGAGAGCTTGGGGGAGTAAGAGAGCTTGGTGGAGAAAGAGAGCTTGGGGGAGTAAGAGAGCTTGGGGGAGTAAGAGAGCTTGGGGGAGTAAGAGAGTTTGGGGGAGTAAGAGAGCTTGGGGGTGTAAGTGAGCTTGGGGGAGTAGGAGAGTTTGGGGGAGTAGGAAAGCTTGGGGGAGTAGGAGAGCTTGGGGGAGTAGGAGAGTTTGGGGGAGTAGGAGAGCTTGGGGGAGTAGGAGAGCTTGGGGGAGTAGGAAAGCTTGGGGGAGTAGGAGAGCTTGGGAGAGAAGGAGAGCTTTGGGGAGTAGGAGAGCTTGTGGGAGTAGGAGAGCTTGGGGGAGTAGGAGAGCTTGGGGGAGTAGGAGAGATTGGGGGAGTAGGAGAGCTTGTGGGAGTAGGAGAGCTTGGGGGAGTAGGAGAGCTTGGGGGAGTAGGAGAGATTGGGGGAGTAGGAGAGCTTGGGGGAGTAGGAGAGCTTCGGGGAGTAGGAGAGCTTGGGGGAGTAGGAGAGCTTGGGAGAGTAGGAGAGCTTGGGGGAGTAGTAGAGTTTGGGGGAGTAGGAAAGCTTGGGGGAGTCGCGGAGCTTGGGGGAGTAGGAGAACTTGGCAGAGTAGGAGAGCTTGGGGGAGGAAGAGAGCTTGGGGAGTAAGAGAGCTTGGGGGAGTAAGAGAGCTTGAAGGAGTAAGAGAGCTTGGGGGAGTAGGAGAGCTTGGCAGCGTACGAGAGCTTGGGGAAGTGTGAGAACTTGGGGTGTATGAGAGCTTGGGGAAGTAGGCGAGCTTGGGGGAGTAGTAGAGCTTGTGGGAGTGGGAGAGCTTGGGCGAGTAGGAGAGCTTGGGGGAGTAAGAGAGCTTGGGGGAGGAAGAAAGCGTGGGGGAGTAGGAGGGCTTTGGAGAGTAGGAGAGCTTTGGGGAGTAGGGGAGCTTGTGGGAGTAGGAGAGCTTGGGGGAGCAGGAGAGCTTGGGGGATTAGGAGAGCTTGGGGGAGTCAGAGAGCTTGGGGCAGTAGGACAGCTTGGGGGAGTAGGAGATCTTGGGGGAGTAGGAGAGCTTGGGCGAGTAGGAAAGTTTGGGGGAGTAAGAGAGCTTGGTGGAGTAAGAAAGCTTGGGGAGTAAGGGAGCTTGGGGGAGTAAGAGAGCTTGGGGGAGTGGGAGAGCTTGGGGGAGTAGGAGAGCTTGGGGGAGTAGGAGCGCTTGGGGGAGTAGGAGAGATTGGGGGAGTAGGAGAGCTTGGGGGAATAGTAGAGCTTGGGGGAGTAGGAGAGTTTGGAGAGTAGGAGAGCTTGGGGGAGTAGGAGAGCTTGGCGGAGTAGGAGAACTTGGGGCAGTAGGAGAGCTTTGGGGAGTAGGAGAGCTTGGGGGAGTAGGAGAGCTTGGGGGAGGAGGAGAGCTTGGGGGAGTAGGAGTGCTTGGGGGATTAGGAGAGCTTGGGGGAGTAGGAGAGCTTGGGGGAGTAGGAGAGCTTGGGAGAGTAGTAGAGCTTGGCAGAGTAGGAGAACTTGGGGCAGTAGGAGAGCTTAGGGGAGTAGGAGAGCTTAGGGGAGTCGGATAGCTTGGGGGAGTAGGAGAGCTTGGGGGAGTCGGAGAGCTTGGATGAGTAGGAGAGCTTGGGAGGGTAGGAGAGCTTGGGGGCATATGAGAGCTTGGGTCGTATGAGAGCTTGGGGGAGTGTGAGAGCTTGGGGTGTATGAGAGCTTGGGGAAGTAGGCGAGCTTTGGGGACTAGTAGAGCTTGTGGGAGTGGGAGAGCTTGGGCGAGTAGGAGATCTTGGGGGAGTAAGAGAGCTTGGGGGAGGAAGAAAGCTTGGGGGAGAAAGATAGCTTGGGGGAGTAAGAGAGCTTGGCGGAGCAGGAGAGCTTGGTGGAGTAGGAGAACTTGGGGGAGTAGGAGAGCTTGGGGGAGTAGGAGAGCTTGCGAGAGTAGGAGAGCTTGGGGGAGTAGGAGATCTTGGGGGAGTAGGAGACTTTGGGGGAGTAGGAGAGCTTGGGGGAGTAGGAGAGCTTGGGGGAGTAGGAAAGCTTGGGGGAGTAGGAGAACTTGGGAGAGTAGGAGAGCTTTGGGGAGTAGGAGAGCTTGTGGGAGTAGGAGAGCTTGGGGGAGTAGGAGAGCTAGGGGTAGTAGGATATCTTGCGGGGGTAGGAGAGCTTGGGGGATTAGGAGAGCTTGGGGGAGTAGGAGAGCTTGGGGGAGTAGGAGAGCTTGGGAGAGTAGGAGAGCTTGGCGGAGCAGGAGAACTTGGGGCAGTAGGAGAGCTTGGGGGAGTAGGAGAGCTTGGGGGAGTCGCAGAGCTTGGGGGAGTAGGAGAGCTTGGGAGGGTAGGAGAGCTTGGGGGCGTATGAGAGTTTGGGATGTATGAGAGCTTGGGGAAGTAGGCGAGCTTGGGGGAGTAGTAGAGCTTGTGGGAGTGGGAGAGCTTGGGCGAGTAGGAGAGCTTGGGGGAGTAAGGGAACTTGGGGGAGGAAGAAAGCTTGGGGGAGAAAGAGAGCTTGGGGGAGTAAGAGAGCTTGGGGGTGTAAGAGAGCTTGGGGGTGTAAGAGAGCTTGGGGGAGTAGGAGAACTTGGCAGAGTAGGAGAGCTTGGGGGAGTTAGAGAGCTTGGGGGAGTAAGAGAACTTGGGGAGTAAGAGAGCTTGGGGGAGTAGGAGAGCTTGGGGGAGTAGGAGATCTTGGGGGAGTAGGAGAGCTTGGGCGAGTAGGAGAGCTTGGGGGAGTAAGAGAGCTTAGGGGAGTAAGAGAGCTTGGGGGAGTAGGAGAGCTTGGGGGAGTAGGAGAGCTTGGGGCAGTAGGAGCGCTTGGGGAAGTAGGAGAGCTTGGGGGAAAAGGAGAGCTTGGGGGAGTAGGAGAACTTGGCGCAGTAGGAGAGCTTGGGGGAGTAAGAGAGCTTGGGGGAGTAAGAGAGCTTGGGGGAGTGAGAAAGCATGGGGGAGTAAGAGAGCTTGGGGGAGTAAGAGAGCTTGGGGGAGTAAGAGAGCTTGGGGCAGTAAGAGATCTTGGGGGAGTAGGAGACTTTGGGGGAATAGGAGAGCTTGGTCGAGTAGGAGAGCTTGGGGGAGTAAGAGAGCTTGGTGGAGTAAGAGAGCTTGGGGAGTATGAGAGCTAGGGGGAGTAAGAGAGCTTGGGGGAGAGGGAGAGCTTGGGGGAGTAGGAGAGCTTGGGTGAGTAGGCGCGCTTGGGGAGTAGGAGAGCTTGGGGGAGTAGGAGTGCTTGGGGGAGTAGGAGAGCTTGGGGGAGTAGGAGAGCTTGGGAGAGTAGGAGAGCTTGGGAGAGTAGGAGAGCTTGGGGGAGTAGGAGAGTTTGGGGGAGTAGGAAAGCTTGGGGGAGTCGCGGTGCTTGGAGGAGTAGGAGAACTTGGCAGAGTAGGAGAGCTTGGGAGAGTAAGAGAACTTGGGGGAGGAAGAAAGCTTGGGGGAGTAAGATAGCTTGGGGGAGTAGGAGAGCTTGGGGAACAGGTGAGCTTGTGGGAAAAGGAGAGCTTGGGGGAGTACGAGCGCTTGCGGTTGTAGGAGAGCTTGAGGGAGAAGGAGAAATTGGCAGAGTAGGAGAGCTTGGGCGAGTAAGAGAGCTTGGTGGAGAAAGAGAGCTTGGGGGAGTAAGAGAGCTTGGGGGAGTAAGAGAGCTTGGGGGAGTAGGAGATCTTGGGGGAGTAGGAGAGTTTGGGGGAGTAGGAGAGCTTGGGGGAGTAGGAGAGCTTGGGGGAGTAGGAAAGCTTGGGGGAGTAGGAGAGCTTGGGAGAGTAGGAGAGCTTTGGGGAGTAGGAGAGCTTGTGGGAGTAGGAGAGCTTGGGGGAGTAGGAGAGCTTGGGGGAGTAGGAGAGATTGGGGGAGTAGGAGAGCTTGTGGGAGTAGGAGAGCTTGGGGGAGTAGGAGAGCTTGGGGGAGTAGGAGAGATTGGGGGAGTAGGAGAGCTTGGGGGAGTAGGAGAGCTTCGGGGAGTAGGAGAGCTTGGGGGAGTAGGAGAGCTTGGGAGAGTAGGAGAGCTTGGGGGAGTAGTAGAGTTTGGGGGAGTAGGAAAGCTTGGGGGAGTCGCGGAGCTTGGGGGAGTAGGAGAACTTGGCAGAGTAGGAGAGCTTGGGGGAGGAAGAGAGCTTGGGGAGTAAGAGAGCTTGGGGGAGTAAGAGTGCTTGAAGGAGTAAGAGAGCTTGGGGGAGTAGGAGAGCTTGGCGGCGTACGAGAGCTTGGGGGAGTGTGAGAACTTGGGGTGTATGAGAGCTTGGGGAAGTAGGCGAGCTTGGGGGAGTAGTAGAGCTTGTGGGAGTGGGAGAGCTTGGGCGAGTAGGAGAGCTTGGGGGAGTAAGAGAGCTTGGGGGAGGAAGAAAGCGTGGGGGAGTAGGAGGGCTTTGGAGAGTAGGAGAGCTTTGGGGAGTAGGGGAGCTTGTGGGAGTAGGAGAGCTTGGGGGAGCAGGAGAGCTTGGGGGATTAGGAGAGCTTGGGGGAGTCAGAGAGCTTGGGGCAGTAGGACAGCTTGGGGGAGTAGGAGATTTTGGGGGAGTAGGAGAGCTTGGGCGAGTAGGAAAGTTTGGGGGAGTAAGAGAGCTTGGTGGAGTAAGAAAGCTTGGGGAGTAAGGGAGCTTGGGGGAGTAAGAGAGCTTGGGGGAGTGGGAGAGCTTGGGGGAGTAGGAGAGCTTGGGGGAGTAGGAGCGCTTGGGGGAGTAGGAGAGATTGGGGGAGTAGGAGAGCTTGGGGGAATAGTAGAGCTTGGGGGAGTAGGAGAGTTTGGAGAGTAGGAGAGCTTGGGGGAGTAGGAGAGCTTGGCGGAGTAGGAGAACTTGGGGCAGTAGGAGAGCTTTGGGGAGTAGGAGAGCTTGGGGGAGTAGGAGAGCTTGGGGGAGGAGGAGAGCTTGGGGGAGTAGGGGAGCTTGGGGGAGTAGGAGACCTTGGGCGAGTAGGAGAGCTTGGGGGAGGAAGAGAGCTTGCTGGAGTAAGAGAGCTTGGGGGAGTAAGATAGCTTGGGGGAGTAGGAGAGCTTGGGGAACAGGTGAGCTTGTGGGAATAGGAGAGCTTGGGGGAGAACGAGCGCTTGCGGGTGCAGGAGAGCTTGAGGGAGAAGGAGAAATTGGCAGAGTAGGAGAGCTTGGGGGAGTAAGAGAGCTCGGTGGAGAAAGAGAGCTTGGGGGAGTAAGAGAGCTTGGGGGAGTAAGAGAGCTTGGGGGAGTAAGAGAATTTGGGGGAGTAAGAGAGCTTGGGGGTGTAAGTGAGCTTGGGGGAGTAGGAGAGTTTGGGGGAGTAGGAAAGCTTGGGGGAGTCGCGGAGCTTGGGGGAGCAGGAGAACTTGGCAGAGTAGGAGAGCTTGGGGGAGGAAGAGAGCTTGGGGAGTAAGAGAGCTTGGGGGAGTAAGAGAGCTTGAAGGAGTAAGAGAGCTTGGAGGAGTAAGAGAGCTTGCGGGTGTAAGAGAGCTTGGGGAGTAGGACAGCTTGGGGGAGTAGGAGATCTTGGTGGAGTCAGAGAGCTTGGGCGAGTAGGAAAGCTTGGGGGAGTAAGAGAGCTTGGTGGAGTAAGAGAGCTTGGGGTGTAAGAGAGCTTGGGGGAGTAAGAGAGCTTGGGGGAGTGGGTGAGATTGGGGGAGTAGGAGGGCTTGGGGGAGTAGGAGCGCTTGGGGGAGTAGGAGAGCTTGGGGGAGTAGGAGAGCTTGGGGGAATTGGAGAGCTTGGGGGAGTAGGAGAGTTTGGAGAGTAGGAGAGCTTGGGGGAGTAGGAGAGCTTGGCGGAGTAGGAGAACTTGGCGCAGTAGGAGAGCTTAGGGCAGTAGGAGAGCTTGGGGGAGTAGGAGAGCTTGGGGGAGTAGGAGAGCTTGGGGGAGTCGGAGAGCTTAGGGGAGTAGGAGAGCTTGGGAGGGTAGGAGAGCTTGGGGGCGTATGAGAGCTTGGGGGCGTATGAGATCTTGGGGATGTATGAGAGCTTGGGGTGTATGAGAGCTTGGGGAAGTAGGCGAGCTTGGGGGAGTAGGAGAGCTTGGGGGAGTAGGAGAGCTGGGGGGAGTAGGAGAGTTTGGGGGAGTAGGAGAGCTTGGGGGTGTCGCGGAGCTTGGGGGAGTAGGAGAACTTGGCAGAGTAGGAGAGCTTGGGGGAGTAACAGAGCTTGGGGAGTAAGAGAGCTTGGGGGAGTAAGAGAGCTTGAGGGAGTAAGAGAGCTTGGGGGAGTAAGAGAGCTTGCGGGTGAAAGAGAGCTTGGGGAGTAGGAGTGCTTCGGGGAGTAGGGGAGCTTGGGGGAGTAGGAGACCTTGGGCGAGTAGGAGAGCTTGGGGGAGGAAGAGAGCTTGAGGGAGTAAGATAGCTTGGGGGAGTAGCAGAGCTTGGGGGAGTAGGGGAGCTTGGGGGAGTAGGAGAACTTGGGGGTTTCGGGGTGCTTGGGGGAGCAGGAGAACTTGGCACAGTAGGAGAGCTTGGGGGAGTAAGAGAGCTTGGGGGAGTAAGAAAGCTTGGGGGAGTAAGAGAGCTTGGGGGAGTGGGAGAGATTGGGGGAGTAGGAGGGCTTGGGGGAGTAGGAGCGCTTGGGGGTGTCGGAGAGCTTGGGGGAGTTGGAGAGCTTTGGGGAGTAGGAGAGCTTGGGGGAGTAGGAGAGCTTGGGAGAGTAAAAGAGCTTGGGGGAGTAGGAGGGCTTGGGAGAGTAGGAGAGCTTTGGGGAGTAGGGGAGCTTGTGGGAGTAGGAGAGCTTGGCGGAGCAGGAGAGCTTGGGGGATTAGGAGAGCTTGGGGGAGTCAGAGAGCTTGGGGCAGTAGGACAGCTTGGGGGAGTAGGTGTGCTTAGGGGAGTAGGAGAGCTTGGGGGAGGGAGTAGGAGAATTTGGGGGAGTAGGAGAGCTTGGGGGAGTCGGAGAGCTTGGGGGAGTAGGAGAGCTTGGGAGGGTAGGAGAGCTTGGGGGCGTATGAGAGCTTGGGGTGTATGAGAGCTTGTGGAAGTAGGCGAGCTTGGGGTGTAGTAGAGCTTGTGAGAGTGGGAGAGCTTGGGCGAGTAAGAGAACTTGGGGGTTGAAGAAAGCTTGGGGGAGAAAGAGAGCTTGGGGGAGTAAGAGAGCTTGGGGGAGTAGGAGAGCTTGGGGGAGTAGGAGAGCTTGGGGGAGTAGGAGAGATTGGGGGAGTAGGAGAGCTTGGGGGAGTCGCGGAGCTTGGGGGAGTAGGAGAACTTGGCAGAGTAGGAGAGCTTGGGGGAGGAAGAGAGCTTGGGGAGTAAGAGAGCTTGCGGGAGTAAGAGAGGTTGAAGGAGTAAGAGAGCTTGGGTGAGTAAGAGAGCTTGCGGGTGTAAGGGAGCTTGGGGAGTAGGACAGCTTGGGGGAGTAGGAGATCTTGGTGGAGTAGGAGAGCTTGGGCGAGTAGGAAAGCTTGGGGGAGTAAGAGAGCTTGGGGGAGTAAGAGAGCTTGGGGTGTAAGAGAGCTTGGGGGAGTAAGAGAGCTTGGGGGAGTGGGAGACATTGGGGGAGTAGGAGGGCTTGGGGGAGTAGGAGCGCTTGGGGGAGTAGGAGAACTTGGGGGAGTAGGAGAGCTTGGGGGAATTGGAGAGCTTGGGGGAGTAGGAGAGCTGGAGAGTAGGAGAGCTTGGGGGAGTAGGAGTGCTTGGCGGAGTAGGAGAACTTGGCGCAGTAGGAGAGCTTAGGGGAGTAGGAGAGCTTGGGGGAGTAGGAGAGCTTGGGGGAATAGGAGAGCTTGGTGGAGTCGGAGAGCTTGGGGGAGTAGGAGAGCTTGGGAGGGTAGGTGAGCTTGGGGGCGTATGAGAGCTTGGGGGCGTATGAGAGCTTGGGGTGTATGAGAGCTTGGGGAAGTAGGCGAGCTTGGGGTGTAGTAGAGCTTGTGGGAGTGGGGAGCTTGGGCGAGTAAGAGAAATGGGGGAGGAAGAAAGCTTGGGGGAGAAAGAGAGCTTGGGGGAGTAAGAGAGCTTGGGGGAGTAGGAGAGCTTGGGGGAGTAGGAGAGCTTGGGGGAGTAGGAGAGATTGGGGGAGTAGGAGAGTTTGGGGGAGTCGCGGAGCTTGGGGGAGTAGGAGAACTTGGCAGAGTAGGAGAGCTTGGGGGAGGAAGAGAGCTTGGGGAGTAAGAGAGCTTGGGGGAGTAAGAGAGCTTGAAGGAGTAAGAGAGCTTGGGGGAGTAAGAGAGCTTGCGGCTGTAAGAGAGCTTGGGGAGTAGGACAGCTTGGGGGAGTAGGAGATCTTGGTGGAGTAGGAGAGCTTGGGCGAGTAGGAAAGCTTGAGGGAGTAAGAGAGCTTGGTGGAGTAAGAGAGCTTGGGGTGTAAGAGAGCTTGGGGGAGTAAGAGAGCTTGGGGGAGTGGGAGAGATTGGGGGAGTAGGAGGGCATGGGGGAGTAGGAGCGCTTGGGGGAGTAGGAGAGCTTGGGGGAATTGGAGAGCTTGGGGGAGTAGGAGAGTTTGGAGAGTAGGAGAGCTTGGGGGAGTAGGAGAGCTTGGCGGAGTAAGAGAACTTGGCGCAGTAGGACAGCTTAGGGGAGTAGGAGAGCTTGGGGGAGTAGGAGAGCTTGGGGGAGTAGGAGAGCTTGGTGGAGTCGGAGAGCTTGGGGGAGTAGGAGAGCTTGGGAGGGTAGGAGAGCTTGGGGGCATATGAGAGCTTGAGGGCGTATGAGAGCTTGGGGATGTATGAGAGCTTGGGGTGTATGAGAGCTTGGGGAAGTAGGCGAGCTTGGGGGAGTAGGAGAGCTTGGGGGAGTAGGAGAGCTTGGGGGAGTAGGAGAGTTTGGGGAGTAGGAGAGCTTGGGGGTGTCGCGGAGCTTGGGGGATTAGGAGAACTTGGCAGAGTAGGAGAGCTTGGGGGAGTAACAGAGCTTGGGGAGTAAGAGAGCTTGGGGGAGTAAGAGAGCTTGAGTGAGTAAGAGAGCTTGGGGGAGTAAGAGAGCTTGCGGGTGAAAGAGAGCTTGGGGAGTAGGAGAGCTTCGGGGAGTAGCGAAGCTTGGGGAAGTAGGAGACCTTGGGCGAGTAGGAGAGCTTGGGGGAGGAAGAGAGCTTGGGGGAGTAAGAGAGCTTGGGGAAGTAAGATAGCTTGGGGGAGTAGGAGAGCTTGGGGGAGTAGGGGAGCTTGGGGGAGTAGGAGAACTTGGGGGATTCGGGGTGCTTGGGGGAGTAGGAGAACTTGGCACAGTAGGAGAGCTTGGGGGAGTAAGAGAGCTTGGGGGAGTAAGAAAGCTTGGGGGAGTAAGAGAGCTTGGGGGAGTGTGAGAGCTTGTGGGAGTAGAAGAGATTGGGGGAGTAGGAGCGCTTGGGGGAGTAGGAGACCTTGGGGGAGTTGGAGAGCTTGGGGCAGTAGGAGAGCTTGGGGGAGTAGGAGAGCTTGGGAGAGTAGAAGAGCTTGGGGGAGTAGGAGGGCTTGGGAAGTAGGAGAACTTTGGGGAGTAGGGGAGCTTGTGGGAGTAGGAGAGGTTGGGGGAGCAGGAGAGCTTGGGGGATTAGGAGAGCTTGGGGGAGTCAGAGAGTTTGGGGCAGTCGGACAGCTTGGGGGAGTAGGAGATCTTGGGGGAGTAGGAGAGCTTGGGGGAGTAGGAGCTCTTGGGGGAGTAGGAGAGCTTGGGGGAGAAGGAGAGCTTCGGGGAGTAGGAGAGCTTGGGGGAGTAGGAGAGCTTGGGAGAGTTGGAGAGCTTGGGGGAGTAGGAGATCTTGGGGGAGTAGGAGATCTTGAGGGAGTAGGAGAGTTTGTGGGAGTAGGAGAGCTTGGTGGAGTAGGAGAGCTTGGGGGAGTAGGAGAGCTTGGGGGAGTAGGAGAGCTTAGGAGAGTAGGAGAGCTTTGGGGAGTAGGAGAGCTTGTGGGAGTAAGAGAGCTTGGGGGATTAGGAGAGCTTGGGGGAGTAGGAGAGCTTGGGGGAGTAGGAGAGCTTGGGGGAGTAGGAGAGCTTGGGGGAGGAGGAGAGCTTGGGGGATTAGGAGAGCTTGGGGGAGTAGGAGAGCTTGGGGGAGTAGGAGAGCTTGGGAGAGTAGGAGAGCTTGTCGGAGTAGGAGAACTTGGGCAGTAGGAGAGCTTAGGGGAGTAGGAGAGTTTGGCGGAGTAGGAGAGGTTGGCGGAGTAGGAGAGCTAGGGGGAGTCGGAGAGCTTGGGAGGGTAAGAGAGCTTGGGAGCGTATGAGAGCTTGGGGGCGTATGAGAGCTTGGGGGAGGAAGACATCTTGGGGGAGAAAGAGAGCTTGGGGGATTAAGAAAGCTTGGGGGAGCAGGAAAGCTTGTGGGAGTGGGAGAGTTTGGGGGATTGGAGAGTTTGGGGGAGTAGGAGAGCTTGGGGGACTCGCGGAGCTTGGGGGAGTAGGAGAACTTGGCAGAGGAGGAGAGCTTGGGGGACTAAGAGAGCTTGGGGAAATAAGAGAGCTTGGTGGAGAAAGAGTGCTTGGGGGAGTAAGATAGCTTGGGGGATTAAGAGAGCTTGGGGCAGTAAGAGAGATTGGGGGAGTAAGAGAGCTTGGGGGTGTAAGATAGCTTGGGGGAGTAGGAGAACTTGGCAGAGTAGGAGAGCTTGGAGGAGTAAGAGAGCTTGGGGGAGTAAGAGAGCTTGGGGGACTAAGAGAGCTTGGGGGAGTAGGAGAGCTTGGGGGAGTAGGAGTGCTTGGGTGAGCAGGAGAGCTTGGGCGAGGAGGAGAGCTTGGGGGAGTAAGAGAGCTTAGGGGAGTAAGAGAGTTTGGGGGAGCAGTAGAGCTTGGGGGAGTAGGAGAGCTTGGGGAAGTAGTAGCGCTTGGGGGAGTAGGAGAGCTTGGGGGAGAAGAGAGCTTGGGGGAGTTGGAGAACTTGGCAAGTAGGAGAGCTTGGAGGAGTAAGAGAGCTTGGGGGTGTAAGAGAGCTTGGGGGAGTAAGAGAGCTTGGGGGAATACGAGAGCTTGGGGGAGTAGGAGAGCTTGGGGGAGTAGGGGAGCTTGGGGGAGTGGTAGAAATTGGGGGATTCGGGGAGCTTGAGGGAGTAGGAGAACTTGGCACAGTAGGAGAGCTTGGGTGAGTAAGAGAGCTTGGGGGAGTAAGAGAGCTTGGCGGAGTAAGAGAGCTTGGGGGAGTAAGAGAGCTTAGGGGAGCAGGAGAGCTTCATGGAATAGGATAGGTGGGGGAGTAGGAGAGCTTGGGGGAGTAGGAGAGCTTGGGGGAGTAGGAAAGCTTGGGGGAGTCGCGGAGCTTGGGGGAGTAGGAGAACTTGGCAGAGTAGGAGAGCTTGGGGGAGGAAGAGAGCTTGCGGAGTAAGAGAGCTTGGGGGAGTAAGAGAGCTTGAAGGAGTAAGAGAACTTGGGGGAGTAGGAGAGCTTGGGGGAGTCGGAGAGCTTGGGGGAGTAGGAGAGCTTGGGAGAGTAGGAGAGCTTGGGGGAGTAGGAGATCTTGGGGGAGTAAGAGAGCTTGGGGGAGTGTGAGAGCTTGGGGGAGTAGAAGAGATTGGGGGAGTAGGAGCGCTTGGGGGAGTAGGAGACCTTGGGGGAGTTGGAGAGCTTGGGGGAGTAGGAGATCTTGGGGGAGTAGGAGAGCTTGGGAGAGTAGAAGAGCTTGGGGGAGTAGGAGGGCTTGGGAAGTAGGAGAACTTTGGGGAGTAGGGGAGCTTGTGGGAGTAGGAGAGGTTGGGGGAGCAGGAGAGCTTGGGGGATTAGGAGAGCTTGGGGGAGTCAGAGAGCTTGGGGCAGTAGGACAGCTTGGGGGAGTAGGAGATCTTGGGGGAGTAGGAGAGCTTGGGGGAGTAGGAGCTCTTGGGGGAGTAGGAGAGCTTGGGGGAGAAGGAGAGCTTCGGGGAGTAGGAGAGCTTGGGGGAGTAGGAGAGCTTGGGAGAGTTGGAGAGCTTGGGGGAGTAGGAGATCTTGGGGGAGTAGGAGATCTTGGGGGAGTAGGAGAGTTTGTGGGAGTAGGAGAGCTTGGTGGAGTAGGAGAGCTTGGGGGAGTAGGAGAGCTTGGGGGAGTAGGAGAGCTTGGGAGAGTAGGAGAGCTTTGGGGAGTAGGAGAGCTTGTGGGAGTAAGAGAGCTTGGGGGATTAGGAGAGCTTGGGGGAGTAGGAGAGCTTGGGGGAGTAGGAGAGCTTGGGGGAGTAGGAGAGCTTGGGGGAGTAGGAGAGCTTGGGGGATTAGGAGAGCTTGGGGGAGTAGGAGAGCTTGGGGGAGTAGGAGAGCTTGGGAGAGTAGGAGAGCTTGTCGGAGTAGGAGAACTTGGGGCAGTAGGAGAGCTTAGGGGAGTAGGAGAGTTTGGCGGAGTAGGAGAGGTTGGCGGAGTAGGAGAGCTAGGGGGAGTCGGAGAGCTTGGGAGGGTAAGAGAGCTTGGGAGCGTATGAGAGCTTGGGGGCGTATGAGAGCTTGGGGGAGGAAGAAAGCTTGGGGGAGAAAGAGAGCTTGGGGGATTAAGAAAGCTTGGGGGAGTAGGAAAGCTTGTGGGAGTGGGAGAGCTTGGGGGAGTAGGAGAGTTTGGGGGAGTAGGAGAGCTTGGGGGACTCGCGGAGCTTGGGGGAGTAGGAGAACTTGGCAGAGGAGGAGAGCTTGGGGGACTAAGAGAGCTTGGGGAAATAAGAGAGCTTGGTGGAGAAAGAGTGCTTGGGGGAGTAAGATAGCTTGGGGGATTAAGAGAGCTTGGGGGAGTAAGAGAGATTGGGGGAGTAAGAGAGCTTGGGGTGTAAGATAGCTTGGGGGAGTAGGAGAACTTGGCAGAGTAGGAGAGCTTGGAGGAGTAAGAGAGCTTGGGGGAGTAAGAGAGCTTGGGGGACTAAGAGAGCTTGGGGGAGTAGGAGAGCTTGGGGGAGTAGGAGTGCTTGGGTGAGTAGGAGAGCTTGGGCGAGTAGGAGAGCTTGGGGGAGTAAGAGAGCTTAGGGGAGTAAGAGATTTTGGGGGAGCAGTAGAGCTTGGGGGAGTAGGAGAGCTTGGGGCAGTAGTAGCGCTTGGGGGAGTAGGAGAGCTTGGGGGAGAAGAGAGCTTGGGGGAGTTGGAGAACTTGGCAAGTAGGAGAGCTTGGAGGAGTAAGAGAGCTTGGGGGTGTAAGAGAGCTTGGGGGAGTAAGAGAGCTTGGGGGAATACGAGAGCTTGGGGTAGTAGGAGAGCTTCGGGGAGTAGGGGAGCTTGGGGGAGTGGTAGAAATTGGGGGATTCGGGGAGCTTGAGGGAGTAGGAGAACTTGGCACAGTAGGAGAGCTTGGGTGAGTAAGAGAGCTTAGGGGAGTAAGAGAGCTTGGCGGAGTAAGAGAGCTTGGGGGAGTAAGAGAGCTTAGGGGAGCAGGAGAGCTTCATGGAATAGGATAGGTGGGGGAGTAGGAGAGCTTGGGGGAGTAGGAGAGCTTGGGGGAGTAGGAAAGCTTGGGGGAGTCGCGGAGCTTGGGGGAGTAGGAGAACTTGGCAGAGTAGGAGAGCTTGGGGGAGGAAGAGAGCTTGCGGAGTAAGAGAGCTTGGGGGAGTAAGAGAGCTTGAAGGAGTAAGAGAGCTTGGGGGAGTAGGAGAGCTTGGGGGAGTCGGAGAGCTTGGGGGAGTAGGAGAGCTTGGGAGAGTAGGAGAGCTTGGGGGAGTAGGAGATCTTGGGGGAGTAGGAGAGTTTGGGGGAGTAGGAGAGCTTGGGGGAGTAGGAGAGCTTGGGGGAGTAGGAAAGCTTGGGGGAGTAGGAGAGCTTGGGGGAGTAGGAAAGCTTGGGGGAGTCGCGGAGCTTGGGGGAGTAGGAGAACTTGGCAGAGTAGGAGAGCTTGGGGGAGGAAGAGAGCTTGCGGAGTAAGAGAGCTTGGGGGAGTAAGAGAGCTTGAAGGAGTAAGAGAGCTTGGGGGAGTAGGAGAGCTTGGGGGAGTCGGAGAGCTTGGGGGAGTAGGAGAGCTTGGGAGAGTAGGAGAGCTTGGGGGAGTAGGAGATCTTGGGGGAGTAAGAGAGCTTGGGGGAGTGTGAGAGCTTGGGGGAGTAGAAGAGATTGGGGGAGTAGGAGCGCTTGGGTGAGTAGGAGACCTTGGGGGAGTTGGAGAGCTTGGGGGAGTAGGAGAGCTTGGGGGAGTAGGAGAGCTTGGGAGAGTAGAAGAGCTTGGGGGAGTAGGAGGGCTTGGGAAGTAGGAGAACTTTGGGGAGTAGGGGAGCTTGTGGGAGTAGGAGAGGTTGGGGGAGCAGGAGAGCTTGGGGGATTAGGAGAGCTTGGGGGAGTCAGAGAGCTTGGGGCAGTAGGACAGCTTGGGGGAGTAGGAGATCTTGGGGGAGTAGGAGAGCTTGGGGGAGTAGGAGCTCTTGGGGGAGTAGGAGAGCTTGGGGGAGAAGGAGAGCTTCGGGGAGTAGGAGAGCTTGGGGGAGTAGGAGAGCTTGGGAGAGTTGGAGAGCTTGGGGGAGTAGGAGATCTTGGGGGAGTAGGAGATCTTGGGGGAGTAGGAGAGTTTGTGGGAGTAGGAAAGCTTGGGGGAGTCGCGGAGCTTGGGGGAGTAGGAGAACTTGGCAGAGTAGGAGAGCTTGGGGGAGGAAGAGAGCTTGCGGAGTAAGAGAGCTTGGGGGAGTAAGAGAGCTTGAAGGAGTAAGAGAGCTTGGGGGAGTAGGAGAGCTTGGGGGAGTCGGAGAGCTTGGGGGAGTAGGAGAGCTTGGGAGAGTAGGAGAGCTTGGGGGAGTAGGAGATCTTGGGGGAGTAAGAGAGCTTGGGGGAGTGTGAGAGCTTGGGGGAGTAGAAGAGATTGGGGGAGTAGGAGCGCTTGGGTGAGTAGGAGACCTTGGGGGAGTTGGAGAGCTTGGGGGAGTAGGAGAGCTTGGGGGAGTAGGAGAGCTTGGGAGAGTAGAAGAGCTTGGGGGAGTAGGAGGGCTTGGGAAGTAGGAGAACTTTGGGGAGTAGGGGAGCTTCTGGGAGTAGGAGAGGTTGGGGGAGCAGGAGAGCTTGGGGGATTAGGAGAGCTTGGGGGAGTCAGAGAGCTTGGGGCAGTACGACAGCTTGGGGGAGTAGGAGATCTTGGGGGAGTAGGAGAGCTTGGGGGAGTAGGAGCTCTTGGGGGAGTAGGAGAGCTTGGGGGAGAAGGAGAGCTTCGGGGAGTAGGAGAGCTTGGGGGAGTAGGAGAGCTTGGGAGAATTGGAGAGCTTGGGGGAGTAGGAGATCTTGGGGGAGTAGGAGATCTTGGGGGAGTAGGAGAGTTTGTGGGAGTAGGAGAGCTTGGTGGAGTAGGAGAGCTTGGGGGAGTAGGAGAGCTTGGGGGAGTAGGAGAGCTTGGGAGAGTAGGAGAGCTTTGGGGAGTAGGAGAGCTTGTGGGAGTAAGAGAGCTTGGGGGATTAGGAGAGCTTGGGGGAGTAGGAGAGCTTGGGGGAGTAGGAGAGCTTGGGGTGTAGGAGAGCTTGGGGGAGTAGGAGAGCTTGGGGGATTAGGAGAGCTTGGGGGAGTAGGAGAGCTTGGGGGAGTAGGAGAGCTTGGGAGAGTAGGAGAGCTTGTCGGAGTAGGAGAACTTGGGGCAGTAGGAGAGCTTAGGGGAGTAGGAGAGTTTGGCGGAGTAGGAGAGGTTGGCGGAGTAGGAGAGCTAGGGGGAGTCGGAGAGCTTGGGAGGGTAAGAGAGCTTGGGAGCGTATGAGAGCTTGGGGGCGTATGAGAGCTTGGGGGAGGAAGAAAGCTTGGGGGAGAAAGAGAGCTTGGGGGATTAAGAAAGCTTGGGGGAGTAGGAAAGCTTGTGGGAGTGGGAGAGCTTGGGGGAGTAGGAGAGTTTGGGGGAGTAGGAGAGCTTGGGGGACTCGCGGAGCTTGGGGGAGTAGGAGAACTTGGCAGAGGAGGAGAGCTTGGGGGACTAAGAGCGCTTGGGGAAATAAGAGAGCTTGGTGGAGAAAGAGTGCTTGGGGGAGTAAGATAGCTTGGGGGATTAAGAGAGCTTGGGGGAGTAAGAGAGATTGGGGGAGTAAGAGAGCTTGGGGGTGTAAGATAGCTTGGGGGAGTAGGAGAGTTTGGGGGAGCAGTAGAGCTTGGGGGAGTAGGAGAGCTTGGGGCAGTAGTAGCGCTTGGGGGAGTAGGAGAGCTTGGGGGAGAAGAGAGCTTGGGGGAGTTGGAGTGCTTGGGTGAGTAGGAGAGCTTGGGCGAGTAGGAGAGCTTGGGGGTGTAAGAGAGCTTGGGGGAGTAAGAGAGCTTGGGGGAATACGAGAGCTTGGGGGAGTAGGAGAGCTTGGGGGAGTAGGGGAGCTTGGGGGAGTGGTAGAAATTGGGGGATTCGGGGAGCTTGAGGGAGTAGGAGAACTTGGCACAGTAGGAGAGCTTGGGGGAGTAAGAGAGCTTGGCGGAGTAAGAGAGCTTGGGGGAGTATAGAGCTTAGGGGAGCAGGAGAGCTTCATGGAATAGGATAGGTGGGGGAGTAGGAGAGCTTGGGGGAGTAGGAGAGCTTGGGGGAGTAGGAAAGCTTGGGGGAGTCGCGGAGCTTGGGGGAGTAGGAGAACTTGGCAGAGTAGGAGAGCTTGGGGGAGGAAGAGAGCTTGCGGAGTAAGAGAGCTTGGGGGAGTAAGAGAGCTTGAAGGAGTAAGAGAGCTTGGGGGAGTAGGAGAGCTTGGGGGAGTCGGAGAGCTTGGGGGAGTAGGAGAGCTTGGGAGAGTAGGAGAGCTTGGGGGAGTAGGAGATCTTGGGGGAGTAGGAGAGTTTGGGGGAGTAGGAGAGCTTGGGGGAGTAGGAGAGCTTGGGGGAGTAGGAAAGCTTGGGGGAGTAGGAGAGCTTGGGATAGTAGGAGAGCTTTGGGGAGTAGGCGAGCTTGTGGGAGTAGGAGAGCTTGGGGGAGTAGGAGAGCTTGGGGGAGTAGGAGAGCTTGGGGGAGTAGGAGAGCTTGGGGGAGTAGGAGAGCTTGGGGTAGTAGGAGATCTTGGGGGGGTAGGAGAGCTTGGGGGATTAGGAGAGCTTGGGGGAGTAGGAGAGCTGGGGGAGTAGGAGAGCTTGGGAGAGTAGGAGAGCTTGGCGGAGCAGGAGAACTTGGGGCAGTAGGAGAGCTTAGGGGATCTAGGAGAGCTTGGGGGAGGGAGTAGGAGAGTTTGGGGGAGTAGGAGAGCTTGGGGGAGTCGGAGAGCTTGGGGGAGTAGGAGAGCTTGGGAGGTTAGGAGAGCTTGGGGGCGTATGAGAGCTTGGGGTGTATGGGAGCTTGGGGAAGTAGGCGAGCTTGGGGTGTAGTAGAGCTTGTGGGAGTGGGAGAGCTTGGGCGAGTAAGAGAACTTGGGGGAGGAAGAAAGCTTGGGGCAGAAAAAGAGCTTGGGGGAGTAAGAGAGCTTGGGGGAGTAGGAGAGCTTGGGGGAGTAGGAGAGCTTGGGGGAGTAGGAGAGATTGGGGGAGTAGGAGAGCTTGGGGTAGTCGCGGAGCTTGGGGGAGTAGGAGAACCTGAAGGAGTAAGAGAGCTTGGGGGAGTAAGAGAGCTTGCGGGTGTAAGAGAGCTTGGGGAGTAGGACAGCTTGGGGGAGTAGGAGATCTTGGTGGAGTAGGAGAGCTTGGGCGAGTAGGAAAGCTTGGGGGAGTGAGAGAGCTTGGTGGAGTAAGAGAGCTTGGGGTGTAAGAGAGCTTGGGGGAGTAAGAGAGCTTGGGGGAGTGGGTGAGATTGGGGGAGTAGGAGGGCTTGGGGGAGTAGGAGCGCTTGGGGGAGTAGGAGAGCTTGGGGGAGTAGGAGAGCTTGGGGGAATTGGAGAGCTTGGGGGAGTAGGAGAGTTTGGAGAGTAGGAGAGCTTGGGGGAGTAGGAGAGCTTGGCGGAGTAGGAGAACTTGGCGCAGTAGGAGAGCTTAGGGCAGTAGGAGAGCTTGGGGGAGTAGGAGAGCTTGGGGGAGTAGGAGAGCTTTGGGGAGTCGGAGAGCTTGGGGGAGTAGGAGAGCTTGGGAGGGTAAAAGAGCTTGGGGGCGTATGAGAGCTTGGGGGCGTATGAGAGCTTGGGGATGTATGAGAGCTTGGGGTGTATGAGAGCTTGGGGAAGTAGGCGAGCTTGGGGGAGTAGGAGAGCTTGGGGGAGTAGGAGAGCTGGGGGGAGTAGGAGAGTTTGGGGGAGTAGGAGAGCTTGGGGGTGTCGCGGATCTTGGGGGAGTAGGAGAACTTGGCAGAGTAGGAGAGCTTGTGGGAGTAACAGAGCTTGGGGAGTAAGAGAGCTTGGGGGAGTAAGAGAGCTTGAGGGAGTAAGAGAGCTTGGGGGAGTAAGAGAGCTTGCGGGTGAAAGAGAGCTTGGGGAGTAGGAGTGCTTCGGGGAGTAGTGGAGCTTGGGGGAGAAGGAGACCTTGGGCGAGTAGGAGAGCTTGGGGGAGGAAGAGAGCTTGAGGGAGTAAGATAGCTTGGGGGAGCAGCAGAGCTTGGGGGAGTAGGGGAGCTTGGGGGAGTCGGAGAACTTGGGGGATTCGGGGTGCTTGGGGGAGTAGGAGAACTTGGCACAGTAGGAGAGCTTGGGGGAGTAAGAGAGCTTGGGGGAGTAAGAAAGCTTGGGGGAGTAAGAGTGCTTGGGGGAGTGGGAGAGATTGGGGGAGTAGGAGAGCTTGGGGGAGTAGGAGAGTTTGGAGAGTAGGAGAGCTTGGGGGAGTAGGAGAGCTTGGCGGAGTAGGAGAACTTGGCGCAGTAGGAGAGCTTAGGGAGGGTAGGAGAGCTTGGGGGCGTATGAGAGCTTGGGGGCGTATGAGAGCTTGGGGTGTATGAGAGCTTGGGGAAGTAGGCGAGCTTGGGGTGTAGTAGAGCTTGTGGGAGTGGGAGAGCTTGGGCGAGTAAGAGAATTGGGGGAGGAAGAAAGCTTGGGGGAGAATGAGAGCTTGGGGGAGTAAGAGAGCTTGGGGGAGTAGGAGAGCTTGGGGGAGTAGGAGAGCTTGGGGGAGTAGGAGAGATTGGGGGAGTAGGAGAGCTTGGGGGAGTCGCGGAGCTTGGGGGAGTAGGAGAACTTGGCAGAGTAGGAGAGCTTTGGGGAGGAAGAGAGCTTGGGGAGTAAGAGAGCTTGGGGGAGTAAGAGAGCTTGAAGGAGTAAGAGAGCTTGGGGGAGTAAGAGAGCTTGCGGGTGTAAGAGAGCTTGGGGAGTAGGACAGCTTGGGGGAGTAGGAGATCTTGGTGGAGTACGAGAGCTTGGGCGAGTAGGAAAGCTTGGGGGAGTAAGAGAGCTTGGTGGAGTAAGAGAGCTTGGGGTGTAAGAGAGCTTGGGGGAGTAAGAGAGCTTGGGGGAGTGGGAGAGATTGGGGGAGTAGGAGGGCATGGGGGAGTAGGAGCGCTTGGGGGAGTAGGAGAGCTTGGGGGAGTAGGAGAGCTTGGGGGAATTGGAGAGCTTGGGGGAATTGGAGAGCTTGGGGGAGTAGGAGAGTTTGGAGAGTAGGAGAGCTTGGGGGAGTAGGAGAGCTTGGCGGAGTAGGAGAACTTGGCGCAGTAGGACAGCTTCGGGGAGTAGGAGAGCTTGGGGGAGTAGGAGAGCTTGGGGGAGTAGGAGAGCTTGGTGGAGTCGGAGAGCTTGGGGGAGTAGGAGAGCTTGGGAGGGTAGGAGAGCTTGGGGGCATATGAGAGCTTGAGGGCGTATGAGAGCTTGGGGATGTATGAGAGCTTGGGGTGTATGAGAGCTTGGGGAAGTAGGCGAGCTTGGGGGAGTAGGAGAGCTTGGGGGAGTAGGAGAGCTTGGGGGAGTAGGAGAGTTTGGGGAGTAGGAGAGCTTGGGGGTGTCGCGGAGCTTGGGGGATTAGGAGAACTTGGCAGAGTAGGAGAGCTTGGGGGAGTAACAGAGCTTGGGGAGTAAGAGAGCTTGGGGGAGTAAGAGAGCTTGAGTGAGTAAGAGAGCTTGGGGGAGTAAGAGAGCTTGCGGGTGAAAGAGAGCTTGGGGAGTAGGAGAGCTTCGGGGAGTAGCGGAGCTTGGGGAAGTAGGAGACCTTGGGCGAGTAGGAGAGCTTGGGGGAGGAATAGAGCTTGGGGGAGTAAGAGAGCTTGGGGAAGTAAGATAGCTTGGGGGAGTAGGAGAGCTTGGGGGAGTAGGGGAGCTTGGGGGAGTAGGAGAACTTGGGGGATTCGGGGTGCTTGGGGGAGTAGGAGAACTTGGCACAGTAGGAGAGCTTGGGGGAGTAAGAGAGCTTGGGGGAGTAAGATAGCTTGGGGGAGTAAGAGAGCTTGGGGGAGTGTGAGAGCTTGGGGGAGTAGGAGAGATTGGGGGAGTAGGAGCGCTTGGGGGAGTAGGAGACCTTGGGGGAGTTGGAGAGCTTGGGGGAGTAGGAGAGCTTGGGGGAGTAGGAGAGCTTGGGAGAGTAGAAGAGCTTGGGGGAGTAGGAGGGCTTGGGAAGTAGGAGAACTTTGGGGAGTAGGGGAGCTTGTGGGAGTAGGAGAGGTTGGGGGAGCAGGAGAGCTTGGGGGATTAGGAGAGCTTGGGGGAGTCAGAGAGCTTGGGGCAGTAGGACAGCTTGGGGGAGTAGGAGATCTTGGGGGAGTAGGAGAGCTTGGGGGAGTAGGAGCGCTTGGGGGAGTAGGAGAGCTTGGGGGAGAAGGAGAGCTTCGGGGAGTAGGAGAGCTTGGGGGAGTAGGAGAGCTTGGGAGAGTTGGAGAGCTTGGGGGAGTAGGAGATCTTGGTGGAGTAGGAGATCTTGGGGGAGTAGGAGAGTTTGTGGGAGTAGGAGAGCTTGGTGGAGTAGGAGAGCTTGGGGGAGTAGGAGAGCTTGGGGGAGTAGGAGAGCTTTGGAGAGTAGGAGAGCTTTGGGGAGTAGGAGAGCTTGTGGGAGTAAGAGAGCTTGGGGGATTAGGAGAGCTTGGGGGAGTAGGAGAGCTTGGGGGAGTAGGAGAGCTTGGGGGAGTAGGAGAGCTTGGGGGAGTAGGAGAGCTTGGGGGATTAGGAGAGCTTGGGGGAGTAGGAGAGCTTGGGGGAGTAGGAGAGCTTGGGAGAGTAGGAGAGCTTGTCGGAGTAGGAGAACTTGGGGCAGTAGGAGAGCTTAGGGGAGTAGGAGAGTTTGGCGGAGTAGGAGAGGTTGGCGGAGTAGGAGAACTAGGGGGAGTCGGAGAGCTTGGGAGGGTAGGAGAGCTTGGGAGCGTATGAGAGCTTGGGGGCGTATGAGAGCTTGGGGGAGGAAGAAAGCTTGGGGGAGAAAGAGAGCTTGGGGGATTAAGAAAGCTTGGGGGAGTAGGAAAGCTTGTGGGAGTGGGAGAGCTTGGGGGAGTAGGAGAGTTTGGGGGAGTAGGAGAGCTTGGGGGACTCGCGGAGCTTGGGGGAGTAGGAGAACTTGGCAGAGGAGGAGAGCTTGGGGGACTAAGAGAGCTTGGGGAAATAAGAGAGCTTGGTGGAGAAAGAGTGCTTGGGGGAGTAAGATAGCTTGGGGGATTAAGAGAGCTTGGGGGAGTAAGAGAGATTGGGGGAGTAAGAGAGCTTGGGGGTGTAAGATAGCTTGGGGGAGTAGGAGAACTTGGCAGAGTAGGAGAGCTTGGAGGAGTAAGAGAGCTTGGGGGAGTAAGAGAGCTTGGGGGACTAAGAGAGCTTGGGGGAGTAGGAGAGCTTGGGGGAGTAGGAGTGCTTGGGTGAGTAGGAGAGCTTGGGCGAGTAGGAGAGCTTGGGGGAGCAAGAGAGCTTGGGGGACTAAGAGAGCTTGGGGGAGCAGGAGAGCTTGGGGGAGTAGGAGAGCTTGGGGCAGTAGTAGCGCTTGGGGGAGTAGGAGAGCTTGGGGGAGAAGAGAGCTTGGGGGAGTTGGAGAACTTGGCAAGTAGGAGAGCTTGGAGGAGTAAGAGAGCTTGGGGGAGTAAGAGAGCTTGGGGGAGTAAGAGAGCTTGGGGGAGTGGGAGAGATTGGGGGAGTAGGAGAGCTTGGGGGAGTAGGAGAGCTTGGGGGAATAGGAGAGCTTGGTGGAGTCGGAGAGCTTGGGGGAGTAGGAGAGCTTGGGAGGGTAGGAGAGCTTGGGGCGTATGAGAGCTTGGGGGCGTATGAGAGCTTGGGGTGTATGAGAGCTTGGGGAAGTAGGCGAGCTTGGGGTGCAGTAGAGCTTGTGGGAGTGGGAGAGCTTGGGCGAGTAAGAGAACTTGGGGGAGGAAGAAAGCTTGGGGGAGAAAGAGAGCTTGGGGGAGTAAGAGAGCTTGGGGGAGTAGGAGAGCTTGGGGGAGTAGGAGAGCTTGGGGGAGTAGGAGAGATTGGGGGAGTAGGAGAGCTTGGGGGAGTCGCGGAGCTTGGGGGAGTAGGAGAACTTGGCAGAGTAGGAGAGCTTGGTGGAGGAAGAGAGCTTGGGGAGTAAGAGTGCTTGGGGGAGTAAGAGAGCTTGAAGGAGTAAGAGAGCTTGGGGGAGTAAGAGAGCTTGCGGGTGTAAGAGAGCTTGGGGAGTAGGACAGTTTGGGGGAGTAGGAGATCTTGGTGGAGTAGGAGAGCTTGGGCGAGTAGGAAAGCTTGAGGGAGTAAGAGAGCTTGGTGGAGTAAGAGAGCTTGGGGTGTAAGAGAGCTTGGGGGAGTAAGAGAGCTTGGGGGAGTGGGAGAGATTGGGGGAGTAGGAGGGCATGGGGGAGTAGGAGCGCTTGGGGGAGTAGGAGAGCTTGGGGGAATTGGAGAGCTTGGGGGAATAGGAGAGTTTGGAGAGTAGGAGAGCTTGGGGGATTAGGAGAGCTTGGCGGAGTAGGAGAACTTGGCGCAGTAGGACAGCTTAGGGGAGTAGGAGAGCTTGGGGGAGTAGGAGAGCTTGGGGGAGTAGGAGAGCTTGGTGGAGTCGGAGAGCTTGGGGGAGTAGGAGAGCTTGGGAGGGTAGGAGAGCTTGGGGGCATATGAGAGCTTGAGGGCGTATGAGAGCTTGGGGATGTATGAGAGCTTGGGGTGTATGAGAGCTTGGGGAAGTAGGCGAGCTTGGGGGAGTAGGAGAGCTTGGGGGAGTAGGAGAGCTTGGGGGAGTAGGAGAGTTTGGGGAGTAGGAGAGCTTGGGGGTGTCGCGGAGCTTGGGGGATTAGGAGAACTTGGCAGAGTAGGAGAGCTTGGGGGAGTAACAGAGCTTGGGGAGTAAGAGAGCTTGGGGGAGTAAGAGAGCTTGAGTGAGTAAGAGAGCTTGGGGGAGTAAGAGAGCTTGCGGGTGAAAGAGAGCTTGGGGAGTAGGAGAGCTTCGGGGAGCAGCGGAGCTTGGGGAAGTAGGAGACCTTGGGCGAGTAGGAGAGCTTGGGGGAGGAAGAGAGCTTGGGGGAGTAGGAGAGCTTGGGGGAGTAGGGGAGCTTGGGGGAGCAGGAGAACTTGGGGGATTCGGGGTGCTTGGGGGAGTAGGAGAACTTGGCACAGTAGGAGAGCTTGGGGGAGTAAGAGAGCTTGGGGGAGTAAGAAAGCTTGGGGGAGTAAGAGAGCTTGGGGGAGTGTGAGAGCTTGGGGGAGTAGGAGAGATTGGGGGAGTAGGAGCGCTTGGGGGAGTAGGAGACCTTGGGGGAGTTGGAGAGCTTGGGGGAGTAGGAGAGCTTGGGAGAGTAGAAGAGCTTGGGGGAGTAGGAGGGCTTGGGAAGTAGGAGAACTTTGGGGAGTAGGGGAGCTTGTGGGAGTAGGAGAGGTTGGGGGAGCAGGAGAGCTTGGGGGATTAGGAGAGCTTGGGGGAGTCAGAGAGCTTGGGGCAGTAGGACAGCTTGGGGGAGTAGGAGATCTTGGGGGAGTAGGAGAGCTTGGGGGAGTAGGAGCGCTTGGGGGAGTAGGAGAGCTTGGGGGAGAAGGATAGCTTCGGGGAGTAGGAGAGCTTAGGGGAGTAGGAGAGCTTGGGAGAGTTGGAGAGCTTGGGGGAGTAGGAGAGCTTGGGGGAGTAGGAGAGCTTGGGAGAGTAGGAGAGCTTGTCGGAGTAGGAGAACTTGGGGCAGTAGGAGAGCTTAGGGGAGTAGGAGAGTTTGGCGGAGTAGGAGAGGTTGGCGGAGTAGGAGAACTAGGGGGAGTCGGAGAGCTTGGGAGGGTAGGAGAGCTTGGGAGCGTATGAGAGCTTGGGGGCGTATGAGAGCTTGGGGGAGGAAGAAAGCTTGGGGGAGAAAGAGAGCTTGGGGGATTAAGAAAGCTTGGGGGAGTAGGAAAGCTTGTGGGAGTGGGAGAGCTTGGGGGAGTTGGAGAGTTTGGGGGAGTAGGAGAGCTTGGGGGACTCGCGGAGCTTGGGGGAGTAGGAGAACTTGGCAGAGGAGGAGAGCTTGGGGGACTAAGAGAGCTTGGGGAAATAAGAGAGCTTGGTGGAGAAAGAGTGCTTGGGGGAGTAAGATAGCTTGGGGGATTAAGAGAGCTTGGGGGAGTAAGAGAGATTGGGGGAGTAAGAGAGCTTGGGGGTGTAAGATAGCTTGGGGGAGTAGGAGAACTTGGCAGAGTAGGAGAGCTTGGAGGAGTAAGAGAGCTTGGGGGAGTAAGAGAGCTTGGGGGACTAAGAGAGCTTGGGGGAGTAGGAGAGCTTGGGGGAGTAGGAGTGCTTGGGTGAGTAGGAGAGCTTGGGCGAGTAGGAGAGCTTGGGGGAGTAAGAGAGCTTGGGGGACTAAGAGAGCTTGGGGGAGCAGGAGAGCTTGGGGGAGTAGGAGAGCTTGGGGCAGTAGTAGCGCTTGGGGCAGTAGGAGAGCTTGGGGGAGAAGAGAGCTTGGGGGAGTTGGAGAACTTGGCAAGTAGGAGAGCTTGGAGGAGTAAGAGAGCTTGGGGGAGTAAGAGAGCTTGGGGGAGTAAGAGAGCTTGGGGGAGTGGGAGAGATTGGGGGAGTAGGAGAGCTTGGGGGAGTAGGAGAGCTTGGGGGAATAGGAGAGCTTGGTGGAGTCGGAGAGCTTGGGGGAGTAGGAGAGCTTGGGAGGGTAGGAGAGCTTGGGGCGTATGAGAGCTTGGGGGCGTATGAGAGCTTGGGGTGTATGAGAGCTTGGGGAAGTAGGCGAGCTTGGGGTGCAGTAGAGCTTGTGGGAGTGGGAGAGCTTGGGCGAGTAAGAGAACTTGGGGGAGGAAGAAAGCTTGGGGGAGAAAGAGAGCTTGGGGGAGTAAGAGAGCTTGGGGGAGTAGGAGAGCTTGGGGGAGTAGGAGAGCTTGGGGGAGTAGGAGAGATTGGGGGAGTAGGAGAGCTTGGGGGTGTCGCGGAGCTTGGGGGAGTAGGAGAACTTGGCAGAGTAGGAGAGCTTGGGGGAGGAAGAGAGCTTGGGGAGTAAGAGAGCTTGGGGGAGTAAGAGAGCTTGAAGGAGTAAGAGAGCTTGGGGGAGTAAGAGAGCTTGCGGGTGTAAGAGAGCTTGGGGAGTATGACAGTTTGGGGGAGTAGGAGATCTTGGTGGAGTAGGAGAGCTTGGGCGAGTAGGAAAGCTTGAGGGAGTAAGAGAGCTTGGTGGAGTAAGAGAGCTTGGGGTGTAAGAGAGCTTGGGGGAGTAAGAGAGCTTGGGGGAGTGGGAGAGATTGGGGGAGTAGGAGGGCATGGGGGAGTAGGAGCGCTTGGGGGAGTAGGAGAGCTTGGGGGAATTGGAGAGCTTGGGGGAATAGGAGAGTTTGGAGAGTAGGAGAGCTTGGGGGAGTAGGAGAGCTTGGCGCAGTAGGACAGCTTCGGGGAGTAGGAGAGCTTGGGGGAGTAGGAGAGCTTGGGGGAGTAGGAGAGCTTGGTGGAGTCGGAGAGCTTGGGGGAGTAGGAGAGCTTGGGAGGGTAGGAGAGCTTGGGGGCATATGAGAGCTTGAGGGCGTATGAGAGCTTGGGGATGTATGAGAGCTTGGGGTGTATGAGAGCTTGGGGAAGTAGGCGAGCTTGGGGGAGTAGGAGAGCTTGGGGGAGTAGGAGAGCTTGGGGGAGTAGGAGAGTTTGGGGAGTAGGAGAGCTTGGGGGTGTCGCGGAGCTTGGGGGATTAGGAGAACTTGGCAGAGTAGGAGAGCTTGGGGGAGTAACAGAGCTTGGGGAGTAAGAGAGCTTGGGGGAGTAAGAGAGCTTGAGTGAGTAAGAGAGCTTGGGGGAGTAAGAGAGCTTGCGGGTGAAAGAGAGCTTGGGGAGTAGGAGAGCTTCGGGGAGTAGCGGAGCTTGGGGAAGTAGGAGACCTTGGGCGAGTAGGAGAGCTTGGGGGAGGAAGAGAGCTTGGGGGAGTAAGAGAGCTTGGGGAAGTAAGATAGCTTGGGGGAGTAGGAGAGCTTGGGGGAGTAGGGGAGCTTGGGGGAGTAGGAGAACTTGGGGGATTCGGGGTGCTTGGGGGAGTAGGAGAACTTGGCACAGTAGGAGAGCTTGGGGGAGTAAGAGAGCTTGGGGGAGTAAGAAAGCTTGGGGGAGTAAGAGAGCTTGGGGGAGTGTGAGAGCTTGGGGGAGTAGGAGAGATTGGGGGAGTAGGAGCGCTTGGGGGAGTAGGAGACCTTGGGGGAGTTGGAGAGCTTGGGGGAGTAGGAGAGCTTGGGGGAGTAGGAGAGCTTGGGAGAGTAGAAGAGCTTGGGGGAGTAGGAGGGCTTGGGAAGTAGGAGAACTTTGGGGAGTAGGGGAGCTTGTGGGAGTAGGAGAGGTTGGGGGAGCAGGAGAGCTTGGGGGATTAGGAGAGCTTGGGGGAGTCAGAGAGCTTGGGGCAGTAGGACAGCTTGGGGGAGTAGGAGATCTTGGGTGAGTAGGAGAGCTTGGGGGAGTAGGAGCGCTTGGGGGAGTAGGAGAGCTTGGGGGAGAAGGAGAGCTTCGGGGAGTAGGAGAGCTTGGGGGAGTAGGAGAGCTTGGGAGAGTTGGAGAGCTTGGGGGAGTAGGAGATCTTGGGGGAGTAGGAGATCTTGGGGGAGTAGGAGAGTTTGTGGGAGTAGTAGAGCTTGGTGGAGTAGGAGAGCTTGGGGGAGTAGGAGAGCTTGGGGGAGTAGGAGAGCTTTGGAGAGTAGGAGAGCTTTGGGGAGTAGGAGAGCTTGTGGGAGTAAGAGAGCTTGGGGGATTAGGAGAGCTTGGGGGAGTAGGAGAGCTTGGGGGAGTAGGAGAGCTTGGGGGAGTAGGAGAGCTTGGGGGATTAGGAGAGCTTGGGGGAGTAGGAGAGCTTGGGGGAGTAGGAGAGCTTGGGAGAGTAGGAGAGCTTGTCGGAGTAGGAGAACTTGGGGCAGTAGGAGAGCTTAGGGGAGTAGGAGAGTTTGGCGGAGTAGGAGAGGTTGGCGGAGTAGGAGAACTAGGGGCAGTCGGAGAGCTTGGGAGGGTAGGAGAGCTTGGGAGCGTATGAGAGCTTGGGGGCGTATGAGAGCTTGGGGGAGGAAGAAAGCTTGGGGGAGAAAGAGAGCTTGGGGGATTAAGAAAGCTTGGGGGAGTAGGAGAGTTTGGGGGAGTAGGAGAGCTTGGGGGACTCGCGGAGCTTGGGGGAGTAGGAGAACTTGGCAGAGGAGGAGAGCTTGGGGGACTAAGAGAGCTTGGGGAAATAAGAGAGCTTGGTGGAGAAAGAGTGCTTGGGGGAGTAAGATAGCTTGGGGGATTAAGAGAGCTTGGGGGAGTAAGAGAGATTGGGGGAGTAAGAGAGCTTGGGGGTGTAAGATAGCTTGGGGGAGTAGGAGAACTTGGCAGAGTAGGAGAGCTTGGAGGAGTAAGAGAGCTTGGGGGAGTAAGAGAGCTTGGGGGACTAAGAGAGCTAGGGGGAGTAGGAGAGCTTGGGGGAGTAGGAGTGCTTGGCTGAGTAGGAGAGCTTGGGCGAGTAGGAGAGCTTGGGGGAGTAAGAGAGCTTGGGGGACTAAGAGAGCTTGGGGGAGCAGGAGAGCTTGGGGGAGTAGGAGAGCTTGGGGCAGTAGTAGCGCTTGGGGGAGTAGGAGAGCTTGGGGGAGAAGAGAGCTTGGGGGAGTTGGAGAACTTGGCAAGTAGGAGAGCTTGGAGGAGTAAGAGAGCTTGGGGGAGTAAGAGAGCTTGGGGGAGTAAGAGAGCTTGGGGGAGTGGGAGAGATTGGGGGAGTAGGAGAGCTTGGGGGAGTAGGAGAGCTTGGGGGAATAGGAGAGCTTGGTGGAGTCGGAGAGCTTGGGGGAGTAGGAGAGCTTGGGAGGGTAGGAGAGCTTGGGGCGTATGAGAGCTTGGGGGCGTATGAGAGCTTGGGGTGTATGAGAGCTTGGGGAAGTAGGCGAGCTTGGGGTGCAGTAGAGCTTGTGGGAGTGGGAGAGCTTGGGCGAGTAAGAGAACTTGGGGGAGGAAGAAAGCTTGGGGGAGAAAGAGAGCTTGGGGGAGTAAGAGAGCTTGGGGGAGTAGGAGAGCTTGGGGGAGTAGGAGAGCTTTGGGGAGTAGGAGAGATTGGGGGAGTAGGAGAGCTTGGGGGAGTCGCGGAGCTTGGGGGAGTAGGAGAACTTGGCAGAGTAGGAGAGCTTGGGGGAGGAAGAGAGCTTGGGGAGTAAGAGAGCTTGGGGGAGTAAGAGAGCTTGAAGGAGTAAGAGAGCTTGGGGGAGTAAGAGAGCTTGCGGGTGTAAGAGAGCTTGGGGAGTATGACAGTTTGGGGGTGTAGGAGATCTTGGTGGAGTAGGAGAGCTTGGGCGAGTAGGAAAGCTTGAGGGAGTAAGAGAGCTTGGTGGAGTAAGAGAGCTTGGGGTGTAAGAGAGCTTGGGGGAGTAAGAGAGCTTGGGGGAGTGGGAGAGATTGGGGGAGTAGGAGGGCATGGGGGAGTAGGAGCGCTTGGGGGAGTAGGAGAGCTTGGGGGAATTGGAGAGCTTGGGGGAATAGGAGAGTTTGGAGAGTAGGAGAGCTTGGGGGAGTAGGAGAGCTTGGCGGAGTAGGAGAACTTGGCGCAGTAGGACAGCTTAAGGGAGTAGGAGAGCTTGGGGGAGTAGGAGAGCTTGTGGGAGTAGGAGAGCTTGGTGGAGTCGGAGAGCTTGGGGGAGTAGGAGAGCTTGGGAGGGTAGGAGAGCTTGGGGGCATATGAGAGCTTGAGGGCGTATGAGAGCTTGGGGATGTATGAGAGCTTGGGGTGTATGAGAGCTTGGGGAAGTAGGCGAGCTTGGGGGAGTAGGAGAGCTTGGGGGAGTAGGAGAGCTTGGGGGAGTAGGAGAGTTTGGGGAGTAGGAGAGCTTGGGGGTGTCGCGGAGCTTGGGGGATTAGGAGAACTTGGCAGAGTAGGAGAGCTTGGGGGAGTAACAGAGCTTGGGGAGTAAGAGAGCTTGGGGGAGTAAGAGAGCTTGAGTGAGTAAGAGAGCTTGGGGGAGTAAGAGAGCTTGCGGGTGAAAGAGAGCTTGGGGAGTAGGAGAGCTTCGGGGAGTAGCGGAGCTTGGGGAAGTAGGAGACCTTGGGCGAGTAGGAGAGCTTGGGTGAGGAAGAGAGCTTGGGGGAGTAAGAGAGCTTGGGGAAGTAAGATAGCTTGGGGGAGTAGGAGAGCTTGGGGGAGTAGGGGAGCTTGGGGGAGTAGGAGAACTTGGCACAGTAGGAGAGCTTGGGGGAGTAAGAGAGCTTGGGGGAGTAAGAAAGCTTGGGGGAGTAAGAGAGCTTGGGGGAGTGTGAGAGCTTGGGGGAGTAGGAGAGATTGGGGGAGTAGGAGCGCTTGGGGGAGTAGGAGACCTTGGGGGAGTTGGAGAGCTTGGGGGAGTAGGAGAGCTTGGGGGAGTAGGAGAGCTTGGGAGAGTAGAAGAGCTTGGGGGAGTAGGAGGGCTTGGGAAGTAGGAGAACTTTGGGGAGTAGGGGAGCTTGTGGGAGTAGGAGAGGTTGGGGGAGCAGGAGAGCTTGGGGGATTAGGAGAGCTTGGGGGAGTCAGAGAGCTTGGGGCAGTAGGACAGCTTGGGGGAGTAGGAGATCTTGGGGGAGTAGGAGAGCTTGGGGGAGTAGGAGCGCTTGGGGGAGTAGGAGAGCTTGGGGGAGAAGGAGAGCTTCGGGGAGTAGGAGAGCTTGGGGGAGTAGGAGAGCTTGGGAGAGTTGGAGAGCTTGGGGGAGTAGGAGATCTTGGGGGAGTAGGAGATCTTGGGGGAGTAGGAGAGTTTGTGGGAGTAGGAGAGCTTGGTGGAGTAGGAGAGCTTGGGGGAGTAGGAGAGCTTGGGGGAGTAGGAGAGCTTTGGAGAGTAGGAGAGCTTTGGGGAGTAGGAGAGCTTGTGGGAGTAAGAGAGCTTGGGGGATTAGGAGAGCTTGGGGGAGTAGGAGAGCTTGGGGGAGTAGGAGAGCTTGGGGGAGTAGGAGAGCTTGGGGGAGTAGGAGAGCTTGGGGGATTAGGAGAGCTTGGGGGAGTAGGAGAGCTTGGGGGAGTAGGAGAGCTTGGGAGAGTAGGAGAGCTTGTCGGAGTAGGAGAACTTGGGGCAGTAGGAGAGCTTAGGGGAGTAGGAGAGTTTGGCGGAGTAGGAGAGGTTGGCGGAGTAGGAGAACTAGGGGGAGTCGGAGAGCTTGGGAGGGTAGGAGAGCTTGGGAGCGTATGAGAGCTTGGAGGCGTATGAGAGCTTGGGGGAGGAAGAAAGCTTGGGGGAGAAAGAGAGCTTGGGGGATTAAGAAAGCTTGGGGGAGTAGGAAAGCTTGTGGGAGTGGGAGAGCTTGGGGGAGTAGGAGAGTTTGGGGGAGTAGGAGAGCTTGGGGGACTCGCGGAGCTTGGGGGAGTAGGAGAACTTGGCAGAGGAGGAGAGCTTGGGGGACTAAGAGAGCTTGGGGAAATAAGAGAGCTTGGTGGAGAAAGAGTGCTTGGGGGAGTAAGATAGCTTGGGGGATTAAGAGAGCTTGGGGGAGTAAGAGAGATTGGGGGAGTAAGAGAGCTTGGGGGTGTAAGATAGCTTGGGGGAGTAGGAGAACTTGGCAGAGTAGGAGAGCTTGGAGGAGTAAGAGAGCTTGGGGGAGTAAGAGAGCTTGGGGGACTAAGAGAGCTTGGGGGAGTAGGAGAGCTTGGGGGAGTAGGAGTGCTTGGGTGAGTAGGAGAGCTTGGGCGAGTAGGAGAGCTTGGGGGAGTAAGAGAGCTTGGGGGACTAAGAGAGCTTGGGGGAGCAGGAGAGCTTGGGGGAGTAGGAGAGCTTGGGGCAGTAGTAGCGCTTGGGGGAGTAGGAGAGCTTGGGGGAGAAGAGAGCTTGGGGGAGTTGGAGAACTTGGCAAGTAGGAGAGCTTGGAGGAGTAAGAGAGCTTGGGGGAGTAAGAGAGCTTGGGGGAGTAAGAGAGCTTGGGGGAGTGGGAGAGATTGGGGGAGTAGGAGAGCTTGGGGGAGTAGGAGAGCTTGGGGGAATAGGAGAGCTTGGTGGAGTCGGAGAGCTTGGGGGAGTAGGAGAGCTTGGGAGGGTAGGAGAGCTTGGGGCGTATGAGAGCTTGGGGGCGTATGAGAGCTTGGGGTGTATGAGAGCTTGGGGAAGTAGGCGAGCTTGGGGTGCAGTAGAGATTGTGGGAGTGGGAGAGCTTGGGCGAGTAAGAGAACTTGGGGGAGGAAGAAAGCTTGGGGGAGAAAGGGAGCTTGGGCGAGTAAGAGAGCTTGGGGGAGTAGGAGAGCTTGGGGGAGTAGGAGAGCTTGGGGGAGTAGGAGAGATTGGGGGAGTAGGAGAGCTTGGGGGAGTCGCGGAGCTTGGGGGAGTAGGAGAACTTGGCAGAGTAGGAGAGCTTGGGGGAGGAAGAGAGCTTGGGGAGTAAGAGAACTTGGGGGAGTAAGAGAGCTTGAAGGAGTAAGAGAGCTTGGGGGAGTAAGAGCGCTTGCGGGTGTAAGAGAGCTTCGGGAGTATGACAGTTTGGGGGAGTAGGAGATCTTGGTGGAGTAGGAGAGCTTGGGCGAGTAGGAAAGCTTGAGGGAGTAAGAGAGCTTGGTGGAGTAAGAGAGCTTGGGGTGTAAGAGAGCTTGGGGGAGTAAGAGAGCTTGGGGGAGTGGGAGAGATTGGGGGAGTAGGAGGGCATGGGGGAGTAGGAGCGCTTGGGGGAGTAGGAGAGCTTGGGGGAATTGGAGAGCTTGGGGGAATAGGAGAGTTTGGAGAGTAGGAGAGCTTGGGGGAGTAGGAGAGCTTGGCGGAGTAGGAGAACTTGGCGCAGTAGGACAGCTTAGGGGAGTAGGAGAGCTTGGGGGAGTAGGAGAGCGTGGGGGAGTAGGAGAGCTTGGTGGAGTCGGAGAGCTTGGGGGAGTAGGAGAGCTTGGGAGGGTAGGAGAGCTTGGGGGCATATGAGAGCTTGAGGGCGTATGAGAGCTTGGGGATGTATGAGAGCTTGGGGTGTATGAGAGCTTGGGGAAGTAGGCGAGCTTGGGGGAGTAGGAGAGCTTGGGGGAGTAGGAGAGCTTGGGGGAGTAGGAGAGTTTGGGGAGTAGGAGAGCTTGGGGGTGTCGCGGAGCTTGGGGGATTAGGAGAACTTGGCAGAGTAGGAGAGCTTGGGGGAGTAACAGAGCTTGGGGAGTAAGAGAGCTTGGGGGAGTAAGAGAGCTTGAGTGAGTAAGAGAGCTTGGGGGAGTAAGAGAGCTTGCGGGTGAAAGAGAGCTTGGGGAGTAGGAGAGCTTCGGGGAGTAGCGGAGCTTGGGGAAGTAGGAGACCTTGGGCGAGTAGGAGAGCTTGGGGGAGGAAGAGAGCTTGGGGGAGTAAGAGAGCTTGGGGAAGTAAGATAGCTTGGGGGAGTAGGAGAGCTTGGGGGAGTAGGGGAGCTTGGGGGAGTAGGAGAACTTGGGGGATTCGGGGTGCTTGGGGGAGTAGGAGAACTTGGCACAGTAGGAGAGCTTGGGGGAGTAAGAGAGCTTGGGGGAGTAAGAAAGCTTGGGGGAGTAAGAGAGCTTGGGGGAGTGTGAGAGCTTGGGGGAGTAGGAGAGATTGGTGGAGTAGGAGCGCTTGGGGGAGTAGGAGACCTTGGGGGAGTTGGAGAGCTTGGGGGAGTAGGAGAGCTTGGGGGAGTAGGAGAGCTTGGGAGAGTAGAAGAGCTTGGGGGAGTAGGAGGGCTTGGGAAGTAGGAGAACTTTGGGGAGTAGGGGAGCTTGTGGGAGTAGGAGAGGTTGGGGGAGCAGGAGAGCTTGGGGCATTAGAAGAGCTTGGGGGAGTCAGAGAGCTTGGGGCAGTAGGACAGCTTGGGGGAGTAGGAGATCTTGGGGGAGTAGGAGAGCTTGGGGGAGTAGGAGCGCTTGGGGGAGTAGGAGAGCTTGGGGGAGAAGGAGAGCTTCGGGGAGTAGGAGAGCTTAGGGGAGTAGGAGAGCTTGGGAGAGTTGGAGAGCTTGGGGGAGTAGGAGAGCTTGGGGGAGTAGGAGAGCTTGGGGGAGTAGGAGAGCTTGGGAGAGTAGGAGAGCTTGTCGGAGTAGGAGAACTTGGGGCAGTAGGAGAGCTTAGGGGAGTAGGAGAGTTTGGCGGAGTAGGAGAGGTTGGCGGAGTAGGAGAACTAGGGGGAGTCGGAGAGCTTGGGAGGGTAGGAGAGCTTGGGAGCGTATGAGAGCTTGGGGGCGTATGAGAGCTTGGGGGAGGAAGAAAGCTTGGGGGAGAAAGAGAGCTTGGGGGATTAAGAAAGCTTGGGGGAGTAGGAAAGCTTGTGGGAGTGGGAGAGCTTGGGGGAGTAGGAGAGTTTGGGGGAGTAGGAGAGCTTGGGGGACTCGCGGAGCTTGGGGGAGTAGGAGAACTTGGCAGAGGAGGAGAGCTTGGGGGACTAAGAGAGCTTGGGGAAATAAGAGAGCTTGGTGGAGAAAGAGTGCTTGGGGGAGTAAGATAGCTTGGGGGATTAAGAGAGCTTGAGGGAGTAAGAGAGATTGGGGGAGTAAGAGAGCTTGGGGGTGTAAGATAGCTTGGGGGAGTAGGAGAACTTGGCAGAGTAGGAGAGCTTGGAGGAGTAAGAGAGCTTGGGGGAGTAAGAGAGCTTGGGGGACTAAGAGAGCTTGGGGGATTAGGAGAGCTTGGGGGAGTAGGAGTGCTTGGGTGAGTAGGAGAGCTTGGGGGAGTATGAGAGCTTGGGGGACTCGCGGAGCTTGGGGGAGTAGGAGAACTTGGCAGAGGAGGAGAGCTTGGGGGACTAAGAGAGCTTGGGGAAATAAGAGAGCTTGGTGGAGAAAGAGTGCTTGGGGGAGTAAGATAGCTTGGGGGATTAAGAGAGCTTGGGGGAGTAAGAGAGATTGGGGGAGTAAGAGAGCTTGGGGGTGTAAGATAGCTTGGGGGAGTAGGAGAACTTGGCAGAGTAGGAGAGCTTGGAGGAGTAAGAGAGCTTGGGGGAGTAAGAGAGCTTGGGGGACTAAGAGAGCTTGGGGGAGTAGGAGAGCTTGGGGGAGTAGGAGTGCTTGGGTGAGTAGGAGAGCTTGGGCGAGTAGGAGAGCTTGGGGGAGTAAGAGAGCTTGGGGGACTAAGAGAGCTTGGGGGAGCAGGAGAGCTTGGGGGAGTAGGAGAGCTTGGGGCAGTAGTAGCGCTTGGGGGAGTAGGAGAGCTTGGGGGAGAAGAGAGCTTGGGGGAGTTGGAGAACTTGGCAAGTAGGAGAGCTTGGAGGAGTAAGAGAGCTTGGGGGAGTAAGAGAGCTTGGGGGAGTAAGAGAGCTTGGGGGAGTGGGAGAGATTGGGGGAGTAGGAGAGCTTGGGGGAGTAGGAGAGCTTGGGGGAATAGGAGAGCTTGGTGGAGTCGGAGAGCTTGGGGGAGTAGGAGAGCTTGGGAGGGTAGGAGAGCTTGGGGCGTATGAGAGCTTGGGGGCGTATGAGAGCTTGGGGTGTATGAGAGCTTGGGGAAGTAGGCGAGCTTGGGGTGCAGTAGAGCTTGTGGGAGTGGGAGAGCTTGGGCGAGTAAGAGAACTTGGGGGAGGAAGAAAGCTTGGGGGAGAAAGAGAGCTTGGGGGAGTAAGAGAGCTTGGGGGAGTAGGAGTGCTTGGGGAGTAGGAGAGCTTGGGGGAGTAGGAGAGATTGGGGGAGTAGGAGAGCTTGGGGGAGTAGGAGAGCTTGGGAGAGTTGGAGAGCTTGGGGGAGTAGGAGATCTTGGGGGAGTAGGAGATCTTGGGGGAGTAGGAGAGTTTGTGGGAGTAGGAGAGCTTGGTGGAGTAGGAGAGCTTGGGGGAGTAGGAGAGCTTGGGGGAGTAGGAGAGCTTTGGAGAGTAGGAGAGCTTTGGGGAGTAGGAGAGCTTGTGGGAGTAAGAGAGCTTGGGGGATTAGGAGAGCTTGGGGGAGTAGGAGAGCTTGGGGGAGTAGGAGAGCTTGGGGGAGTAGGAGAGCTTGGGGGAGTAGGAGAGCTTGGGGGATTAGGAGAGCTTGGGGGAGTAGGAGAGCTTGGGGGAGTAGGAGAGCTTGGGAGAGTAGGAGAGCTTGTCGGAGTAGGAGAACTTGGGGCAGTAGGAGAGCTTAGGGGAGTAGGAGAGTTTGGCGGAGTAGGAGAGGTTGGCGGAGTAGGAGAACTAGGGGAAGTCGGAGAGCTTGGGAGGGTAGGAGAGCTTGGGAGCGTATGAGAGCTTGGGGGCGTATGAGAGCTTGGGGGAGGAAGAAAGCTTGGGGGAGAAAGAGAGCTTGGGGGATTAAGAAAGCTTGGGGGAGTAGGAAAGCTTGTGGGAGTGGGAGAGCTTGGGGGAGTAGGAGAGTTTGGGGGAGTAGGAGAGCTTGGGGGACTCGCGGAGCTTGGGGGAGTAGGAGAACTTGGCAGAGGAGGAGAGCTTGGGGGACTAAGAGAGCTTGGGGAAATAAGAGAGCTTGGTGGAGAAAGAGTGCTTGGGGGAGTAAGATAGCTTGGGGGATTAAGAGAGCTTGGGGGAGTAAGAGAGATTGGGGGAGTAAGAGAGCTTGGGGGTGTAAGATAGCTTGGGGGAGTAGGAGAACTTGGCAGAGTAGGAGAGCTTGGGGGAGTAGGAGAGCTTGGGGCAGTAGTAGCGCTTGGGGGAGTAGGAGAGCTTGGGGGAGAAGAGAGCTTGGGGGAGTTGGAGAACTTGGCAAGTAGGAGAGCTTGGAGGAGTAAGAGAGCTTGGGGGAGTAAGAGAGCTTGGGGGAGTAAGAGAGCTTGGGGGAGTGGGAGAGATTGGGGGAGTAGGAGAGCTTGGGGGAGTAGGAGAGCTTGGGGGAATAGGAGAGCTTGGTGGAGTCGGAGAGCTTGGGGGAGTAGGAGAGCTTGGGAGGGTAGGAGAGCTTGGGGCGTATGAGAGCTTGGGGGCGTATGAGAGCTTGGGGTGTATGAGAGCTTGGGGAAGTAGGCGAGCTTGGGGTGCAGTAGAGCTTGTGGGAGTGGGAGAGCTTGGGCGAGTAAGAGAACTTGGGGGAGGAAGAAAGCTTGGGGGAGAAAGAGAGCTTCGGGGAGTAAGAGAGCTTGAGGGAGTAGGAGAGCTTGGGGAGTAGGAGAGCTTGGGGGAGTAGGAGAGATTGGGGGAGTAGGAGAGCTTGGGGGAGTAGGATAGCTTGGGAGAGTTGGAGAGCTTGGGGGAGTAGGAGATCTTGGGGGAGTAGGAGATCTTGGGGGAGTAGGAGAGTTTGTGGGAGTAGGAGAGCTTGGTGGAGTAGGAGAGCTTGGGGGAGTAGGAGAGCTTGGGGGAGTAGGAGAGCTTTGGAGAGTAGGAGAGCTTTGGGGAGTAGGAGAGCTTGTGGGAGTAAGAGAGCTTGGGGGATTAGGAGAGCTTGTCGGAGTAGGAGAACTTGGGGCAGTAGGAGAGCTTAGGGGAGTAGGAGAGTTTGGCGGAGTAGGAGAGGTTGGCGGAGTAGGAGAACTAGGGGGAGTCGGAGAGCTTGGGAGGGTAGGAGAGCTTGGGAGCGTATGAGAGCTTGGGGGCGTATGAGAGCTTGGGGGAGGAAGAAAGCTTGGGGGAGAAAGAGAGCTTGGGGGATTAAGAAAGCTTGGGGGAGTAGGAAAGCTTGTGGGAGTGGGAGAGCTTGGGGGAGTAGGAGAGTTTGGGGGAGTAGGAGAGCTTGGGGGACTCGCGGAGCTTGGGGGAGTAGGAGAACTTGGCAGAGGAGGAGAGCTTGGGGGACTAAGAGAGCTTGGGGAAATAAGAGAGCTTGGTGGAGAAAGAGTGCTTGGGGGAGTAAGATAGCTTGGGGGATTAAGAGAGCTTGGGGGAGTAAGAGAGTTTGGGGGAGTAAGAGAGCTTGGGGGTGTAAGATAGCTTGGGGGAGTAGGAGAACTTGGCAGAGTAGGAGAGCTTGGAGGAGTAAGAGAGCTTGGGGGAGTAAGAGAGCTTGGGGGACTAAGAGAGCTTGGGGGAGGAGGAGAGCTTGGGGGAGTAGGCGTGCTTGGGTGAGTAGGAGAGCTTGGGCGAGTAGGAGAGCTTGGGGGAGTAAGAGAGCTTGGGGGACTAAGAGAGCTTGGGGGAGCAGGAGAGCTTGGGGGAGTAGGAGAGCTTGGGGCAGTAGTAGCGCTTGGGGGAGTAGGAGAGCTTGGGGGAGAAGAGAGCTTGGGGGAGTTGGAGAACTTGGCAAGTAGGAGAGCTTGGAGGAGTAAGAGAGCTTGGGGGAGTAAGAGAGCTTGGGGGAGTAAGAGAGCTTGGGGGAGTGGGAGAGATTGGGGGAGTAGGAGAGCTTGGGGGAGTAGGAGAGCTTGGGGGAATAGGAGAGCTTGGTGGAGTCGGAGAGCTTGGGGGAGTAGGAGAGCTTGGGAGGGTAGGAGAGATTGGGGCGTATGAGAGCTTGGGGGCGTATGAGAGCTTGGGGTGTATGAGAGCTTGGGGAAGTAGGCGAGCTTGGGGTGCAGTAGAGCTTGTGGGAGTGGGAGAGCTTGGGCGAGTAAGAGAGCTTGGGGGAGTAGGAGAGCTTGGGGGAGTAGGAGAGCTTGGGGGAGTAGGAGAGATTGGGGGAGTAGGAGAGCTTGTGGGAGTAAGAGAGCTTGGGGGATTAGGAGAGCTTGGGGGAGTAGGAGAGCTTGGGGGAGTAGGAGAGCTTGGGGGAGTAGGAGAGCTTGGGGGAGTAGGAGAGCTTGGGGGATTAGAGAGCTTGGGGGAGTAGGAGAGCTTGGGGGAGTAGGAGAGCTTGGGAGAGTAGGAGAGCTTGTCGGAGTAGGAGAACTTGGGGCAGTAGGAGAGCTTAGGGGAGTAGGAGAGTTTGGCGGAGTAGGAGAGGTTGGCGGAGTAGGAGAACTAGGGGGAGTCGGAGAGCTTGGGAGGATAGGAGAGCTTGGGAGCGTATGAGAGCTTGGGGGCGTATGAGAGCTTGGGGGAGGAAGAAAGCTTGGGGGAGAAAGAGAGCTTGGGGGATTAAGAAAGCTTGGGGGAGTAGGAAAGCTTGTGGGAGTGGGAGAGCTTGGGGGAGTAGGAGAGTTTGGGGGAGTAGGAGAGCTTGGGGGACTCGCGGAGCTTGGGGGAGTAGGAGAACTTGGCAGAGGAGGAGAGCTTGGGGGACTAAGAGAGCTTGGGGAAATAAGAGAGCTTGGTGGAGAAAGAGTGCTTGGGGGAGTAAGATAGCTTGGGGGATTAAGAGAGCTTGGGGGAGTAAGAGAGATTGGGGGAGTAAGAGAGCTTGGGGGTGTAAGATAGCTTGGGGGAGTAGGAGAACTTGGCAGAGTAGGAGAGCTTGGAGGAGTAGGAGTGCTTGGGTGAGTAGGAGAGCTTGGGCGAGTAGGAGAGCTTGGGGGAGTAAGAGAGCTTGGGGGACTAAGAGAGCTTGCGGGAGCAGGAGAGCTTGGGGGAGTAGGAGAGCTTGGGGCAGTAGTAGCGCTTGGGGGAGTAGGAGAGCTTGGGGGAGAAGAGAGCTTGGGGGAGTTGGAGAACTTGGCAAGTAGGAGAGCTTGGAGGAGTAAGAGAGCTTGGGGGAGTAAGAGAGCTTGGGGGAGTAAGAGAGCTTGGGGGAGTGGGAGAGATTGGGGGAGTAGGAGAGCTTGGGGGAGTAGGAGAGCTTGGGGGAATAGGAGAGCTTGGTGGAGTCGGAGAGCTTGGGGGAGTAGGAGAGCTTGGGAGGGTAGCAGAGCTTGGGGCGTATGAGAGCTTGGGGGCGTATGAGAGCTTGGGGTGTATGAGAGCTTGGGGAAGTAGGCGAGCTTGGGGTGCAGTAGAGCTTGTGGGAGTGGGAGAGCTTGGGCGAGTAAGAGAACTTGGGGGAGGAAGAAAGCTTGGGGGAGAAAGAGTGCTTGGGGGAGTAAGAGAGCTTGGGGGAGTAGGAGAGCTTGGGGGAGTAGGAGAGCTTGGGGGAGTAGGAGAGATTGGGGGAGTAGGAGAGCTTGGGGGAGTCGCGGAGCTTGGGGGAGTAGGAGAACTTGGCAGAGTAGGAGAGCTTGGGGGAGGAAGAGAGCTTGGGGAGTAAGAGAGCTTGGGGGAGTAAGAGAGCTTGAAGGAGTAAGAGAGCTTGGGGGAGTAAGAGAGCTTGCGGGTGTAAGAGAGCTTGGGGAGTATGACAGTTTGGGGGAGTAGGAGATCTTGGTGGAGTAGGAGAGCTTGGGCGAGTAGGAAAGCTTGAGGGAGTAAGAGAGCTTGGTGGAGTAAGAGAGCTTGGGGTGTAAGAGAGCTTGGGGGAGTAAGAGAGCTTGGGGGAGTGGGAGAGATTGGGGGAGTAGGAGGGCATGGGGGAGTAGGAGCGCTTGGGGGAGTAGGAGAGCTTGGGGGAATTGGAGAGCTTGGGGGAATAGGAGAGTTTGGAGAGTAGGAGAGCTTGGGGGAGTAGGAGAGCTTGGCGGAGTAGGAGAACTTGGCGCAGTAGGACAGCTTAGGGGAGTAGGAGAGCTTGGGGGAGTAGGAGAGCTTGGGGGAGTAGGAGAGCTTGGTGGAGTCGGAGAGCTTGGGGGAGTAGGAGAGCTTGGGAGGGTAGGAGAGCTTGGGGGCATATGAGAGCTTGAGGGCGTATGAGAGCTTGGGGATGTATGAGAGCTTGGGGTGTATGAGAGCTTGGGGAAGTAGGCGAGCTTGGGGGAGTAGGAGAGCTTGGGGGAGTAAGAGAGCTTGGGGGAGTAGGAGAGTTTGGGGAGTAGGAGAGCTTGGGGGTGTCGCGGAGCTTGGGGGATTAGGAGAACTTGGCAGAGTAGGAGAGCTTGGGGGAGTAACAGAGCTTGGGGAGTAAGAGAGCTTGGGGGAGTAAGAGAGCTTGCGGGTGAAAGAGAGCTTGGGGAGTAGGAGAGCTTCGGGGAGTAGCGGAGCTTGGGGAAGTAGGAGACCTTGGGCGAGTAGGAGAGCTTGGGGGAGGAAGAGAGCTTGGGGGAGTAAGAGAGCTTGGGGAAGTAAGATAGCTTGGGGGAGTAGGAGAGCTTGGGGGAGTAGGGGAGCTTGGGGGAGTAGGAGAACTTGGGGGATTCGGGGTGCTTGGGGGAGTAGGAGAACTTGGCACAGTAGGAGAGCTTGGGGGAGTAAGAGAGCTTGGGGGAGTAAGAAAGCTTGGGGGAGTAAGAGAGCTTGGGGGAGTGTGAGAGCTTGGGGGAGTAGGAGAGATTGGGGGAGTAGGAGCGCTTGGGGGAGTAGGAGACCTTGGGGGAGTTGGAGAGCTTGGGGGAGTAGGAGAGCTTGGGGGAGTAGGAGAGCTTGGGGGAGTAGGAGGGCTTGGGAAGTAGGAGAACTTTGGGGAGTAGGGGAGCTTGTGGGAGTAGGAGAGGTTGGGGGAGCAGGAGAGCTTGGGGGATTAGGAGAGCTTGGGGGAGTCAGAGAGCTTGGGGCAGTAGGACAGCTTGGGGGAGTAGGAGATCTTGGGGGAGTAGGAGAGCTTGGGGGAGTAGGAGCGTTTGGGGGAGTAGGAGAGCTTGGGGGAGAAGGAGAGCTTCGGGGAGTAGGAGAGCTTAGGGGAGTAGGAGAGCTTGGGAGAGTTGGAGAGCTTGGGGGAGTAGGAGAGCTTGGGGGAGTAGGAGAGCTTGGGGGAGTAGGAGAGCTTGGGAGAGTAGGAGAGCTTGTCGGAGTAGGAGAACTTGGGGCAGTAGGAGAGCTTAGGGGAGTAGGAGAGTTTGGCGGAGTAGGAGAGGTTGGCGGAGTAGGAGAACTAGGGGGAGTCGGAGAGCTTGGGAGGGTAGGAGAGCTTGGGAGCGTATGAGAGCTTGGGGGCGTATGAGAGCTTGGGGGAGGAAGAAAGCTTGGGGGAGAAAGAGAGCTTGGGGGATTAAGAAAGCTTGGGGGAGTAGGAAAGCTTGTGGGAGTGGGAGAGCTTGGGGGAGTAGGAGAGTTTGGGGGAGTAGGAGAGCTTGGGGGACTCGCGGAGCTTGGGGGAGTAGGAGAACTTGGCAGAGGAGGAGAGCTTGGGGGACTAAGAGAGCTTGGGGAAATAAGAGAGCTTGGTGGAGAAAGAGTGCTTGGGGGAGTAAGATAGCTTGGGGGATTAAGAGAGCTTGGGGGAGTAAGAGAGATTGGGGGAGTAAGAGAGCTTGGGGGTGTAAGATAGCTTGGGGGAGTAGGAGAACTTGGCAGAGTAGGAGAGCTTGGAGGAGTAAGAGAGCTTGGGGGAGTAAGAGAGCTTGGGGGACTAAGAGAGCTTGGGGGAGTAGGAGAGCTTGGGGGAGTAGGAGTGCTTGGGTGAGTAGGAGAGCTTGGGCGAGTAGGAGAGCTTGGGGGAGTAAGAGAGCTTGGGGGACTAAGAGAGCTTGGGGGAGTAGGAGAGCTTGGGGGAGTAGGAGAGCTTGGGGCAGTAGTAGCGCTTGGGGGAGTAGGAGAGCTTGGGGGAGAAGAGAGCTTGGGGGAGTTGGAGAACTTGGCAAGTAGGAGAGCTTGGAGGAGTAAGAGAGCTTGGGGGAGTAAGAGAGCTTGGGGGAGTAAGAGAGCTTGGGGGAGTGGGAGAGATTGGGGGAGTAGGAGAGCTTGGGGGAGTAGGAGAGCTTGGGGGAATAGGAGAGCTTGGTGGAGTCGGAGAGCTTGGGGGAGTAGGAGAGCTTGGGAGGGTAGGAGAGCTTGGGGCGTATGAGAGCTTGGGGGCGTATGAGAGCTTGGGGTGTATGAGAGCTTGGGGAAGTAGGCGAGCTTGGGGTGCAGTAGAGCTTGTGGGAGTGGGAGAGCTTGGGCGAGTAAGAGAACTTGGGGGAGGAAGAAAGCTTGGGGGAGAAAGAGAGCTTGGGGGAGTAAGAGAGCTTGGGGGAGTAGGAGAGCTTGGGGGAGTAGGAGAGCTTGGGGGAGTAGGAGAGATTGGGGGAGTAGGAGAGCTTGGGGGAGTCGCGGAGCTTGGGGGAGTAGGAGAACTTGGCAGAGTAGGAGAGCTTGGGGGAGGAAGAGAGCTTGGGGAGTAAGAGAGCTTGGGGGAGTAAGAGAGCTTGAAGGAGTAAGAGAGCTTGGGGGAGTAAGAGAGCTTGCGGGTGTAAGAGAGCTTGGGGAGTAGGACAGTTGGGGGAGTAGGAGATCTTGGTGGAGTAGGAGAGCTTGGGCGAGTAGGAAAGCTTGAGGGAGTAAGAGAGCTTGGTGGAGTAAGAGAGCTTGGGGTGTAAGAGAGCTTGGGGGAGTAAGAGAGCTTGGGGGAGTGGGAGAGATTGGGGGAGTAGGAGGGCATGGGGGAGTAGGAGCGCTTGGGGGAGAAGGAGAGCTTGGTGGAATTGGAGAGCTTGGGGGAATAGGAGAGTTTGGAGAGTAGGAGAGCTTGAGGGAGTAGGAGAGCTTGGCGGAGTAGGAGAACTTGGCGCAGTAGGACAGCTTAGGGGAGTAGGAGAGCTTGGGGGAGTAGGAGAGCTTGGGGGAGTAGGAGAGCTTGGTGGAGTCGGAGAGCTTGGGGGAGTAGGAGAGCTTGGGAGGGTAGGAGAGCTTGGGGGCATATGAGAGCTTGAGGGCGTATGAGAGCTTGGGGATGTATGAGAGCTTGGGGTGTATGAGAGCTTGGGGAAGTAGGCGAGCTTGGGGGAGTAGGAGAGCTTGGGGGAGTAGGAGAGCTTGGGGGAGTAGGAGAGTTTGGGGAGTAGGAGAGCTTGGGGGTGTCGCGGAGCTTGGGGGATTAGGAGAACTTGGCAGAGTAGGAGAGCTTGGGGGAGTAACAGAGCTTGGGGAGTAAGAGAGCTTGGGGGAGTAAGAGAGCTTGAGTGAGTAAGAGAGCTTGGGGGAGTAAGAGAGCTTGCGGGTTAAAGAGAGCTTGGGGAGTAGGAGAGCTTCGGGGAGTAGCGGAGCTTGGGGAAGTAGGAGACCTTGGGCGAGTAGGAGAGCTTGGGGGAGGAAGAGAGCTTGGGGGAGTAAGAGAGCTTGGGGAAGTAAGATAGCTTGGGGGAGTAGGAGAGCTTGGGGGAGTAGGGGAGCTTGGGGGAGTAGGAGAACTTGGGGGATTCGGGGTGCTTGGGGGAGTAGGAGAACTTGGCACAGTAGGAGAGCTTGGGGGAGTAAGAGAGCTTGGGGGAGTAAGAAAGCTTGGGGGAGTAAGAGAGCTTGGGGGAGTGTGAGAGCTTGGGGGATTAGGAGAGATTGGGGGAGTAGGAGCGCTTGGGGGAGTAGGAGACCTTGGGGGAGTTGGAGAGCTTGGGGGAGTAGGAGAGCTTGGGGGGGTAGGAGAGCTTGGGAGAGTAGAAGAGCTTGGGGGAGTAGGAGGGCTTGGGAAGTAGGAGAACTTTGGGGAGTAGGGGAGCTTGTGGGAGTAGGAGAGGTTGGGGGAGCAGGAGAGCTTGGGGGATTAGGAGAGCTTGGGGGAGTCAGAGAGCTTGGGGCAGTAGGACAGCTTGGGGGAGTAGGAGATCTTGGGGGAGTAGGAGAGCTTGGGGGAGTAGGAGCGCTTGGGGGAGTAGGAGAGCTTGGGGGAGAAGGAGAGCTTCGGGGAGTAGGAGAGCTTAGGGGAGTAGGAGAGCTTGGGAGAGTTGGAGAGCTTGGGGGCGTAGGAGATCTTGGGGGAGTAGGAGATCTTGGGGGAGTAGGAGAGTTTGTGGGAGTAGGAGAGCTTGGTGGAGTATTAGAGCTTGGGGGAGTAGGAGAGCTTGGGGGAGTAGGAGAGCTTGGGAGAGTAGGAGAGCTTTGGGGAGTAGGAGAGCTTGTGGGAGTAAGAGAGCTTGGGGGATTAGGAGAGCTTGGGGGAGTAGGAGAGCTTGGGGGAGTAGGAGAGCTTGGGGGAGTAGGAGAGCTTGGGGGAGTAGGAGAGCTTGGGGGATTAGGAGAGCTTGGGGGAGTAGGAGAGCTTGGGGGAGTAGGAGAGCTTGGGAGAGTAGGAGAGCTTGTCGGAGTAGGAGAACTTGGGGCAGTAGGAGAGCTTAGGGGAGTAGGAGAGTTTGGCGGAGTAGGAGAGGTTGGCGGAGTAGGAGAACTAGGGGGAGTCGGAGAGCTTGGGAGGGTAGGAGAGCTTGGGAGCGTATGAGAGCTTGGGGGCGTATGAGAGCTTGGGGGAGGAAGAAAGCTTGGGGGAGAAAGAGAGCTTGGGGGATTAAGAAAGCTTGGGGGAGTAGGAAAGCTTGTGGGCGTGGGAGAGCTTGGGGGAGTAGGAGAGTTTGGGGGAGTAGGAGAGCTTGGGGGACTCGCGGAGCTTGGGGGAGTAGGAGAACTTGGCAGAGGAGGAGAGCTTGGGGGACTAAGAGAGCTTGGGGAAATAAGGGAGCTTGGTGGAGAAAGAGTGCTTGGGGGAGTAAGATAGCTTGGGGGATTAAGAGAGCTTGGCGGAGTAAGAGAGATTGGGGGAGTAAGAGAGCTTGGGGGTGTAAGATAGCTTGGGGGAGTAGGAGAACTTGGCAGAGTAGGAGAGCTTGGAGGAGTAAGAGAGCTTGGGGGAGTAAGAGAGCTTGGGGGACTAAGAGAGCTTGGGGGAGTAGGAGAGCTTGGGGGAGTAGGAGTGCTTGGGTGAGTAGGAGAGCTTGGGCGAGTAGGAGAGCTTGGGGGAGTAAGAGAGCTTGGGGGACTAAGAGAGCTTGGGGGAGCAGGAGAGCTTGGGGGAGTAGGAGAGCTTGGGGCAGTAGTAGCGCTTGGGGGAGTAGGAGAGCTTGGGGGAGAAGAGAGCTTGGGGGAGTTGGAGAACTTGGCAAGTAGGAGAGCTTGGAGGAGTAAGAGAGCTTGCGGGTGTAAGAGAGCTTGGGGGAGTAAGAGAGCTTGGGGGAATACGAGAGCTTGGGGGAGTAGGAGAGCTTGGGGGAGTAGGGGAGCTTGGGGAGTGGTAGAAATTGGTGGATTCGGGGAGCTTGAGGGAGTAGGAGAACTTGGCACAGTAGGAGAGCTTGGGGGAGTAAGAGAGCTTGGGGGAGTAAGAGAGCTTGGGGGAGTAAGAGAGCTTGGGGGAGTATGAGAGCTTAGGGGAGCAGGAGAGCTTCATGGAATAGGATAGGTGGGGGAGTAGGAGAGCTTGGGGGAGTAGGAGAGCTTGGGGGAGTAGGGGTGCATGGGGGAGTAGGAGAGATTGGGGGCGTTAGAGAGCTTGGAGGAGGAGGAGGAGAGCTTACCGTAGTCGGACAGCTTAGGGGAGCAGGGTAGCTTGGGGAAGCAGTAGAGCTTACCGGAGTAGGAAAGATTAGTGGAATAGTAGAGCTTGGGGGAGTAGGGGAGCTTGGGGGATTAGGAGAGCTTGGGGGAGTAGGAGAGCTTGGGGGAGTAGGAGAGCTTGGGGGAATAGGAGAGCTTAGGAGAGTAGGAGAGGTGGGGAGAAGGAGAACTTCGGGAGAGGGAGAGCAAGGGGGAGAAGGAGAGCTTGGGGGAGAAGGAGAGCTTGGGGGAGAAGTAGAGCTTGGGGGAGAAGGAGTGCTTGTGGGAAAAGTAGAGATTGGGGGAGTAGGAGAGATTGGGGGAGTAGGAGAGCTTGGGGGAATAGGAGAACTTGGGGGAGTGGGAGAGCTTGGGGGAGTAGGAGAGCCTGGGGGAGTAGTAGAGCCTGGGGGTGCATGAGAGCCTGGGGGAGTATGAGAGGCTGGAGGAGTATGAGAGGCTGGGGGAGTATGAGAGGCTGGGGGTGTATGAGAGGCTGTGGGAGTATGAGAGGCTTGGGGAGTATGAGAGCCTGGGGGAGTATGAGAGACTGGGGGAGTATGAGATCCTGGGGGAGTATGAGAGCCTGGGGGAGTATCAGAGCCTGGGGGAGTATGAGAGCCTGGGAGAGTATGAGAGGCTGGGGGAGTATGAGAGGCTGGGGGAGTATGAGATCCTGGGGGAGAATGAGAGCCTGGGGGAGTATGAGAGCTTGGGGGAGTAGGAGAGCTTGGGGAGTAGGAGAGCTTGTGGGAGTAGGAGAGCTTGGGGGAGTAGGAGAGCTTGGGGGAGTAGGAGATCTTGGGGGAGTAGGAGAGCTTGGGGGTTTAGGAGAGCTTGGGGGAGTAGGAGAGCTTGGGGGAGTAGGAGAGCTTGGGAGAGTAGGAGAGCTTGGCGGAGTAGGAGAACTTGGGGCAGTAGGAGAGCTAAGGGGAGTAGGAGAGGTTGGAGGAGTAGGAGAGCTTGGGAGTGTAGGAGAGCTTGGGGGAGTCGGAGAGATTGGGGGAGTAGGAGAGCTTGTGAGGTTAGGAGAGCTTGGGGGCGTATGAGAGCTTGGGGGAGTAATAGAGCTTGGGGGAGTAGGAGAGTTTGGGGGAGTAGGAGAGCTTGGGGCAGTAGGAGCGCTTGGGGGAGTAGGAGAGCTTGGGGGAGAAGGAGAGCTTGGGGGAGTAGGAGAATTTGTCAGAGTAGGAGAACTTGGAGGGGTGAGAGAGTTTGGGTGAGTAGGAGAGCTTTGCGGAGTAGGAGAGTTTGTGGGATAAGGAGAGCTTGGGGGAGTAAGAGAGCTTAGGGGAGTAAGAGAGCTTGGGGGAGTAGGACAGCTTGGGGGAGTAGGACAGCTTGGGGGAGTAGGAGAGCTTGGGGGAGTAGGAGAGCTTGGGAGAGTAGGAGAGGTTGCGGAGAAAGAGAACTTCGGGAGAAGGAGAGCAAGGGGGAGAAGGAGAGCAAACATAGAAACATAGAAACATAGAAAATAGGTGCAGGAGTAGGCCATTCGGCCCTTCTAGCCTACACCGCCATTCAATGAGTTCATGGCTGAACATTCAACTTCAGTACCCCATTCCTGCTTTCTCGCCATACCCCTTGATCCCCCTAGCAGTAAGGACCTCATCTAACTCCTTTTTGAATATATTTAGTGAATTGGCCTCAACAACATTCTGTGGTAGAGAATTCCACAGGTTCACCACTCTCTGGGTGAAGAAGTTCCTCCGCATCTCGGTCCTAAATGGCTTACCCCTTATCCATAGACTGTGACCCCTGGTTCTGGACTTCCCCAACATTGGGAACATTCTTCCTGCATCTAACCTGTCTAACCCCGTCAGAATTTTATATGTTTCTATGAGGTCCCCTCTCATTCTTCTGAACTCCAGCAAGGGGGAGAAGGAGAGCTTGGGGGAGAAGGAGAGCTTGGGGGAGAAGGAGAATTTGTGGGAGAAGGAGAGCTTGGGGGAGTAGGTGAGCTTGGGGGAGTAGGAGAGCTTGGGGGAATAGGAGAATTTGGGGGAGTGGGAGAGCTTGTTTGATTAGGACAGCTTGAGGGAGTAGGAGAGCTTGGGGGAGTAGTAGAGCCTGGGGGAGTAGGAGAGCATGGGGGTGTATGAGAGTCTGGGGGAGTATGAGAGGCTGGAGGAGTATGAGAGGCTGGGGGAGTATGAGAGGCTGGGGGAGTAAGGGAGGCTGGGGGAGTATGCGAGGCTTGGGGAGTATGAGAGCCTGTGGGAGTATGAGAGACTGGGGGAGTATGAGATCCTGGAGGAGTATGAGAGCCTGGGGGAGTATCAGAGCCTGGGGGAGTATGAGAGCCTGGGAGAGTATGAGAGGATGGGGGAGTATGAGAGGCTGGGGGAGTATGAGAGCCTGGGGGAGAATGAGAGCCTGGGGGAGTAGGAGAGCTTGGGGGAGTAGGAGAGCTTGGGGGAGTAGGAGAGCTTGGTGGAGTAGGAGAGCTTGGGGGAGTAGGAGAGCTTGGGGGAGTAGGAGATCTTGGGGGAGTGGGAGAGCTTGGGGGTTTAGGAGAGCTTGGGGGAGTAGGAGAGCTTGGGGGAGTAGGAGAGCTTGGGAGAGTAGGAGAGCTTGGCGGAGTAGGAGAACTTGGAGCAGTAGGAGAGCTAAGGGGAGTAGGAGAGCTTGGGGGAGTAGGAGAGCTTGGGAGGGTAGGAGAGCTTGGGGGAGTCGAAGAGATTGGGGGAGTAGGAGAGCTTGGGAGGGTAGGAGAGCTTGGGGGCGTATGAGAGTTTGGGGTCGTATAAGAGCTTGGGAGAGTATGAGAGCTTGGGGAAGTAGGAGAGCTTGGGGAAGCAGTAGAGCTTGGGGGAGTGGGAGAGCTTGGGCGAGTCGGAGAGCTTGGAGGAGTAATAGAGCTTGGGGGAGGAAGAGAGCTTGGGGGAGAAAGAGAGCTTGGGGGAGTATTAGAGCTTGGGGGAGTAGGAGAGCTTGGGGGAGTAGGAGAGTTTGGGGGAGTAAGAGAGCTTTAGGCAGTAGGAGCGCTTGGGGGAGTAGGAGAGCTGGGGGGAGAAGGAGAGCTTGGGGGAGTAGGTGAATTTGTCAGAGTAGGAGAACTTGGAGGAGTAAGAGAGCTTGGGAGAGTAGGTGAGCTTTGGGGAGTAGGAGAGTTTGTGGGAGTAGGAGAGCTTGGGGGAGTAAGAGAGCTTCGGGGAGTAAGAGAGCTTGGGGGAATAGGAGAACTTGGGGGAGTGGGAGAGCTTGTTTGAGTAGGATAGCTTGGGGGAGTAGGAGAGCTTGGGGGATTAGGAGAGCCTGGGCGAGTAGGAGAGCCTGGGTGTGTATGAGATCCTGGGGGAGTATGAGAGGCTGGAGGATTATGACAGGCTGGGGGAGTGTGAGAGGCTGGGGGAGTATGAGAGGCTGCGGGAGTATGAGTGGCTTGGGGAGTATGAGAGCCTGGGGGAGTATGAGAGACTGGGGGTGTATGATATCCTGGGGGAGTAAGAGAGCCTGGGGGAGTATTAGAGCCTGGGGGAGAATGAGAGCCTGGGGGAGTAGGAGAGCTTGGGGGAGTAGGAGAGCTTGGGGGAGTAGGAGAGCTTGTGGGAGTAGGAGAGCTTGGGGGAGTAGGAGAGCTTGGGGGAGTAGGAGATCTTGGGGGAGTAGGAGAGCTTGGGGGTTTAGGAGAGCTTGGGAAGGAGGAGAGCTTGGGGGAGTAGGAGAGCTTGGGAGAGTAGGAGAGCTTGGCGGAGTAGGAGAACTTGGGGCAGTAGGAGAGCTAAGGGGAGTAGGTGAGCTTGGGGGAGTAGGACAGCTTGGGAAGGTAGGAGAGCTTGGGGGAGTCGGAGAGATTGGGGGAGTAGGAGAGCTTGGGGGCGTATGAGAGCTTGGGGGCGTATGAGAGCTTGGGGGAGTATGAGAGCTTGGGGAAGTAGGAGAGCTTGGGGAAATAGTAGAGCTTGGGGGAGTGGGAGAGCTTGGACGAGTAGGAGAGCTTGGGGGAGTAAGAGAGCTTGGGGGAGGAAGAGAGCTTGGGGGAGAAAGAGAGCTTCGGGGAGTAATAGAGCTTGGGGGAGTAGGAGAGCTTGGGGGAGTAGGAGAGCTTGGGGGAGTCGGAGAGTTTGGGGGAGTAGGAGAGCTTGGGGCAGTAGGAGCGCTTGGGAGAGTAGGAGAGCTTGGGGGAGAAGGAGAGCTTGGGGGAGTAGGAGAATTTGTCAGAGTAGGAGAAATTGGAGGAGTAAGAGAGCTTGGGAGAGTAGAAGAGCTTTGGGGAGTAGGAGAGTTTGTGGGAGTAGGAGAGCTTGGGCGAGTAAGAGAGTTTAGGGGAGTAAGAGAGCTTGCGGGAGTAGGAGCGCTTGGGGTAGTAGGAGAGCTTGGGGGAGAAGGAGAGCTTGGAGGAGTCGGAGAACATGGCAGAGTAGGAGAGCTTGGAGGAGTAAGAGAACTTGGGGGAGTAAGAGAGCTTGGGGGAGTAAGAGAGCTTGGGGGAATACGAGAGCTTGGGGGAGTAGGTGAGCTTGGGGGAGTAGGGGAGCTTTGGGGAGTAGGAGTGTTTGTGGGAGTAGGAGAGCTTGGGGGAGTAAGAGAGCTTCGGGGAGTAAGAGAGCTTGGGGGAGTAGGAGAGCTTGGGGGAATAGGAGAACTTGGGGCAGTGGGAGAGCTTGTTTGAGTCGGATAGCTTGGGGGAGTAGGAGAACTTGGGGGATTAGGAGAGCTTGGGGGAGTAAGAGAGCTTGGGGGAGGAAGAGAGCTTGGGGGAGAAAGAGAGCTTGGGGGAGTAATAGAGCTTGGGGGAGTAGGAGAGCTTGGGGGAGTAATAGAGCTTGGGGGAGTAGGAGAGCTTGGGGGAGTAGGAGAGTTTGGGGGAGTAGGAGAGCTTGGGGCAGTAGGAGCGCTTGTGCGAGTAGGAGAATTTGTCAGAGTAGAAGAACTTGGAGGGGTGAGAGAGTTTGGGAGAGTAGGAGAGCTTTGCGGAGTAGGAGAGTTTGTGGGATAAGGAGAGCTTGGGGGAGTAAGAGAGCTTGGGGGAGTAGGACAGCTTGGGGGAGTAGGAGAGCTTGGGGGAGTAGGAGAGCTTGGGAGAGTAGGAGAGGTTGCGGAGAAGGAGAACTTCGGGAGAAGGAGAGGAAGGGGAGAAGCAGAGCAAGGGGGAGAAGGAGAGCTTGGGGGAGTAGGAGAGCTTGGGGGAGTAGGAGAGCTTGGGAGAGTAGGAGAGGTTGGGGAGAGGGAGAACTTCGGGAGAAGGAGAGCAAGGGGGAGAAGGAGAGCAAGGGGGAGAAGGAGAGCTTGGGGGAGTAGGAGAGCTTGGGGGAGAAGGAGAGCTTGTGGGAAAAGGAGAGATTGGGGGAGTAGGAGAGATTGGGGGAGTAGGAGAGCTTGGGGGAATAGGAGAACTTGGGGGAGTGGGAGAGCTTGTTTGAGTAGGATAGCTTGGGGGAGTAGTAGAGCCTGGGGATGTATGAGAGCCTGGCGGAGTATGAGAGCCTGGAGGAGTATGAGAGGCTGGGGGAGTATGAGAGGCTGGGGGTGTATGAGAGGCTGTGGGAGTATGAGAGGCTTGGGGAGTATGAGAGCCTGGGGGAGTATGAGAGACTGGGTGAGTATGAGATCCTGGGGGAGTATGAGAGCCTGGGGGAGTATCTGAGCCTGGGGGAGTATGAGAGCCTGGGAGTGTATGAGAGGCTGGGGGAGTATGAGAGGCTGGGGGAGTATGAGATCCTGGGGGAGAATGAGAGCCTGGGGGAGTATGAGAGCTTGGGGGAGTAGGAGAGCTTGGGGGAGTAGGAGAGCTTGGGGGAGTAGGAGAGCTTGGGGGAGTAGGAGATCTTGGGGGAGTAGGAGAGCTTGGGGGTTTAGGAGAGCTTGGGGGAGTAGGAGAGCTTGGGGGAGTAGGAGAGCTTGGGAGAGTAGGAGAGCTTGGAGGAGTAGGAGAGCTTGGGACGGTAGGAGAGCTTTGGGGAGTCGGAGAGATTGGGGGAGTAGGAGAGCTTGGGAGGGTAGGAGAGCTTGGGGGCGTATGAGAGCTTGGGGGCGTATGAGAGCTTGGGGGAGTATGAGAGCTTGGGGAAGTAGGAGAGCTTGGGGAAGTAGTAGAGCTTGGGGGAGTGGGAGAGCTTGGGCGAGTAGGAGAGCTTGGGGGAGTAAGAGAGCTTGGGGGAGGAAGAGAGCTTGGGGGAGAAAGAGAGCTTGGGGGAGTAATAGAGCTTGGGGAAGTAGGAGAGCTTGGGGGAGTAGGAGAGCTTGTGGGAGTCGGAGAGCTTGGGGGAGTAGGAGAGCTTGGGGGAGTAGGAGATCTTGGGGGAGTAGGAGAGCTTGGGGGTTTAGGAGAGCTTGGGGAAGGAGGAGAGCTTGGGGGAGTAGGAGAGCTTGGGAGAGTAGGAGAGCTTGGCGGAGTAGGAGAACTTGGGGCAGTAGGAGAGCTAAGGGGAGTAGGAAAGCTTGGGGGAGTAGGACAGCTTGGGAGGGTAGGAGAGCCTGGTGGAGTCGGAGAGATTGGGGGAGTAGGAGAGCTTGGGGGCATATGAGAGCTTGGGGGCGTATGAGAGCTTGGGGGAGTATGAGAGCTTGGGGAAGTCGGAGAGCTTGGGGAAATAGTAGAGCTTGGGGGAATGGGAGAGCTTGGGCGAGTAGGAGAGCTTGGGGGAGTAAGAGAGCTTGGGGGAGGAAGAGAGCTTGGGGGAGAAAGAGAGCTTGGGGGAGTAATAGAGCTTGGGGGAGTAGGAGAGCTTGGGGGAGTAGGAGAGCTTGGGGGAGTAGGAGAGTTTGGGGGAGTAGGAGAGCTTGGGGCAGTAGGAGCGCTTGGGAGAGTAGGAGAGCTTGGGGGAGAAGGAGAGCTTGGGGGAGTAGGAGAATTTGTCAGAGTAGGAGAACTTGGAGGAGTAAGAGAGCTTGGGAGAGTAGAAGAGCTTTGGGGAGTAGGAGAGTTTGTGGGAGTAGGAGAGCTTGGGGGAGTAAGAGAGCTTAGGGGAGTAAGAGAGCTTGCGGGAGTAGGAGAGCTTGGGGGAGTAGGAGAGCTTGGGGCAGTAGGAGCGCTTGGGGTAGTAGGAGAGCTTGGGGGAGAAGGAGAGCTTGGGGAAGTAGGAGAACATGACAGAGTAGGAGAGCTTGGAGGAGTATGAGAACTTGGGGGAGTAAGAGAGCTTGAGGGAGTAAGAGAGTTTGGGGGAATACGAGAGCTTGGGGGAGTAGGAGAACTTGGGGGAGTGGGAGAGCTTGGGGGAGTAAGAGAGCTTCGGGGAGTAAGAGAGCTTGGGGGAGTAGGAGAGCTTGGGGGAATAGGAGAACTTGTGGGAGTGGGAGAGCTTGTTTGAGTAGGATAGCTTGGGGGAGTAGGAGAGCTTGGGGGATTGGGAGAGCCTGGGGGAGTAGGAGAGCCTGGGGGTGTATGAGATCCTGGGGGAGTATGAGAGCCTGGAGGATTATGACAGGCTGGGGGAGTGTGAGAGGCTGGGGGAGTATGTGAGGCTGTGGGAGTATGAGAGGCTTGGGGAGTATGAGAGCCTGGGGGAGTATGAGAGGCTGGGGGAGTATGAGAGGCTGGGGGAGTATGAGAGCCTGGGGGAGAATGAGAGCTTGGGGGTTTAGGAGAGCTTGCGGAAGGAGGAGAGCTTGGGGGAGTAGGAGAGCTTGGGAGAGTAGGAGAGCTTGGCGGAGTAGGAGAACTTGGGGCATTAGGAGAGCTAAGGGGAGTAGGAGAGCTTGGGGGAGTAGGACAGCTTGGCAGAGTAGGAGAGGTTGGGGAGAAGGAGAACTTCGGGAGAAGGAGAGCAAGGGGGAGAAGGAGAGCAAGGGGGAGAAGGAGAGCTTGGGGGAGAAGGAGAGCTTGGGGGAGAAGGAGAGCTTGTGGGAAAAGGAGAGATTGGGGGAGTAGGAGAGATTGGGGGAGTAGGAGAGCTTGGGGGAATAGGAAAACTTGGGGGAGTGGGAGAGCTTGTTTGAGTAGGATAGCTTGGGGGAGTAGTAGAGCCTGGGGGTGTATGAGATCCTGGGGGAGTATGAGAGGCTGGAGGAGTATGAGAGGCTGGGGGAGTATGAGAGGCTGGGGGTGTATGAGAGGCTGTGGGAGTATGAGAGGCTTGGGGAGTATGAGAGCCTGGGGGAGTATCAGAGACTGGGGGAGTATGAGATCCTGGGGGAGTATGAGAGCCTTGGGAGTATAAGAGCCTGGGGGAGTATGAGAGCCTGGGAGTGTATGAGAGGCTGGGGGAGTATGAGAGGCTGGGGGAGTATGAGATCCTGGGGGAGAATGAGAGCCTGGGGGAGTATGAGAGCTTGGGGGAGTAGGAGAGCTTGGGGGAGTAGGACAGCTTGGAGGAGTAGGAGAGCTTGGGGGAGTAGGAGAGCTTGGGGGAGTAGGAGATCTTGGGAGAGTAGGAGAGCTTTGGGGTTTAGGAGAGCTTGGGGGAGTAGGAGAGCTTGGCGGAGTAGGAGAACTTGGGGCAGTAGGAGAGTTAAGGGGAGTAGGAGAGCTTAGAGGCGTCGGAGAGCTTGGGAGGGTAGGAGAGCTTGGGGGAGTCGGAGAGAGTGGGTGAGTAGGAGAGCTTGGGAGGGTAGGAGAGCTTGGGGGCGTATGAGAGCTTGGGGGCGTATGAGAGCTTGGGGGAGTATGAGAGCTTGGGGAAGTAGGAGAGCTTGGGGAAGTAGCAGAGCTTGGGGGAGTGGGAGAGCTTGGGCGAGTAGGAGAGCTTGGGGGAGTAAGAGAGCTTGGGGGAGGAAGAGAGCTTGGGGGAGAAAGAGAGCTTGGGGGAGAAAGAGAGCTTGGGGGAGTAATAGAGCATGGGGAAGTAGGAGAGCTTGGGGGAGTAGGAGAGTTTGGGGGAGTAGGAGAGCTTGGGGCAGTAGGAGCGCTTGGGGGAGTAGGAGAGCTTGGGGGAGAAGGCGGGCTTGGGGGAGTAGGAGAATTTGTCAGAGTAGGAAAACTTGGAGGGGTGAGAGAGTTTGGGAGTGTACGCGAGCTTTGCGGAGTAGGAGAGTTTGTGGGATAAGGAGAGCTTGGGGGAGTAAGAGAGCTTAGGGGAGTAAGAGAGCTTTGGGGAGTAGGACAGCTTGGGGGAGTAGGACAGCTTGGGGGAGTAGGAGAGCTTGGGGGAGTAGGAGAGCTTTGGAGAGTAGGAGAGGTTGCGGAGAAGGAGAACTTCGGGAGAAGGAGAGCAAGGGGAAGAAGGAGAGCAAGGGGGAGAAGGAGAGCTTGGGGGAGAAGGAGAGCTTGGGGGAGAAGGAGAGCTTGTGGGAGAAGGAGAGCTTGGGGGAGTAGGAGAGCTTGGGGGAGTAGGAGAGCTTGGGGGAATAGGAGAACTTGGGGGAGTGGGAGAGCTTGTTTGATTAGGATAGCTTGAGGGAGTAGGAGAGCTTGGGGGAGTAGGAGAGCCTGGGGGAGTAGGAGAGCATGGGGGTGTTTAAAGAGCCTGCGGGAGTATGAGAGGCTGGAGGAGTATGAGAGGCTGGGGGAGTATGAGAGGCTGGGGTAGTATGAGAGGCTATGGGAGTATGAGAGGCTTGGGGAGTATGAGAGCCTGGGGGAGTATGAGAGACTGGGGGAGTATGAGATCCTGGGGGAGTATGAGAGCCTGGGGGAGTATCAGAGCCTGGGGGAGTATGAGAGCCTGGGAGAATATGAGAGGCTGGGGGAGTATGAGAGGCTGGGGGTGTATGAGAGCCTGGGGGAGAAGGAGAGTCTGGGGGAGTAGGAGAGCTTGGGGGAGTAGGAGAGCTTGGGGGAGTAGGAGAGCTTGGGGGAGTAGGAGAGCTTGGGAGGGTAGGAGTGCTTGGGGGAGTCGAAGAGATTGGGGGAGTAGGAGAGCTTGGGAGGGTAGGAGAGCTTGGGGGCGTATGAGAGCTTGGGGTCGTATGAGAGCTTGGGAGAGTATGAGAGCTTGGGGAAGTAGGAGAGCTTGGGGAAGTAGTAGAGCTTGGGGGAGTGGGAGAGCTTGGGCGAGTAGGAGAGCTTGGAGGAGTAAGAGAGCTTGGGGGAGGAAGAGAGCTTGGGGGAGAAAGAGAGCTTGGGGGAGTAATAGAGCTTGGGGGAGTAGGAGAGCTTGGGGGAGTAGGAGAGTTTGGGGGAGTAGGAGAGCTTGGGGCAGTAGGAGCGCTTGGGGGAGTAGGAGAGCTTGGGGGAGAAGGAGAGCTTGGGGGAGTAGGAGAATTTGTCAGAGTAGGAGAACTTGGAGGAGTAAGAGAGCTTGGGAGAGTAGGTGAGCTTTGGGGAGTAGGAGAGCTTGGGGGAATAGGAGAACTTGGGGGAGTGGGAGAGCTTGTTTGAGTAGGATAGCTTGGGGGAGTAGGAGAGCTTGGGGGATTAGGAGAGCCTGGGGGAGTAGGAGAGCCTGGGGGTGTATGAGTTCCTGGGGGAGTATGAGAGGCTGGAGGATTATGACAGGCTGGGGCAGTGTGAGAGGCTGGGGGAGTATGAGAGGCTGTGGGAGTATGAGAGGCTTGGGGAGTATGAGAGCCTGGGGGAGTATGAGAGACTGGGGGAGTATGAGATCCTGGGGGAGTATGAGAGCCTGGGGGAGTATTAGAGCCTGGGGGAGAATGAGAGCCTGGGGGAGTAGGAGAGCTTGGGGGAGTAGGAGAGCTTGGAGGAGTAGGAGAGCTTGTGGGAGTAGGAGAGCTTGGGGGAGTAGGAGAGCTTTGGGGAGTAGGAGATCTTGGGGGAGTAGGAGAGCTTGGGGGGTTAGGAGAGCTTGGGGAAGGAGGAGAGCTTGGGGGAGTAGGAGAGCTTGGGAGAGTAGGAGAGCTTGGGGGAGGAAGAGAGCTTGGGGGAGAAAGAGAGCTTGGGGGAGTAATAGAGCTTGGGGAAGTAGGAGAGCTTGGGGGAGTAGGAGAGCTTGTGGGAGTAGGAGAGCTTGGGGGAGTAGGAGAGCTTGGGGGAGTAGGAGAGCTTGGGGGAGTAGGAGAGCTTTGGGGAGTAGGAGATCTTGGGGGAGTAGGAGAGCTTGGGGGTTTAGGAGAGCTTGGGGAAGGAGGAGAGCTTGGGGGAGTAGGAGAGCTTGGGAGGGTAGGAGAGCTTGGCGGAGTAGGAGAACTTGGGGCAGTAGGATAGCTTGGCGGAGTAGGAGAACTTGGGGCAGAAGGAGAGCTAAGGGGAGTAGGAGAGCTTGGGGGAGTAGGACAGCTTGGGAGGGTAGGATAGCCTGGGGGAGTCGGAGAGATTGGGGGAGTAGGAGAGCTTGGGGGCGTATGAGAGCTTGGGGGCGTATGAGAGCTTGGGGGAGTATGAGAGCTTGGGGAAGTCGGAGAGCTTGGGGAAATAGTAGAGCTTGGGGGAGTGGGAGAGCTTGGGCGAGTAGGAGAGCTTGGGGGAGTAAGAGAGCTTGGGGGAGGAAGAGAGCTTGGGGGAGAAAGAGAGCTTGGGGGAGTAATAGAGCTTGGGGGATTAGGAGAGCTTGGGGGAGTAGGAGAGCTTGGGGGAGTAGGAGAGTTTGGGGGAGTAGGAGAGCTTGGGGCAGTAGGAGCGCTTGGGAGAGTAGGAGAGCTTGGGGGAGAAGGAGAGCTTGGGGGAGTAGGAGAATTTGTCAGAGTAGGAGAACTTGGAGGAGTAAGAGAGCTTGGGAGAGTAGAAGAGCTTGGGGAGTAGGAGAGTTTGTGGGAGTAGGAAAGCTTGGGGGAGTAAGAGAGCTTAGGGGAGTAAGAGAGCTTGCGGGAGTAGGAGAGCTTGGGGGAGTAGGAGAGCTTGGGGCAGTAGGAGCGCTTGGGGTAGTAGGAGAGCTTGGGGGAGAAGGAGAGCTTGGGGAAGTAGGAGAACATGACAGAGTAGGAGAGCTTGGAGGAGTAAGAGAACTTGGGGGAGTAAGAGAGCTTGAGGGAGTAAGAGAGCTTGGGGGAATACGAGAGCTTGGGGGAGTAGGAGAATTGGGGGAGTGGGAGAGCTTGGGGGAGTAAGAGAGCTTCGGGGAGTAAGAGAGCTTGGGGGAGTAGGAGAGCTTGGGGGATTAGGAGAGCCTGGGGGAGTAGGAGAGCCTGGGGGTGTATGAGATCCTGGGGGAGTATGAGAGCCTGGAGGATTATGACAGGCTGGGGGAGTGTGAGAGGCTGGGGGAGTATGTGAGGCTGTGGGAGTATGAGAGGCTTGGGGAGTATGAGAGCCTGGGGGAGTATGAGAGGCTGGGGGAGTATGAGAGGCTGGGGGAGTATGAGAGCCTGGGGGAGAATGAGAGCTTGGGGGTTTAGGAGAGCTTGCGGAAGGAGGAGAGCTTGGGGGAGTAGGAGAGCTTGGGAGAGTAGGAGAGCTTGGCGGAGTAGGAGAACTTGGGGCATTAGGAGAGCTAAGGGGAGTAGGAGAGCTTGGGGGAGTAGGACAGCTTGGGAGGGTAGGAGAACTTGGTGGAGTAGGAGAGATTGGGGGAGTAGGAGAGCTTGGGGGCGTATGAGAGCTTGGGGGCGTATGAGAGCTTGGGCCAGTATGAGAGCTTGGGGAAGTAGGAGAGCTTGGGGAAATAGTAGAGCTTGGTGGAGTGGGAGAGCTTGGGCGAGTAGGAGAGCTTGGGGGAGTAAGATAGCTTGGGGGAGGAAGAGAGCTTGGGGGAGAAAGAGAGCTTGGGGGAGTAATAGAGCTTGGGGGAGTAGGAGAGCTTGGGTTAGTAATAGAGCTTGGGTGAGTAGGAGAGCTTGGGGGAGTAGGAGAGTTTGGGGGAGTAGGAGAGCTTGGGGGAGTAGGACAGCTTGGGGGAGTAGGAGAGCTTGGGGGAGTAGGAGAGCTTGGGAGAGTAGGAGAGGTTGCGGAGAAGGAGAACTTCGGGAGAAGGAGAGCAAGGGGGAGAAGGAGAGCAAGGTTGAGAAGGAGAGCTTGGGGGAGTAGGAGAGCTTGGGGGAGTAGGAGAGCTTGGGAGAGTAGGAGAGGTTGGGGAGAAGGAGAACTTCGGGAGAAGGAGAGCAAGGGGGAGAAGGAGAGCAAGGGGGAGAAGGAGAGCTTGGGGGAGAAGGAGAGCTTGGGGGAGAAGGAGAGCTTGTGGGAAAAGGAGAGATTGGGGGAGTAGGAGAGATTGGGGGAGTAGGAGAGCTTGGGGGAATAGGAGAACTTGGGGGAGTGGGAGAGCTTGTTTGAGTAGGATAGCTTGGGGGAGTAGTAGAGCCTGGGGGTGTATGAGAGCCTGGGGGAGTATGAGAGGCTGGAGGAGTATGAGAGGCTGGGGGAGTATGAGAGGCTGGGGGTTTATGAGAGGCTGTGGGAGTATGAGAGGCTTGGGGAGTATGAGAGCCTGGGGGAGTATCAGAGACTGGGGGAGTATGAGATCCTGGGGGAGTATGAGAGCCTTGGGAGTATCAGAGCCTGGGGGAGTATGAGAGCCTGGGAGTGTATGAGAGGCTGGGGGAGTATGAGAGGCTGGGGGAGTATGAGATCCTGGGGGAGAATGAGAGCCTGGGGGAGTATGAGAGCTTGGGGGAGTAGGAGAGCTTGGGGGAGTAGGATAGCTTGGAGGAGTAGGAGAGCTTGGGGGAGTAGGAGAGCTTGGGGGAGTAGGAGATCTTGGGGGAGTAGGAGAGCTTGGGGGTTTAGGAGATCTTGGGGGAGTAGGAGAGCTTGGCGGAGTAGGAGAACTTGGGGCAGTAGGAGAGCTAAGGGGAGTAGGAGAGCTTGGAGGAGTCGGAGAGCTTGGGAGGGGAGGAGAGCTTGGGGGAGTCGGAGAGAGTGGGTGAGTAGGAGAGCTTGGGAGGGTAGGAGAGCTTGGGGGCGTATGAGAGCTTGGGGGCGTATGAGAGCTTGGGGGAGTATGAGAGCTTGGGGAAGTAGGAGAGCTTGGGGAAGTAGCAGAGCTTGAGGGAGTGGGAGAGCTTGGGCGAGTATGAGAGCTTGGGGGAGTAAGAGAGCTTGGGGGAGGAAGAGAGCTTGGGGGAGAAAGAGAGCTTGGGGGAGTAATAGAGCTTGGGGAAGTAGGAGAGCTTGGGGGAGTAGGAGAGTTTGGGAGAGTAGGAGAGCTTGGGGCAGTAGGAGCGTTGGGGGAGTAGGAGAGCTTGGGGGAGAAGGCGGGCTTGGGGGAGTAGGAGAATTTGTCAGAGTAGGAGAACTTGGAGGGGTGAGAGAGTTTGGGAGTGTACGCGAGCTTTGCAGAGTTGGAGAGTTTGTGGGATAAGGAGAGCTTGGGGGAGTAAGAGAGCTTAGGGGAGTAAGAGAGCTTGGGGGAGTAGGACAGCTTGGGGGAGTAGGACAGCTTGGGGGAGTAGGAGAGCTTGGGGGAGTAGGAGAGCTTTGGAGAGTAGGAGAGGTTGCGGAGAAGGAGAACTTCGGGAGAAGGAGAGCAAGGGGAAGAAGGAGAGCAAGGGGGAGAAGGAGAGCTTGGGGGAGAAGGAGAGCTTGGGGGAGAAGGAGAGCTTGTGGGAGAAGGAGAGCTTGGGGGAGTAGGAGAGTTTGGCGGAGTAGGAGAGCTTGGGGGAATAGGAGAACTTGGGGGAGTGGGAGAGCTTGTTTGATTAGGATAGCTTGAGGGAGTAGCAGAGCTTGGGGGAGTAGGAGAGCCTGGGGGAGTAGGAGAGCATGGGGGTGTTTAAAGAGCCTGCGGGAGTATGAGAGGCTGGAGGAGTATGAGAGGCTGGGGGAGTATGAGAGGCTGGGGGAGTATGAGAGGCTATGGGAGTATGAGAGGCTGGGGAGTATGAGAGCCTGGGGAAGTATGAGAGACTGGGGGAGTATGAGATCCTGGGGGAGTATGAGAGCCTGGGGGAGTATCAGAGCCTGGGGGAGTATGAGAGCCTGGGAGAATATGAGAGGCTGGGGGAGTATGAGAGGCTGGGGGAGTATGAGAGCCTGGGGGAGAATGAGAGTCTGGGGGAGTAGGAGAGCTTGGGGGAGTAGGAGAGCTTGGGGGAGTAGGAGAGCTTGGGGGAGTAGGAGAGCTTGGGAGGGTAGGAGAGCTTGGGGGAGTCGAAGAGATTGGGGGAGTAGGAGAGCTTGGGAGGGTAGGAGAGCTTGGGGGCGTATGAGAGCTTGGGGTCGTATGAGAGCTTGGGAGAGTATGAGAGCTTGGGGAAGTAGGAGAGCTTGGGGAAGTAGTAGAGCTTGGGGGAGTGGGAGAGCTTGGGCGAGTAGGAGAGCTTGGAGGAGTAAGAGAGCTTCGGGGAGGAAGAGAGCTTGGGGGAGAAAGAGAACTTGGGGTAGTAATAGAGCTTGGGGGAGTAGGAGAGCTTGGGGGAGTAGGAGAGTTTGGGGGAGTAGGAGAGCTTGGGGCAGTAGGAGCGCTTGGGGGAGTAGGAGAGCTTGGGGCAGAAGGAGAGCTTGGGGGAGTAGGAGAATTTGTCAGAGTAGGAGAACTTGGAGGAGTAAGAGAGCTTGGGAGAGTAGGTGAGCTTTGGGGAGTAGGAGAGCTTGGGGGAATAGGAGAACTTGGGGGAGTGGGAGAGCTTGTTTGAGTAGGATAGCTTGGGGGAGTAGGAGAGCTTGGGGGATTAGGAGAGCCTGGGGGAGTAGGAGAGCCTGGGGGTGTATGAGTTCCTGGGGGAGTATGAGAGGCTGGAGGATTATGACAGGCTGGGGCAGTGTGAGAGGCTGGGGGAGTATGAGAGGCTGTGGGAGTATGAGAGGCTTGGAGAGTATGAGAGCCTGGGGGAGTATTAGAGACTGGGGGAGTATGAGATCCTGGGGGAGTATGAGAGCCTGGGGGAGTATTAGAGCCTGGGGGAGAATGAGAGCCTGGGGGAGTAGGAGAGCTTGGGGGAGTAGGAGAGCTTGGAGGAGTAGGAGAGCTTGTGGGAGTAGGCGAGCTTGGGGGAGTAGGAGAGCTTGGGGGAGTAGGAGATCTTGGGGGAGTAGGAGAGCTTGGGGGTTTAGGAGAGCATGGGGAAGGAGGAGAGCTTGGGGGAGTAGGAGAGCTTGGGAGAGTAGGAGAGCTTGGCGGAGTAGGACAGCTTGGGAGGGTAGGAGAGCTTGGGGGAGTCGGAGAGATTGGGGGAGTAGGAGAGCTTGGGGGCGTATGAGAGCTTGGGGGCGTATGAGAGCTTGGGGGAGGAAGAGAGCTTGGGGGAGAAAGAGAGCTTGGGGGAGTAATAGAGCTTGGGGGAGTAGGAGAGCTTGGGGGAGTAGGAGAGCTTGGGGGAGTAGGAGAGTTTGGGGGAGTAGGAGAGCTTGGGGCAGTAGGAGCGCTTGGGAGAGTAGGAGAGCGTGGGGGAGAAGGAGAGCTTGGGAGAGTAGGAGAATTTGTCAGAGTAGGAGAACTTGGAGGAGTAAGAAAGCTTGGGAGAGTAGAAGAGCTTTGGGGAGTAGGAGAGTTTGTGGGAGTAGGCGAGCTTGGGGGAGTAATAGAGCATGGGGGAGTAGGAGAGCTTGGGGCAGTAGGAGAGCTTGGGGGAGAAGGAGAGCTTGGGGGAGTAGGAGAACATGGCAGAGTAGGAGAGCTTGGAGGAGTAAGAGAACTTGGGGGAGTAAGAGAGCTTGGGGGAGTAAGAGAGCTTGGGAGAGTAATAGAGCTTGGGGGAGTAGGAGAGCTTGGAGGAGTAAGAGAGCTTGGGGGAGTAGGAGAGCTTGGGGGAGTAGCAGAACTTGGGGCAGTAGGAGCGCTTGGGGTAGTAGGAGAGCTTGGGGGAGTAGTTGAGCTTGGGGGAGTAGGGGAGCTTTGGGGAGTAGGAGAGGCGGTGGGAGTAGGAGAGCTTGGGGGAGTAAGAGAGCTTCGGGGAGTCAGATAGCTTGGGGGAGTAGGAGAGCTTGGGGGAATAGGAGAACTTGGGGGAGTGGGAGAGCTTGTTTGAGTAGGATAGCTTGGGGGAGAAGGAGAGCTTGGGGGATTAGGAGAGCCTGGGGGAGTAGGAGAGCCTGGGGGTGTATGAGGTCCTGGGGGAGTATGAGAGGCTGGAGGATTATGACAGGATTGGGGAGTGTGAGAGGCTGGGGGAGTATGAGAGGCAGTGGGAGTATGAGAGGCTTGGGGAGTATGAGAGCCTGGGGGAGTATGAGAGCCTGGGGGAATTGGAGAGCTTGGGGGAGTAGGAGAGCTTGGGGGAGTAGGAGAGCTTGGGGGAGCAGGAGAGCTTGGGGGTTTAGGAGAGCTTGCGGAAGGAGGAGAGCTTGGGGGAGTAGGAGAGCTGGGGGAGTGTGAGAGGCTGGGGGAGTATGAGAGGCTGTGGGAGTATGAGAGGCTTGGGGAGTATGAGAACCTGGGGGAGTATGAGAGACTGGGGGAGTATGAGATCCTGGGGGAGTATGAGAGCCTGGGGGAGTATCAGAGCCTGGGGGAGTATGAGAGCCTGGGAGAGTATGAGAGGTTGGGGGAGTATGTTTGGCTGGGGGAGTATGAGAGCCTGGGGGAGAATGAGAGCCTGGGGGAATTGGAGAGCTTGGGGGAGTAGGAGAGCTTGGGGGAGTAGGAGAGCTTGTGGGAGTAGGAGAGCTTGGGGGAGTAGGAGAGTTTGTGGTGTAGGAGATCTTGGGGGAGCAGGAGAGCTTGGGGGTTTAGGAGAGCTTGCGGAAGGAGGAGAGCTTGGGGGAGTAGGAGAGCTTGGGAGAGTAGGAGAGCTTGGCGGAGAAGGAGAACTTGGGGCAGCAGGAGAGCTAAGGGGAGTAGGAGAGCTTGGGGGAGTAGGACAGCTTGGGAGGGTAGGAGAGCTTGTGGGAGTCGGAGAGATTGGGGGAGTAGGAGAGCTTGGGGGCGTATGAGAGCTTGGGGGCGTATGAGAGCTTGGGGAGTATGAGAGCTTGGGGAAGTAGGAGAGCTTGGGGAAATAGTAGAGCTTGGGGGAGTGGGAGAGCTTGGGCGAGTAGGAGAGCTTGGGGGAGTAAGAAAGCTTGGGGGAGGAAGAGAGCTTGGGGAAGAAAGATAGCTTGGGGGAGTAATAGAGCTTGGGGGAGTAGGAGAGCTTGGGGGAGTAGGAGAGCTTGGAGGAGTAGGAGAGTTTGGGGGAGTAGGAGAGCTTGGGGCAGTACGAGCGCTTGGGGGAGTAGGAGAGCTTGGGGGAGAAGGAGAGCTTGGGGGAGTAGGAGAATTTGTCAGAGTAGGAGAACTTGGAGGAGTAAGAGAGCTTGGGAGAGTAGAAGAGCTTTGGGGAGTAGGAGAGTTTGTGGGAGTAGGAGAGCTTGGGGAGTAAGAGAGCTTAGGGGAGTAAGAGAGCTTGGGTGAGTAGGAGAGCTTGGGGGAGTAGGAGAGCTTGGGGCAGTAGGAGCGCTTGGGGGAGTAGGAGAGCTTGGGGGAGAAGGAGAGCTTGGGGGAGTAGGAGAACATGGCAGAGTAGGAGAGCTTGGAGAAGTAAGAGAGCTTGGGGGAAGACGAGAGCTTGGGGGAGTAGGTGAGCTTGAGGGAGTAGGGGAGCTTGGGGGAGTAGGAGAAATTGGGGGATTCAGGGAGCTTGGGGAATAGGAGAACTTGGCACAGTAGGAGAGCTTGGGGGAGTAAGAGAGCTTGGGGGAGTATGAGAGCTTGGGGGAGTGAGAGAGCTTGGGGGAGTGGGAGAACTTCGGGGAGTAGGAGCGCTTGGGGGAGTAGGAGAGCTTGGGGGAGTAGGAGAGCTTGGGGGAGTAGGAGAGCTTGGGAGAGTAGGAGAGCTTGGGAGAGTAGGAGATCTTGAGGGAGTAGGAGATCTTGGGGGAGTAGGAGAGTTTGGGGGAGTAGGAGAGCTTGGGGAGTAGAAGAGGTTATGGGAGTAGGAGAGCTTGGTGGAGTAGGAGAGCTTGGGAGAGTAGGAGAGCTTTGGGGAGTAGGGAAGCTTGTGGGAGTAGGAGAGCTTGGGGGAGTAGGAGAGTTTGGGGATGAGGAGAGCCTGGGGGAGTCAGAGAGCTTGGGGCAGTAGGAGAACTCTGGGGAGTAGGAGATCTTGGGGTAGTAGGAGAGCTTGGGCGAGTAGGAGAGCTTGGGGGAGTAAGAGAGCTTGGTGGAGTAAGAGAGCTTGGGGGAGTAGGAGAGCTTGGGGGAGTAGAAGAGGTTATGGGAGTAGGAGAGCTTGGTGGAGTAGGAGAGCTTGGGAGAGTAGGAGAGCTTTGGGGAGTAGGGAAGCTTGTGGGAGTAGGAGAGCTTGGGGGAGTAGGAGAGTTTGGGGATTAGGAGAGCTTGGGGGAGTCAGAGTGCTTGGGGCAGTAGGAGAACTCTGGGGAGTAGGAGATCTTGGGGTAGTAGGAGAGCTTGGGCGAGTAGGAGAGCTTGGGGGAGTAAGAGAGCTTGGTGGAGTAAGAGAGCTTGGGGAGTAAGAGAGCTTGAGGAGTAAGAGAGCTTGGGGGAGTGGGAGAGCTTGGGGGAGTAGGAGAGCTTGGGGGAGTATGAGCGCTTGGGGGAGTAGGAGAGCTTGGGGAATAAGGAGAGCTTGGGGGAGTAGGAGATCTTGGGGGAGTAGGAGAGCTTGGGAGAGTAGGAGAGCTTGGAGGAGCAGGAGATCTTGGGGGAGTAGGAGAGTTTGGGGGAGTAGGAGAGCTTGGGGGAGTAGGAGAGCTTGGGGGAGTAGGAGAGCTTGGGGGAGTAGGAGAGCTTGGGGGAGTAGGAGAGCTTGGGAGAGTAGGAGAGCTTGGCAGAGTAGGAGAAATTGGGGCAGTAGGAGAGCTCAGGGGAGTAGGAGAGCTTGCGGGAGTAGGAGAGCTTGGGGGAGTAGGAGAGCTTGGGGGAGTCGGAGAGCTTGGGGTAGTAGGAGAGTTTGGGAGGGTAGGAGAGCTTGGGGGCGTCTGAGAGCTTGGGTCGTATGAGAGCTTGGGGGAGTGTGAGAGCTCGGGGTGTATGAGAGCTTGGGGAAGTAGGCGAGCTTGGGGGAGTAGTAGAGCTTGTGGGAGTGGGAGTGCTTGGGCGAGTAGGAGAGCTTGGGGGAGTAAGAGAGCTTGGGGGAGGAAGAAATCTTGGGGGAGAAAGAGAGCTTGGGGGAGTGAGAGAGCTTGGCGGAGTAGGAGAGCTTGGGGGAGTAGGAGAGCTTGGGGGAGTAGGAGAGCTTGGTGGAGTAGGAGAGCTTGGGAGAGTAGGAGAGCTTGGAGGAGTAGGAGATCTTGGGGGAGTAGGAGAGTTTGGGGGAGTAGGAGAGTTTGGGGTAGTAGGAGATCTTGGGGGAGTAGGAGAGCTTGGGGGATTAGGAGAGCTTGGGGGAGTAGGAGAGCTTCGGGGCGTATGAGAGCTTGGGGTGTATGAGAGCTTGGGGAAGTAGGCGAGCTTGTGGGAGTAGTAGAGCTTGTGGGAGTGGGAGAGCTTGGGCGAGTAGGAGAGCTTGGGGGAGTAAGAGAACTTGGGGGAGGAAGAAAGCTTGGGGTAGAAAGAGAACTTGGGGGAGTAAGAGAGCTTGTGGGAGTAGGAGAGCTTGGGGGAGTAGGAGAGCTTGGGGGAGTAGGAGACTTTGGGCGACTAGGAGAGCTTGGGGGAGTCGCGGAGCTTGGGGGAGTAGGAGAACTTGGCAGAGTAGGAGAGCTTGGGGGAGGAAGAGAGCTTGGGGAGTAACAGAGCTTGGGGGAGTAAGAGAGCTTGAAGGAGTAAGAGAGCTTGGGTGAGTAAGACAGCTTGCGGGTGTAAGAGTGCTTGGGGAGTAGGAGAGCTTGGGGGAGTAGGGGAGCTTGGGGCAGTAGGAGACCTTGGGCGAGTAGGAGAGCTTGGGGGAGGAAGAGAGCTTGGTGAGTAAGAGAGCTTGGGGGAGTATGATAGCTTGGGGGAGTAGGAGAGCTTGGGGAACAGGTGGGCTTGTGGGAATAGGAGAGCTTGGGGGAATACGAGCGCTTGCGGGTGAAGGAGAGCTTGAGGGAGAAGGAGAACTTGGCAGAGTAGGAGAGCTTGGGGGAGTAAGAGAGCTTGGGGGAGTAAGAGAGCTTGGTGGAGAAAGAGAGCTTGGGGGAGTAAGAGACCTTGGGGGAGTAAGAGAGCTTGGGGGAGTAAGAGAGTTTGGGGGAGTAAGAGCGCTTGGGGGTGTAAGTGAGCTTGGGGGAGTAGGAGAAATTGGCAGAGTAGGAGAGCTTGGGGGAGTTAGAGAGCTTGGGGGAGTAAGAGGGCTTGGGGGAGTAAGAGAGCTTGGGCGAGTACGAAAGCTTGGTGGAATAGGAGTGCTTGGGGGAGTAGGAGAGCTTGGGCTAGTAGGAGAGCTCGGGGGAGTAAGAGAGCTTAAGCGAGTAAGAGAGCTTGGGGGAGCAGTAGAGCTTGGGGGAGTAGGAGAGCTTCGGGCAGTAGGAGCGCTTGGGGGAGTAGGAGTGCTTGGAGGAGTAAGAGAGCTTGGGGAAGTAATAGAGCTAGGGGGAGTAAGAGAGCTTGGGGGAATACGAGAGCTTGGGGGAGTCGGAGAGCTTGGGGGATTCGGGGAGCTTGGGGGAGTAGGAGAACTTGGGGGATTCGGGGAGCTTGGGGGAGTAGGAGAACTTGGGGGAGTCGGAGAGCTTGGGGGAGTAGGACAGCTTGGGAGGGTAGGAGAGCTTGGGGGCGTATGAGAGCTTCGGTCGTATGAGAGCTTGGGGGGGTATGAGATCTTGGGGTGTATGAGAGCTTGGGGAAGTAGGCGAGCTTCGGGGAGTAGTAGAGCTTGTGGGAGTGGGAGAGCTTGGGCGAGTAGGAGAGCTTGGGGGAGTAAGAGAGCTTGGGGGAGGAAGAAAGCTTGGGGGAGAAAGAGAGCTTGGGGGAGTAAGAGAGCTTGGCGGAGTAGGAGAGCTTGGGGGAGTAGGAGAGCTTGTGGTGTAGGAGAGCTTGGGGGAGTAGGAGAGCTTGCGGGAGTAGAAGAGCTTGGGGGAGTAGGAGAGCTTGGGGTAGCAGGAGATCTTGGGGGAGTAGGAGAGCTTGGGGGATTAGGAGAGCTTGGGGGAGCAGGAGAGCTTGGGGGAGTAGGAGAGCTTGGGAGAGTAGGAGAGCTTTGCGGAGCAGGAGAACGTGGGGCAGTAGGAGAGCTTAGGGGAGTAGGAGAGTTTGGGGGAGTAGGAGAGCTTGGGGGAGTAGGAGAGCTTGGGGGAGTCGGAGAGCTTGGGGGAGTAGGAGAGCTTGGGAGGTTAGGAGAGCTTGGGGGCGTATGAGAGCTTGGGAAAGTAGGCGAGCTTGGGGGAGTAGTTGAGCTTGTGGGAGTTGGAGAGCTTGGGCGAGTAGGAGAGCTTGGGGGAGTAAGAGAACTTGGGGGCGGAAGAAAGCTTGGGGGAGTAGGAGTGCTTGCGGGAGTAGGAGAGCTTGGTGGAGTAGGAGAGCTTGGGTGAGTAGGAGAGCTTGGGGGAGTTGGAGATTTTGGGGGAGAAGGAGAGCTTGGGGGAGTCGCGGAGCTTGGGGGAGTAGGAGAACTTGGCAGAGTAGGAGAGCTTGGGGGAGGAAGAGAGCTTGGGGAGTAAGAGAGCTTGGGGGAGTAAGATAGCTTGAAGGAGTAAGAGAGCTTGGGGGAGTAAGAGAGCTTGCGGGTGTAAGAGAGCTTGGTGGAGAAAGAGAGCTTGGGGGAGTAAGAGAGCTTGGGGGAGTAGGGGAACTTGGGGGAGTAGGAGACCTTGGGCGAGTAGGAGAGCTTGGGGGAGGAAGAGAGCTTGGGGGAGCAAGAGAGCTTGGGGGAGTAAGATAACTTCGGGGAGTAGGAGAGCTTGGGAACAGGTGAGCTTGTGTTAATAGGAGAGCTTGGGGGAGTACCAGCGCTTGCGGGTGTAGGAGAGCTTGAGGGAGAAGGAGAACTTGACAGAGTAGGAGAGCTTGGGGGAGTAAGAGAGCTTGGGGGAGTAAGAGAGCTTGGTGGAGAAAGAGAGCTTGGGGGAGTAAGAGAGCTTGGGAGAGTAAGAGAGCTTGGGGGAGTAAGAGAGTTTGGGGGAGTAAGAGAGCTTGGGGGTGTAAGTGAGGTTGGGCGAGTAGGAGAAATTGGCAGAGTAGGAGAGCTTGGGGGAGTTAGAGAGCTTGGGGGAGTAAGAGAGCTTGGGGGAGTAAGAGAGCTTGGGGGAGTACGAGAGCTTGGGGGAGTAGGAGAGCTTGGGCGAGTAGGAGAGCTTGGGGGAGTAAGAGAGCTTAAGGGAGTAAGAGAGCTTGGGGGAGCAGTGGAGCTTGGGGGAGTAGGAGAGTTGGGGCAGTAGGAGCGCTTGGGGGAGTAGGTGAGCTTGGAGGAGTAAGAGAGCTTGGGGGTGTAAGAGAGCTAGGGGGAGTAAGAGAGCTTGGGGGAATACGAGAGCTTGGGGGAGTAGGAGAGCTTGGGGGAGTAGGGGAGCTTGGGGGAGTAGGAGAACTTGGGGGATTCGGGGAGCTTTGGGGAGTAGGAGAACTTGGCACAGTAGGAGAGCATGGGGGAGTAAGATAGCTTGGGGGAGTAAGAGAGCTTGGGGGAGTAAGAGAGCTTGGGATGTAAGAGAGCTTGGGGGAGTGGGAGAGCTTGGGGGAGTAGGAGAGCTTGGGGGAGTAGGAGCGCTTTGGGGATTAGGAGAGCTTGGGGGAGACAGAGAGCTTGGGGCAGTAGGAGAGCTCTGGGGAGTAGGAGATCTCGGGGGAGTAGGAGAGCTTGGCGAGTAGGAGAGCTTGGGGGAGTAAGAGAGCTTGGTGGAGTAAGATAGCTTGCGGAGTAAGAGAGCTTGGGGGAGTAAGAGAGCTTGGGGGAGTGGGAGAACTTGGGGGAGTAGGAGAGCTTGGGGGAGTAGGAGCGCTTGGGGGAGTAGGAGCGCTTGGGGGAGTAGGAGAGCCTGGGGGAGTAGGAGAGCTTGGGGGAGTAGGAGATATTGGGGGAGTAGGAGAGTTTGGGGGAGTAGCAGAGCTTGGGGGAGTAGGAGAGCTTGGGGGAGTAGGAGAGCTTTGGGGAGTAGGAGAGTTTGTGGGAGTAGCACAGCTTGGGGGAGTAGGAGAGCTTGGGGGAGTAGGAGATTTTGGGGGAGAAGGCGGGCTTGGGGGAGTAGGAGAATTTGTCAGAGTAGGAGAACTTGGAGGGGTGAGAGAGTTTGGGAGAGTAGGCGAGCTTTGCGGAGTAGGAGAGTTTGAGGTAGTAGGAGAGCTTGGTGGAATAGGAGAACTTGGGGGAGTGGGAGAGCTTGTTTGAGTAGGATAGCTTGGGGGAGTAGGAGAGCTTGGGGGATTAGGAGAGCCTGGGGGAGTAGGAGAGCCTGGGGGTGTATGAGTTCCTGGGGGAGTATGAGAGGCTGGAGGATTATGACAGGCTGGGGCAGTGTGAGAGGCTGGGGGAGTATGAGAGGCTGTGGGAGTATGAGAGGCTTGGGGAGTATGAGAGCCTGGGGGAGTATGAGAGACTGGGGGAGTATGAGATCCTGGGGGAGTATGAGAGCCTGGGGGAGTATTAGAGCCTGGGGGAGAATGAGAGCCTGGGGGAGTAGGAGAGCTTGGGGGAGTAGGAGAGCTTGGGGGAGTAGGAGAGCTTGTGGGAGTAGGAGAGCTTGGGGGAGTAGGAGAGCTTGGGGGAGTAGGAGATCTTGGGGGAGTAGGAGAGCTTGGGGGTTTAGGAGAGCTTGGGGAAGGAGGAGAGCTTGGAGGAGTAGGAGAGCTTGGGAGAGTAGGAGAGCTTGGCGGAGTAGGACAGCTTGGGAGGGTAGGAGAGCTTGGGGGAGTCGGAGAGATTGGGGGATTAGGAGAGCTTGGGGGCGTATAAGAGCTTGGGGGCGTATGAGAGCTTGGGGGAGTAAGAGAGCTTGGGGGAGGAAGAGAGCTTGGGGAGAAAGAGAGCTTGGGGGAGTAATAGAGCTTGGGGGAGTAGGAGAGCTTGGGGGAGTAGGAGAGCTTGGGGGAATAGGAGAGTTTGGGGGAGTAGGAGAGCTTGGGGCAGTAGGAGCGCTTGGGAGAGTAGGAGAGCTTGGGGGAGAAGGAGAGCTTGGGGGAGTAGGAGAATTTGTCATGTAGGAGAACTTGGAGGAGTAAGAAAGCTTGGGAGAGTAGAAGAGCTTTGGGGAGTAGGAGAGTTTGTGGGAGTAGGAGAGCTTGGGGGAGTAATAGAGCATGGGGGAGTAGGAGAGCTTGGGGCAGTAGGAGCGCTTGGGGTAGTAGGAGAGCTTGGGGGAGAAGGAGAGCTTGGGGGAGTAGGAGAACATGGCAGAGTAGGAGAGCTTGGAGGAGTAAGAGAACTTGGGGGAGTAGGAGAGCTTGGGGGTTTAGGAGAGCTTGGGGAAGGAGGAGAGCTTGGGGGAGTAGGAGAACTTGGGAGAGTAGGAGAGCTTGGCGGAGTAGGACAGCTTGGGAGGGTAGGAGAGCTTGGGGGTGTCGGAGAGATTGGGGGAGTAGGAGAGCTTGGGGGCGTATGAGAGCTTGGGGGCGTATGAGAGCTTGGGGGAGTAAGAGGGCTTGGGGGAGGAAGAGAGCTTGGGGGAGAAAGAGAGCTTGGGGGAGTAATAGAGCTTGGGGGAGTAGGAGAGCTTGGGGGAGTAGGAGAGTTTGGGGGAGTAGGAGAGTTTGGGGGAGTAGGAGAGCTTGGGGCAGTAGGAGCGCTTGGGAGAGTAGGAGAGCTTGGGGGAGAAGGAGAGCTTGGGAGAGTAGGAGAATTTGTCAGAGTAGGAGAACTTGGAGGAGTAAGAAAGCTTGGGAGAGTAGAAGAGCTTTGGGGAGTAGGAGAGTTTGTGGGAGTAGGAGAGCTTGGGGAAGTAATAGAGCATGGGGGAGTAGGAGAGCTTGGGGCAGTCGGAGAGCTTGGGGGAGAAGGAGAGCTTGGGGGAGTAGGAGAACATGGCAGAGTAGGAGAGCTTGGAGGAGTAAGAGAACTTGGGGGAGTAAGAGAGCTTGGGGGAGTAAGAGAGCTTGGGAGAGTAATAGAGCTTGGGGGAGTAGGAGAGATTGGGGGAGTAAGAGAGCTTGGGGGAGTAGGAGAGCTTGGGGGAGTAGCAGAACTTGGGGCAGTAGGAGCGCTTGGGGTAGTAGGAGAGCTTGGGGGAGTAGTTGAGCTTGGGGGAGTAGGGGAGCTTTGGGGAGTAGGAGAGGCGGTGGGAGTAGGAGAGCTTGGGGGAGTAAGAGAGCTTCGGGGAGTCAGAGAGCTTGGGGGAGTAGGAGAGCTTGGGGGAATAGGAGAACTTGGGGGAGTGGGAGAGCTTGTTTGAGTAGGATAGCTTGGGGGAGAAGGAGAGCTTGGGGGATTAGGAGAGCCTGGGGGAGTAGGAGAGCCTGGGGGTGTATGAGATCCTGGGGGAGTATGAGAGGCTGGAGGATTATGACAGGCTGGGAGACTGTGAGAGGCTGGGGCAGTATGAGAGGCAGTGGGAGTATGAGAGGCTTGGGGAGTATGAGAGCCTGGGGGAGTATGAGAGCCTGGGGGAATTGGAGAGCTTGGGGGAGTAGGAGAGCTTCGGGGAGTAGGAGAGCTTGGGGGAGCAGGAGAGCTTGGGGGTTTAGGAGAGCTTGCGGAAGGAGGAGAGCTTGGGGGAGTAGGAGAGCTGGGGGAGTGTGAGAGGCTGGGGGAGTATGAGAGGCTGTGGGAATATGAGAGGCTTGGGGAGTATGAGAACCTGGGGGAGTATGAGAGACTGGGGGAGTAGGAGATCCTGGGGGAGTATGAGAGCCTGGGGGAGTATCAGAGCCTGGGGGAGTATGAGAGCCTGGGAGAGTATGAGAGGTTGGGGGAGTATGTTAGGCTGGGGGAGTATGAGAGCCTGGGGGAGAATGAGAGCCTGGGGGAATTGGAGAGCTTGGGGGAGTAGGAGAGCTTGGGGGATTAGGAGAGCTTGTGGGAGTAGGAGAGCTTGGGGGAGTAGGAGAGCTTGTGGTGTAGGAGATCTTGGGGGAGCAGGAGAGCTTGGGGGTTTAGGAGAGCTTGCGGAAGGAGGAGAGCTTGGGGGAGTAGGAGAGCTTGGGAGAGTAGGAGAGCTTGGCGGAGTAGGAGAACTTGGGGCAGCAGGAGAGCTAAGGGGAGTAGGAGAGCTTGGGGGAGTAGGACAGCTTGGGAGGGTAGGAGAGCTTGTGGGAGTCGGAGAGATTGGGAGAGTAGGAGAGCTTGGGGGCGTATGAGAGCTTGGGGGCGTATGAGAGCTTGGGGAGTATGAGAGCTTGGGGAAGTAGGAGAGCTTGGGGAAATAGTAGAGCTTGGGGGAGTGGGAGAGCTTGGGCGAGTAGGAGAGCTTGGGGGAGTAAGAAAGCTTGTGGGAGGAAGAGAGCTTGGGGAAGAAAGATAGCTTGGGGGCGTATGAGAGCTTGGGGAGTATGAGAGCTTGGGGAAGTAGGAGAGCTTGGGGAAATAGTAGAGCTTGGGGGAGTGGGAGAGCTTGGGCGAGTAGGAGCGCTTGTGGGAGTAGGAGAGCTTGGGGGAGAAGGAGAGCTTGGGGGAGTAGGAGAATTTGTCAGAGTAGGAGAACTTGGAGGAGTAAGAGAGCTTGGGAGAGTAGAAGAGCTTTGGGGAGTAGGAGAGTTTGTGGGAGTAGGAGAGCTTGGGGGAGTAAGAGAGCTTAGGGGAGTAAGAGAGCTTGGGTGAGTAGGAGAGCTTGGGGGAGTAGGAGAGCTTGGGGCAGTAGGAGCGCTTGGGGGAGTAGGAGAGCTTGGGGGAGAAGGAGAGCTTGGGGGAGTAGGAGAACATGGCAGAGTAGGAGAGCTTGGAGAAGTAAGAGAGCTTGGGGGAAGACGAGAGCTTGGGGGAGTAGGTGAGCTTGGGGGAGTAGGCGAGCTTGGGTGAGTCGGAGAAATTGGGGGATTCAGGGAGCTTGGGGGAGTAGGAGAACTTGGCACAGTAGGAGAGCTTGGGGGAGTAAGAGAGCTTGGGGGAGTAAGAGAGCTTGGGGGAGTGAGAGAGCTTGGGGGAGTGGGAGAACTTCGGGGAGTAGGAGCGCTTGGGGGAGTAGGAGAGCTTGGGGGAGTAGGAGAGCTTGGGGGAGTAGGAGAGCTTGGGAGAGTAGGAGAGCTTGGGAGAGTAGGAGATCTTGGGGGAGTAGGAGATCTTGGGGGAGTAGGAGAGTTTGGGGGAGTAGGAGAGCTCTGGGGGGAGTAGAAGAGGTTATGGGAGTAGGAGAGCTTGGTGGAGTAGGAGAGCTTGGGAGAGTAGGAGAGCTTTGGGGAGTAGGGAAGCTTGTGGGAGTAGGAGAGCTTGGGGGAGTAGGAGAGTTTGGGGATGAGGAGAGCCTGGGGGAGTCAGAGAGCTTGGGGCAGTAGGAGAACTCTGGGGAGTAGGAGATCTTGGGGTAGTAGGAGAGCTTGGGCGAGTAGGAGAGCTTGGGGGAGTAAGAGAGCTTGGTGGAGTAAGAGAGCTTGGGGAGTAAGAGAGCTTGAGGAGTAAGAGAGCTTGGGGGAGTGGGAGAGCTTGGGGGAGTAGGAGAGCTTGGGGGAGTAGGAGAGCTTGGAGGAGTAGGAGAGTTTGGGGGAGTAGGAGAGCTTGGGGGAGTAGAAGAGGTTATGGGAGTAGGAGAGCTTGGTGGAGTAGGAGAGCTTGGGAGAGTAGGAGAGCTTTGGGGAGTAGGGAAGCTTGTGGGAGTAGGAGAGCTTGGGGGAGTAGGAGAGTTTGGGGATTAGGAGAGCTTGGGGGAGTCAGAGTGCTTGGGGCAGTAGGAGAACTCTGGGGAGTAGGAGATCTTGGGGTAGTAGGAGAGTTTGGGCGAGTAGGAGAGCTTGTGGGAGTAAGAGAGCTTGGTGGAGTAAGAGAGCTTGGGGAGTAAGAGAGCTTGAGGAGTAAGAGAGCTTGGGGGAGTGGGAGAGCTTGGGGGAGTAGGAGAGCTTGGGGGAGTAGGAGCGCTTGGGGGAGTAGGAGAGCTTGGGGAATAAGGAGAGCTTGGGGGAGTAGGAGATCTTGGGGGAGTAGGAGAGCTTGGGAGAGTAGGAGAGCATGGAGGAGTAGGAGATCTTGGGGGAGTAGGAGAGTTTGGGGGAGTAGGAGAGCTTGGGGGAGTAGGAGAGCTTGGGGGAGTAGGAGAGCTTGGGGGAGTAGGAGAGCTTGGGGGAGTAGGAGAGCTTGGGAGAGTAGGAGAGCTTGGCAGAGTAGGAGAAATCGGGGCAGTAGGAGAGCTCAGGGGAGTAGGAGAGCTTGGAGGAGTAGGAGAGCTTGGGGGAGTAGGAGAGCTTGGGGGAGTCGGAGAGCTTGGGGTAGTAGGAGAGCTTGGGAGGGTAGGAGAGCTTGGGGGCGTATGAGAGCTTGGGTCGTATGAGAGCTTGGGGGAGTGTGAGAGCTTGGGGTGTATGAGAGCTTGGGGAAGTAGGCGAGCTTGGGGGAGTAGTAGAGCTTGTGGGAGTGGGAGAGCTTGGGCGAGTAGGAGAGCTTGGGGGAGTAAGAGAACTTGGGGGAGGAAGAAAGCTTGGGGGAGAAAGAGAACTTGGGGGAGTAAGAGAGCTTGTGGGAGTAGGAGAGCTTGGGGGAGTAGGAGAGCTTGGGGGAGTAGGAGAATTTGGGCGACTAGGAGAGCTTGGGGGAGTCGCGGAGCTTGGGGGAGTAGGAGAACTTGGCAGAGTAGGAGAGCTTGGGGGAGGAAGAGAGCTTGGGGAGTAACAGAGCTTGGGGGAGTAAGAGAGCTTGAAGGAGTAAGAGAGCTTGGGTGAGTAAGACAGCTTGCGGGTGTAAGAGTGCTTGGGGAGTAGGAGAGCTTGGGGGAGTAGGGGAGCTTGGGGGAGTAGGAGACCTTGGGCGAGTAGGAGAGCTTGGGGGAGGAAGTGAGCTTGGTGAGTAAGAGAGCTTGGGGGAGTATGATAGCTTGGGGGAGTAGGAGAGCTTGGGGAACAGGTGGGCTTGTGGGAATAGGAGAGCTTGGGGGAATACGAGCGCTTGCGGGTGAAGGAGAGCTTGAGGGAGAAGGAGAACTTGGCAGAGTAGGAGAGCTTGGGGGAGTAAGAGAGCTTGGGGGAGTAAGAGAGCTTGGTGGAGAAAGAGAGCTTGGGGGAGTAAGGGACCTTGGGGGAGTAAGAGAGCTTGGGGGAGCAAGAGAGTTTGGGGGAGTAAGAGAGCTTGGGGGTGTAAGTGAGCTTGGGGGAGTCGGAGAAATTGGCAGAGTAGGAGAGCTTGGGGGTGTTAGAGAGCTTGGGGGAGTAAGAGGGCTTGGGGGAGTAAGAGAGCTTGGGCGAGTACGAAAGCTTGGTGGAGAAGGAGTGCTTGGGGGAGTAGGAGAGCTTGGGCTAGTAGGAGAGCTTGGGGGAGTAAGAGAGCTTAAGGGAGTAAGAGAGCTTGGGGGAGCAGGAGAGCTTGGGGGAGTAGGAGAGCTTCGGGCAGTCGGAGCGCTTGGGGGAGTAGGAGTGCTTGGAGGAGTAAGAGAGCTTGGGGGAGTAATAGAGCTAGGGGGAGTAAGAGAGCTTGGGGGAATACGAGAGCTTGGGGGAGTCGGAGAGCTTGGGGGATTCGGGGAGCTTGGGGGAGTAGGAGAACTTGGGGGATTCGGGGAGCTTGGGGGAGTAGGAGAACTTGGGGGAGTCGGAGAGCTTGGGGGAGTAGGACAGCTTGGGAGGGTAGGAGAGCTTGGGGGCGTATGAGAGCTTCGGTCGTATGAGAGCTTGGGGGGTGTGAGATCTTGGGGTGTATGAGAGCTTGGGGAAGTAGGCGAGCTTGGGGGAGTAGTAGAGCTTGTGGGAGTTGGAGAGCTTGGGCGAGTAGGAGAGCTTGGGGGAGTAAGAGAGCTTGGGGGAGGAAGAAAGCTTGGGGGAGAAAGAGAGCTTGGGGGAGTAAGAGAGTTTGGCGGAGTAGGAGAGCTTGGGGGAGTAGGAGAGCTTGGGGTGTAGGAGAGCTTGGGGGAGTCGGAGAGCTTGCGGGAGTAGAAGAGCTTGGGGGAGTAGGAGAGCTTGGGGTAGCAGGAGATCTTGGGGGAGTAGGAGAGCTTGGGGGATTTGGAGAGCTTTGGGGAGCAGGAGAGCTTGGGGGAGTAGGAGAGCTTGGGAGAGTAGGAGAGCTTTGCGGAGCAGGAGAACGTGGGGCAGTAGGAGAGCTTAGGGGAGTAGGAGAGTTTGGGGGAGTAGGAGAGCTTGGGGGAGTAGGAGAGCTTGGGGGAGTCGGAGAGCTTGGGGGAGTAGGAGAGCTTGGGAGGTTAGGAGAGCTTGGGGGCGTATGAGAGCTTGGGGAAGTAGGCGAGCTTGGGGGAGTAGTTGAGCTTGTGGGAGTGGGAGAGCTTGGGCGAGTAGGAGAGCTTGGGGGAGTAAGATAACTTGGGGGCGGAAGAAAGCTTGGGGGAGTAGGAGTGCTTGCGGGAGCAGGAGAGCTTGGTGGAGTAGGAGAGCTTGGGGGAGTAGGAGAGCTTGGGGGAGTAGGAGATTTTGGGGGAGAAGGAGAGCTTGGGGGAGTAGCGGAGCTTGGGGGAGTAGGAGAACTTGGCAGAGTAGGAGAGCTTGGGGAGGAAGAGAGCTTGGGGAGTAAGAGAGCTTGGGGGAGTAAGAGAGCTTGAAGGAGTAAGAGAGCTTGGGGGAGTAAGAGAGCTTGCGGGTGTAAGAGAGCTTGGGGAGTAGGAGAGCTTGGGGGAGTAGGGGAACTTGGGGGAGTAGGAGACCTTGGGCGAGTAGGAGAGCTTGGGGGAGGAAGAGAGCTTGGGGGAGCAAGAGAGCTTGGGGGAGTAAGATAACTTCGGGGAGTAGGAGAGCTTGGGAACAGGTGAGCTTGTGTTAATAGGAGAGCTTGGGGGAGTACCAGCGCTTGCGGGTGTAGGAGAGCTTGAGGGAGAAGGAGAACTTGACAGAGTAGGAGAGCTTGGGGGAGTAAGAGAGCTTGGGGGAGTAAGAGAGCTTGGTGGAGAAAGAGAGCTTGGGGGAGTAAGAGAGCTTGGGGGAGTAAGAGAGCTTGGGGGAGTAAGAGAGTTTGGGGGAGTAAGAGAGCTTGGGGGTGTAAGTGAGCTTGGGCGAGTAGGAGAAATTGGCAGAGTAGGAGAGCTTGGGGGAGTTAGAGAGCTTGGGGGAGTAAGAGAGCTTGGGGGAGTAAGAGAGCTTGGGGGAGTACGAGAGCTTGGGGGAGTAGGAGTGCTTGGGGGAGTAGGAGAGCTTGGGCGAGTAGCTTGGAGCAGTAGGAGCGCTTGGGGGAGTAGGTGAGCTTGGAGGAGTCAGAGAGCTTGGGGGTGTAAGAGAGCTAGGGGGAGTAAGAGAGCTTGGGGGAATACGAGAGCTTGGGGGAGTAGGAGAGCTTGGGGGAGTAGGGGAGCTTGGGGGAGTAGGAGAACTTGGGGGATTCGGGGAGCTTGGGGGAGTAGGAGAACTTGGCACAGTAGGAGAGCATGGGGGAGTAAGATAGCTTGGGGGAGTAAGAGAGCTTGGGGGAGTAAGAGAGCTTGGGATGTAAGAGAGCTTGGGGGAGTGGGAGAGCTTGGGGGAGTAGGAGAGCTTGGGGGAGTAGGAGCGCTTGGGGGAGTAGGAGCGCTTGGGGGAGTAGGAGAGCCTGGGGGAGTAGGAGAGCTTGGGGGAGTAGGAGATATTGGGGGAGTAGGAGAGTTTGGGGGAGTAGCAGAGCTTGGGGGAGTAGGAGAGCTTGGGGGAGTAGGAGAGCTTTGGGGAGTAGGAGAGTTTGTGGGAGTAGGACAGCTTGGGGGAGTAGGAGAGCTTGGGGGAGTAGGAGATTTTGGGGGAGAAGGCGGGCTTGGGGGAGTAGGAGAATTTGTCAGAGTAGGAGAACTTGGATTGGGTGAGAGAGTTTGGGAGAGTAGGCGAGCTTTGCGGAGTAGGAGAGTTTGTGGGATAAGGAGAGCTTGGGGGAGTAAGAGAGTTTAGGGGAGTAAGAGAGCTTGGGGGAGTAGGACAGCTTGGGGGAGTAGGACAGCTTGGGGGAGTAGGAGAGCTTGGGGGAGTAGGAGAGCTTTGGAGAGTAGGAGAGGTTGCGGAGAAGGAGAACTTCGGGAGAAGGAGAGCAATGGGAAGAAGGAGAGCAAGGGGGAGAAGGAGAGCTTGGGGGAGAAGGAGAGCTTGGGGGAGAAGGAGAGCTTGTGTGAGAAGTAGAGCTTGGGGGAGTAGGAGAGCTTGGGGGAGTAGGAGAGCTTGGGGCAATAGGAGAACTTGGGGGAGTGGGAGAGCTTGTTTGATTAGGATAGCTTGAGGGAGTAGGAGAGCTTGGGGGAGTAGGAGAGCCTGGGGGAGTAGGAGAGCATGGGGGTGTTTAAAGAGCCTGCGGGAGTATGAGAGGCTGGAGGAGTATGAGAGGCTGGGGGAGAATATGAGAGGCTGGGGGAGTATGAGAGGCTGGGGGAGTATGAGAGCCTGGGGGAGAATGAGAGCCTGGGGGAGTAGGAGAGCTTGGGGGAGTAGGAGAGCTTGGGGGAGTAGGAGAGCTTGGGGGTGTAGGACAGCTTGGGAGGGTAGGAGAGCTTGGGGGAGTCGAAGAGATTGGGGGAGTGGGAGAGCTTGGGAGGGTAGGAGAGCTTGGGGGCGTATGAGAGTTGGGGTCGTATGAGAGCTTGGGAGAGTGTGAGAGCTTGGGGAAGTAGGAGAGCTTGGGGAAGTAGTAGAGCTTGGGGGAGTGGGAGAGCTTGGGCGAGTAGGAGAGCTTGGAGGAGTAAGAGAGCTTGGGGGAGGAAGAGAGCTTGGGGGAGAAAGAGAGCTTGGGGGAGTAATAGAGCTTGGGGGAGTAGGAGAGCTTGGGGGAGTAGGAGAGTTTGGGGGTGTAGGAGAGCTTGGGGCAGTAGGAGCGCTTGGGGGAGTAGGAGAGCTTGGGGGAGAAGGAGAGCTTGGGGGAGTAGGAGAATTTGTCAGAGAAGGAGAACTTGGAGGAGTAAGAGAGCTTGGGAGAGTAGGTGAGCTTGGGGGAATAGGAGAACTTGGGGGAGTGGGAGAGCTTGTTTGAGTAGGATAGCTTGGGGGAGTAGGAGAGCTTGGGGTATTAGGAGAGCCTGGGGGAGTAGGAGAGCCTGGGGGTGTATGAGTTCCTGGGGGAGTATGAGAGGCTGGAGGATTATGACAGGCTGGGGCAGTGTGAGGGGCTGGGGGAGTATGAGAGGCTGTGGGAGTATGAGAGGCTTGGGGAGTATGAGAGCCTGGGGGAGTATGAGAGACTGGGGGAGTATGAGATCCTGGGGGAGTATGAGAGCCTGGGGGAGTATTAGAGCCTGGGGGAGAATGAGAGCCTGGGGGAGTAGGAGAGCTTGGGGGAGTAGGAGAGCTTGGGGGAGTAGGAGAGCTTGTGGGAGTAGGAGAGCTTGGGGGAGTAGGAGAGCTTGGGGGAGTAGGAGATCTTGGGGGAGTAGGAGAGCTTGGGGGTTTAGGAGAGCTTTGGGAAGGAGGAGATCTTGGGGGAGTAGGAGAGCTTGGGAGAGTAGGAGAGCTTGGCGGAGTAGGACAGCTTGGGAGGGTAGGAGAGCTTGGGGGAGGAAGAGAGCTTGGGGAGAAAGAGAGCTTGGGGGAGTAATAGAGCTTGGGGGAGTAGGAGAGCTTGGGGGAGTAGGAGAGCTTGGGGGAATAGGAGAGTTTGGGGGAGTAGGAGAGCTTGGGGCAGTAGGAGCGCTTGGGAGAGTAGGAGAGCTTGGGGGAGAAGGAGAGCTTGGGGGAGTAGGAGAATTTGTCAGAGTAGGAGAACTTGGAGGAGTAAGAAAGCTTGGGAGAGTAGAAGAGCTTTGGGGAGTAGGAGAGTTTGTGGGAGTAGGAGAGCTTGGGGGAGTAATAGAGCATGGGGGAGTAGGAGAGCTTGGGGCAGTAGGAACGCTTGGGGTAGTAGGAGAGCTTGGGGGAGAAGGAGAGCTTGGGGGAGTAGGAGAACATGGCAGTGTAGGAGAGCTTGGAGGAGTAAGAGAACTTGGGGGGGTAGGAGAGCTTGGGGGTTTAGGAGAGCTTGGGGAAGGAGGAGAACTTGAACTTGGGGGAGTAGGAGAGCTTGGGAGAGTAGGAGAGCTTGGCGGAGTAGGACAGCTTGGGAGGGTAGGAGAGCTTGGGGGAGTCGGAGAGATTGGGGGAGTAGGAGAGCTTGGGGGCGTATGAGAGCTTGGGGAAGGAAGAGAGCTTGGGGGAGAAAGAGAGCTTGGGGGAGTAATAGAGCTTGGGGGAGTAGGAGAGCTTGGGGGAGTAGGAGAGCTTGGGGGAGTAGGAGAGTTTGGGGGAGTAGGAGAGCTTGGGGCAGTAGGAGCGCTTGGGAGAGTAGAAGAGCTTGGGGGAGAAGGAGAGCTTGGGAGAGTAGGAGAATTTGTCAGAGTAGGAGAACTTGGAGGAGTAAGAAAGCTTGGGAGAGTAGAAGAGCTTTGGGGAGTAGGAGCGTTTGTGGGAGTAGGAGAGCTTGGGGGAGTAATAGAGCATGGGGGAGTAGGAGAGCTTGGGGCAGTAGGAGAGCTTGGGGGAGAAGGAGAGCTTGGGGGAGTAGGAGAACATGGCAGAGTAGGAGAGCTTGGAGGAGTAAGAGAACTTGGGGAGTAAGAGAGCTTGGGGGAGTAAGAGAGCTTGGGAGAGTAATAGAGCTTGGGGGAGTAGGAGAGCTTCGGGGAGTCAGAGAGCTTGGGGGAGTAGGAGAGCTTGGGGGAAGAGGAGAACTTGGGGGAGTGGGAGAGCTTGTTTGAGTAGGATAGCTTGGGGGAGAAGGAGAGCTTGGGGGATTAGGAGAGCCTGGGGGAGTAGGAGAGCCTGGGGGTGTATGAGATCCTGGGGGAGTATGAGAGGCTGGAGGATTATGACAGGCTGGGGGAGTGTGAGAGGCTGGGGGAGTATGAGAGGCAGTGGGAGTATGAGAGGCTTGGGGAGTATGAGAGCCTGGGGCAGTATGAGAGCCTGGGGGAATTGGAGAGCTTGGCGGAGTAGGAGAGCTTGGGGGAGTAGGAGAGCTTGGGGGAGCAGGAGAGCTTGGGGGTTTAGGAGAGCTTGCGGAAGGAGGAGAGCTTGGGGGAGTAGGAGAGCTGGGGGAGTGTGAGAGGCTGGGGGAGTATGAGAGGCTGTGGGAGTATGAGAGGCTTGGGGAGTATGAGAACCTGGGGGAGTATGAGAGACTGGGGGAGTATGAGATCCTGGGGGAGTATGAGAGCCTGGGGGAGTATCAGAGCCTGGGGGAGTATGAGAGCCTGGGAGAGTATGAGAGGTTGGGGGAGTATGTTAGGCTGGGGGAGTATGAGAGCCTGGGGGAGAATGAGAGCCTGGGGGAATTGGAGAGCTTGGGGGAGTAGGAGAGCTTGGGGGAGTAGGAGAGCTTGTGGGAGTAGGAGAGCTTGGGGGAGTAGGAGAGCTTGTGGTGTAGGAGATCTTGGGGGAGCAGGAGAGCTTGGGGGTTTAGGAGAGCTTGCGGAAGGAGGAGAGCTTGGGGGAGTAGGAGAGCTTGGGAGAGTAGGAGAGCTTGGCGGAGTAGGAGAACTTGGGGCAGCAGGAGAGCTAAGGGGAGTAGGAGAGCTTGGGGGAGTAGGACAGCTTGGGAGGGTAGGAGAGCTTGTGGGAGTCGGAGAGATTGGGGGAGTAGGAGAGCTTGGGGGCGTATGAGAGCTTGGGGGCGTATGAGAGCTTGGGGAGTATGAGAGCTTGGGGAAGTAGGAGAGCTTGGGGAAATAGTAGAGCTTGGGGGAGTGGGAGAGCTTGGGCGAGTAGGAGAGCTTGGGGGAGTAAGAAAGCTTGGGGGAGGAAGAGAGCTTGGGGAAGAAAGATAGCTTGGGGGAGTAATAGAGCTTGGGGGAGTAGGAGAGCTTGGGGGAGTCGGAGAGCTTGGAGGAGTAGGAGAGTTTGGGGGAGTAGGAGAGCTTGGGGCAGTAGGAGCGCTTGGGGGAGTAGGAGAGCTTGGGGGAGAAGGAGAGCTTGGGGGAGTAGGAGAATTTGTCAGAGTAGGAGAACTTGGAGGAGTAAGAGAGCTTGGGAGAGTAGAAGAGCTTTGGGGAGTAGGAGAGTTTGTGGGAGTAGGAGAGCTTGGGGGAGTAAGAGAGCTTAGGGGAGTAAGAGAGCTTGGGTGAGTAGGAGAGCTTGGGGGAGTAGGAGAGCTTGGGGCAGTAGGAGCGCTTGGGGGAGTAGGAGAGCTTGGGGGAGAAGGAGAGCTTGGGGGAGTAGGAGAACATGGCAGAGTAGGAGAGCTTGGAGAAGTAAGAGAGCTTGGGGGAAGACGAGAGCTTGGGGGAGTAGGTGAGCTTGGGGGAGTAGGGGAGCTTGGGTGAGTAGGAGAAATTGGGGGATTCAGGGAGCTTGGGGGAGTAGGAGAACTTGGCACAGTAGGAGAGCATGGGGGAGTAAGAGAGCTTGGGGGAGTAAGAGAGCTTGGGGGAGTGAGAGAGCTTGGGGGAGTGGGAGAACTTCGGGGAGTAGGAGCGCTTGGGGGAGTAGGAGAGCTTGGGGGAGTAGGAGAGCTTGGGGGAGTAGGAGAGCTTGGGAGAGTAGGAGAGCTTGGGAGAGTAGGAGATCTTGGGGGAGTAGGAGATCTTGGGGGAGTAGGAGAGTTTGGGGGAGTAGGAGAGTTTGGGGATTAGGAGAGCCTGGGGGAGTCAGAGAGGTTGGGGCAGTAGGAGAACTCTGGGGAGTAGGAGATCTTGGGGTAGTAGGAGAGCTTGGGCGAGTAGGAGAGCTTGGGGGAGTAAGAGAGCTTGGTGGAGTAAGAGAGCTTGGGGAGTAAGAGAGCTTGAGGAGTAAGAGAGCTTGGGGGAGTGGGAGAGCTTGGGGGAGTAGGAGAGCTTGGGGGAGTAGGAGAGCTTGGAGGAGTAGGAGAGTTTGGGGGAGTAGGAGAGCTTGGGGGAGTAGAAGAGGTTATGGGAGTAGGAGAGCTTGGTGGAGTAGGAGAGCTTGGGAGAGTAGGATAGCTTTGGGGAGTAGGGAAGCTTGTGGGAGTAGGAGAGCTTGGGGGAGTAGGAGAGTTTGGGGATTAGGAGAGCTTGGGGGAGTCAGAGTGCTTGGGGCAGTAGGAGAACTCTGGGGAGTAGGAGATCTTGGGGTAGTAGGAGAGCTTGGGCGAGTAGGAGAGATTGGGGGAGTAAGAGAGCTTGGTGGAGTAAGAGAGCTTGGGGAGTAAGAGAGCTTGAGGAGTAAGAGAGCTTGGGGGAGTGGGAGAGCTTGGGGGAGTAGGAGAGCTTGGGGGAGTAGGAGCGCTTGGGGGAGTAGGAGAGCTTGGGGAATAAGGAGAGCTTGGGGGAGTAGGAGATCTTGGGGGAGTAGGAGAGCTTGGGAGAGTAGGAGAGCTTGGAGGAGTAGGAGATCTTGGGGGAGTAGGAGAGTTTGGGGGAGTAGGAGAGCTTGGGGGAGTAGGAGAGCTTGGGGGAGTAGGAGAGCTTGGGGGAGTAGGAGAGCTTGGGGGAGTAGGAGAGCTTGGGAGAGTAGGAGAGCTTGGCAGAGTAGGAGAAATTGGGGCAGTAGGAGAGCTCAGGGGATTAGGAGAGCTTGGGGGAGTAGGAGAGCTTGGGGGAGTAGGAGAGCTTGGGGGGGTCGGAGAGCTTGGGGTAGTAGGAGAGCTTGGGAGGGTAGGAGTGCTTCGGGGCGTATGAGAGCTTGGGTCGTATGAGAGCTTGGGGGAGTGTGTGAGCTTGGGGTGTATGAGAGCTTGGGGAAGTAGGCGAGCTTGGGGGAGTAGTAGAGCTTGTGGGAGTGGGAGTGCTTGGGCGAGTAGGAGAGCTTGGGGGAGTAAGAGAGCTTGGGGGAGGAAGAAAGCTTGGGGGAGAAAGAGAGCTTGGGGGAGTAAGAGAGCTTCGGGGCGTAAGAGAGCTTGGGGGAGTAGGAGAGCTTGGGGGAATAGGAGAACTTGGGGGAGTGGGAGAGCTTGTTTGAGTAGGATAGCTTGGGGAAGTAGGAGAGCTTGGGGGATTAGGAGAGCCTGGGGGAGTAGGAGAGCCTGGGGGTGTATGAGTTCCTGGGGGAGTATGAGAGGCTGGAGGATTATGACAGGCTGGGGCAGTGTGAGGGGCTGGGGGAGTATGAGAGGCTGTGGGAGTATGAGAGGCTTGGGGAGTATGAGAGCCTGGGGGAGTATGAGAGACTGGGGGAGTATGAGATCCTGGGGGAGTATGAGAGCCTGGGGGAGTATTAGAGCCTGGGGGAGAATGAGAGCCTGGGGGAGTAGGAGAGCTTGGGGGAGTAGGAGAGCTTGGGGGAGTAGGAGAGCTTGTGGGAGTAGGAGAGCTTGGGGGAGTAGGAGAGCTTGGGGGAGTAGGAGATCTTGGGGGAGTAGGAGAGCTTGTGGGTTTAGGAGAGCTTGGGGAAGGAGGAGAGCTTGGGGGAGTAGGAGAGCTTGGGAGAGTAGGAGAGCTTGGCGGAGTAGGACAGCTTGGGAGGGTAGGAGAGCTTGGGGGAGTCGGAGAGATTGGGGGATTAGGAGAGCTTGGGGGCGTATGACAGCTTGGGGGCGTATGAGAGCTTGGGGGAGTAAGAGAGCTTGGGGGAGGAAGAGAGCTTGGGGAGAAAGAGAGCTTGGGGGAGTAATAGAGCTTGGGGGAGTAGGAGAGCTTGGGGGAGCAGGAGAGCTTGGGGGAATAGGAGAGTTTGGGGGAGTAGGAGAGCTTGGGGCAGTAGGAGCGCTTGGGAGAGTAGGAGAGCTTGGGGGAGAAGGAGAGCTTGGGGGAGTAGGAGAATTTGTCAGAGTAGGAGAACTTGGAGGAGTAAGAAAGCTTGGGAGAGTAGAAGAGCTTTGGGGAGTAGGAGAGTTTGTGGGAGTAGGAGAGCTTGGGGGAGTAATAGAGCATGGGGGAGTAGGAGAGCTTGGGGCAGTAGGAGCGCTTGGGGTAGTAGGAGAGCTTGGGGGAGAAGGAGAGCTTGGGGGAGTAGGAGAACATGGCAGAGTAGGAGAGCTTGGAGGAGTAAGAGAACTTGGGGGAGTAGGAGAGCTTGGGGGTTTAGGAGAGCTTGGGGAAGGAGGAGAACTTGAACTTGGGGGAGTAGGAGAGCTTGGGAGAGTAGGAGAGCTTGGCGGAGTAGGACCGCTTGGGAGGGTAGGAGAGCTTGGGGGAGTCGGAGAGATTGGGGGAGTAGGAGAGCTTGGGGGCGTATGAGAGCTTGGGGGCGTATGAGAGCTTGGGGGAGTAAGAGAGCTTGGGGGAGGAAGAGAGCTTGGGGGAGAAAGAGAGCTTGGGGGAGTAATAGAGCTTGGGGGAGTAGGAGAGCTTGGGGGAGTAGGAGAGCTTGGGGGAGTAGGAGAGTTTGGGGGAGTAGGAGAGCTTGGGGCAGTAGGAGCGCTTGGGTGAGTAGGAGAGCTTGGGGGAGAAGGAGAGCTTGGGAGAGTAGGAGAATTTGTCAGAGTAGGAGAACTTGGAGGAGTAAGAAAGCTTGGGAGAGTAGAAGAGCTTTTGGGAGTAGTAGAGTTTGTGGGAGTAGGAGAGCTTGGGGGAGTAATAGAGCATGGGGGAGTAGGAGAGCTTGGGGCAGTAGGAGAGCTTGGGGGAGAAGGAGAGCTTGGGGGAGTAGGAGAACATGGCAGAGTAGGAGAGCTTGGAGGAGTAAGAGAACTTGGGGAGTAAGAGAGCTTGGGGGAGTAAGAGAGCTTGGGAGAGTAATAGAGCTTGGGGGAGTAGGAGAGCTTCGGGGAGTCAGAGAGCTTGGGGGAGTAGGAGAGCTTGGGGGAATAGGAGAACTTGGGGGAGTGGGAGAGTTTGTTTGAGTAGGATAGCTTGGGGGAGAAGGAGAGCTTGGGGGATTAGGAGAGCCTGGGGGAGTAGGAGAGCCTGGGGGTGTATGAGATCCTGGGGGAGTATGAGAGGCTGGAGGATTATGACAGGCTGGGGGAGTGTGAGAGGCTGGGGGAGTATGAGAGGCAGTGGGAGTATGAGAGGCTTGGGGAGTATGAGAGCCTGGGGGAGTATGAGAGCCTGGGGGAATTGGAGAGCTTGGGGGAGTAGGAGAGCTTGGGGGAGTAGGAGAGCTTGGGGGAGCAGGAGAGCTTGGGGGTTTAGGAGAGCTTGCGGAAGGAGGAGAGCTTGGGGGAGTAGGAGAGCTGGGGGAGTGTGAGAGGCTGGGGGAGTATGAGAGGCTGTGGGAGTATGAGAGGCTTGGGGAGTATGAGAACCTGGGGGAGTATGAGAGACTGGGGGAGTATGAGATCCTGGGGGAGTATGAGAGCCTGGGGGAGTATCAGAGCCTGGGGGAGTATGAGAGCCTGGGAGAGTATGAGAGGTTGGGGGAGTATGTTAGGCTGGGGGAGTATGAGAGCCTGGGGGAGAATGAGAGCCTGGGGGAATTGGAGAGCTTGGGGGAGTAGGAGAGCTTGGGGGAGTAGGAGAGCTTGTGGGAGTAGGAGAGCTTGGGGGAGTAGGAGAGCTTGTGGTGTAGGAGATCTTGGGGGAGCAGGAGAGCTTGGGGGTTTAGGAGAGCTTGCGGAAGGAGGAGAGCTTGGGGGAGTAGGAGAGCTTGGGAGAGTAGGAGAGCTTGGCGGAGTAGGACAGCTTGGGAGGGTAGGAGAGCTTGGGGGAGTCGGAGAGATTGGGGGATTAGGACAGCTTGGGGGCGTATGACAGCTTGGGGGCGTATGAGAACTTTGGGGAGTAAGAGAGCTTGGGGGAGGAAGAGAGCTTGGGGAGAAATAGAGCTTGGGGGAGTAATAGAGCTTGGGGGAGTAGGAGAGCTTGGGGGAGTAGGAGAGCTTGGGGGAATAGGAGAGTTTGGGGGAGTAGGAGAGCTTGGGGCAGTAGGAGCGCTTGGGAGAGTAGGAGAGCTTGGGGGAGAAGGAGAGCTTGGGGGAGTAGGAGAATTTGTCAGAGTAGGAGAACTTGGAGGAGTAAGAAAGCTTGGGAGAGTAGAAGAGCTTTGGGGAGTAGGAGAGTTTGTGGGAGTAGGAGAGCTTGGGGGAGTAATAGAGCATGGGGGAGTAGGAGAGCTTGGGGCAGTAGGAGCGCTTGGGGTAGTAGGAGAGCTTGGGGGAGAAGGAGAGCTTGGGGGAGTAGGAGAACATGGCAGAGTAGGAGAGCTTGGAGGAGCAAGAGAACTTGGGGGAGTAGGAGAGCTTGGGGGTTTAGGAGAGCTTGGGGAAGGAGGAGAACTTGAACTTGGGGGAGTAGGAGAGCTTGGGAGAGTAGGAGAGCTTGGCGGAGTAGGACAGCTTGGGAGGGTAGGAGAGCTTGGGGGAGTCGGAGAGATTGGGGGAGTAGGAGAGCTTGGGGGCGTATGAGAGCTTGGGGGCGTATGAGAGCTTGGGGGAGTAAGAGAGCTTGGGGGAGGAAGAGAGCTTGGGGGAGAAAGAGAGCTTGGGGAGTAATAGAGCTTGGGGGAGTAGGAGAGCTTGGGGGAGTAGGAGAGCTTGGGGGACTAGGAGAGTTTGGGGGAGTAGGAGAGCTTGGGGGAGTAGGAGCGCTTGGGAGAGTAGGAGAGCTTGGGGGAGAAGGAGAGCTTGGGAGAGTAGGAGAATTTGTCAGAGTAGGAGAACTTGGAGGAGTAAGAAAGCTTGGGAGAGTAGAAGAGCTTTGGGGAGTAGGAGAGTTTGTGGGAGTAGGAGAGCTTGGGGGAGTAATAGAGCATGGGGGAGTAGGAGAGCTTGGGGCAGTAGGAGAGCTTGGGGGAGAAGGAGAGCTTGGGGGAGTAGGAGAACATGGCAGAGTAGGAGAGCTTGGAGGAGTAAGAGAACTTGGGGAGCAAGAGAGCTTGGGGGAGTAAGAGAGCTTGGGAGAGTAATAGAGCTTGGGGGAGTAGGAGAGCTTCGGGGAGTCAGAGAGCTTGGGGGAGTAGGAGAGCTTGGGGGAATAGGAGAACTTGGGGGAGTGGGAGAGCTAGTTTGAGTAGGATAGCTTGGGGGAGAAGGAGAGCTTGGGGGATTAGGAGAGCCTGGGGGAGTAGGAGAGCCTGGGGGTGTATGAGATCCTGGGGGAGTATGAGAGGCTGGAGGATTATGACAGGCTGGGGGAGTGTGAGAGGCTGGGGGAGTATGAGAGGCAGTGGGAGTATGAGAGGCTTGGGGAGTATGAGAGCCTGGGGGGGTATGAGAGCCTGGGGGAATTGGAGAGCTTGGGGGAGTAGGAGAGCTTGGGGGAGTAGGAGAGCTTGGGGGAGTAGGAGAGCTTGTGGTGTAGGAGATCTTGGGGGAGCAGGAGAGCTTGGGCGTTTAGGAGAGCTTGCGGAAGGAGGAGAGCTTGGGGGAGTAGGAGAGCTTGGGAGAGTAGGAGAGCTTGGCGGAGTAGGACAGCTTGGGAGGGTAGGAGAGCTTGGGGGAATCGGAGAGATTGGGGGATTAGGACAGCTTGGGGGCGTATGACAGCTTGGGGGCGTATGAGAACTTTGGGGAGTAAGAGAGCTTGGGGGAGGAAGAGAGCTTGGGGAGAAATAGAGCTTGGGGGAGTAATAGAGCTTGGGGGAGTAGGAGAGCTTGGGGGAGTAGGAGAGCTTGGGGGAATACGAGAGTTTGGGGGAGTAGGAGAGCTTGGGGCAGTAGGAGCGCTTGGGAGAGTAGGAGAGCTTGGGGGAGAAGGAGAGCTTGGGGGAGTAGGAGAATTTGTCAGAGTAGGAGAACTTGGAGGAGTAAGAAAGCTTGGGAGAGTAGAAGAGCTTTGGGGAGTAGGAGAGTTTGTGGGAGTAGGAGAGCTTGGGGGAGTAATAGAGCATGGGGGAGTAGGAGAGCTTGGGGCAGTAGGAGCGCTTGGGGTAGTAGGAGAGCTTGGGGGAGAAGGAGAGCTTGGGGGAGTAGGAGAACATGGCAGAGTAGGAGAGCTTGGAGGAGCAAGAGAACTTGGGGGAGTAGGAGAGCTTGGGGGTTTAGGAGAGCTTGGGGAAGGAGGAGAACTTGAACTTGGGGGAGTAGGAGAGCTTGGGAGAGTAGGAGAGCTTGGCGGAGTAGGACAGCTTGGGAGGGAAGGAGAGCTTGGGGGAGTCGGAGAGATTGGGGGAGTAGGAGAGCTTGGGGGCGTATGAGAGCTTGGGGGCGTATGAGAGCTTGGGGGAGTAAGAGAGCTTGGGGGAGGAAGAGAGCTTGGGGGAGAAAGAGAGCTTGGGGAGTAATAGAGCTTGGGGGAGTAGGAGAGCTTGGGGGAGTAGGAGAGCTTGGGGGACTAGGAGAGTTTGGGGGAGTAGGAGAGCTTGGGGCAGTAGGAGCGCTTGGGAGAGTAGGAGAGCTTGGGGGAGAAGGAGAGCTTGGGAGAGTAGGAGAATTTGTCAGAGTAGGAGAACTTGGAGGAGTAAGAAAGCTTGGGAGAGTACAAGAGCTTTGGGGAGTAGGAGAGTTTGTGGGAGTAGGAGAGCTTGGGGGAGTAATAGAGCATGGGGGAGTAGGAGAGCTTGGGGCAGTAGGAGAGCTTGGGGGAGAAGGAGAGCTTGGTGGAGTAGGAGAACATGGCAGAGTAGGAGAGCTTGGAGGAGTAAGAGAACTTGGGGAGCAAGAGAGCTTGGGGGAGTAAGAGAGCTTGGGAGAGTAATAGAGCTTGGGGGAGTAGGAGAGCTTCGGGGAGTCAGAGAGCTTGGGGGAGTAGGAGAGCTTGGGGGAATAGGAGAACTTGGGGGAGTGGGAGAGCTAGTTTGAGTAGGATAGCTTGGGGGAGAAGGAGAGCTTGGGGGATTAGGAGAGCCTGGGGGAGTAGGAGAGCCTGGGGGTGTATGAGATCCTGGGGGAGTATGAGAGGCTGGAGGATTATGACAGGCTGGGGGAGTGTGAGAGGCTGGGGGAGTATGAGAGGCAGTGGGAGTATGAGAGGCTTGGGGAGTATGAGAGCCTGGGGGAGTATGAGAGCCTGGGGGAATTGGAGAGCTTGGGGGAGTAGGAGAGCTTGGGGGAGTAGGAGAGCTTGGGGGAGCAGGAGAGCTTGGGGGTTTAGGAGAGCTTGCGGAAGGAGGAGAGCTTGGGGGAGTAGGAGAGCTGGGGGAGTGTGAGAGGCTGGGGGAGTATGAGAGGCTGTGGGAGTATGAGAGGCTTGGGGAGTATGAGAACCTGGGGGAGTATGAGAGACTGGGGGAGTATGAGATCCTGGGGGAGTATGAGAGCCTGGGGGAGTATCAGAGCTTGGGGGAGTATGAGAGCCTGGGAGAGTATGAGAGGTTGGGGGAGTATGTTAGGCTGGGGGAGTATGAGAGCCTGGGGGAGAATGAGAGCCTGGGGGAATTGGAGAGCTTGGGGGAGTAGGAGAGCTTGGGGGAGTAGGAGAGCTTGTGGGAGTAGGAGAGCTTGGGGGAGTAGGAGAGCTTGTGGTGTCGGAGATCTTGGGGGAGCAGGAGAGCTTGGGGGTTTAGGAGAGCTTGCGGAAGGAGGAGAGCTTGGGGGAGTAGGAGAGCTTGGGAGAGTAGGAGAGCTTGGCGGAGTAGGAGAACTTGGGGCAGCAGGAGAGCTAAGGGGAGTAGGAGAGCTTGGGGGAGTAGGACAGCTTGGGAGTGTAGGAGAGCTTGTGGGAGTCGGAGAATTTGTCAGAGTAGGAGAACTTGGAGGAGTAAGAGAGCTTGGGAGAGTAGAAGAGCTTTGGGGAGTAGGAGAGCTTGGGGAAGTAGGAGAGCTTGGGAAATAGTAGAGCTTGGGGGAGTGGGAGAGCTTGGGCGAGTAGGAGAGCTTGGGGGAGTAAGAAAGCTTGGGGGAGGAAGAGAGCTTGGGGAAGAAAGATAGCTTGGGGGAGTAATAGAGCTTGGGGGAGTAGGAGAGCTTGGGGGAGTAGGAGAGCTTGGAGGAGTAGGAGAGTTTGGGGGAGTAGGAGAGCTTGGGGCAGTAGGAGCGCTTGGGGGAGTAGGAGAGCTTGGGGGAGAAGGAGAGCTTGGGGGAGTAGGAGAATTTGTCAGAGTAGGAGAACTTGGAGGAGTAAGAGAGCTTGGGAGAGTAGAAGAGCTTTGGGGAGTAGGAGAGTTTGTGGGAGTAGGAGAGCTTGGGGGAGTAAGAGAGCTTAGGGGAGTAAGAGAGCTTGGGTGAGTAGGAGAGCTTGGGGGAGTAGGAGAGCTTGGGGCAGTAGGAGCGCTTGGGGGAGTAGGAGAGCTTGGGGGAGAAGGAGAGCTTGGGGGAGTAGGAGAACATGGCAGAGTAGGAGAGCTTGGAGAAGTAAGAGAGCTTGGGGGAAGACGAGAGCTTGGGGGAGTAGGTGAGCTTGGGGGAGTAGGGGAGCTTGGGTGAGTAGGAGAAATTGGGGGATTCAGGGAGCTTGGGGGAGTAGGAGAACTTGGCACAGTAGGAGAGCTTGGGGGAGTAAGAGAGCTTGGGGGAGTAAGAGAGCTTGGGGGAGTGAGAGAGCTGGGGGGAGTGGGAGAACTTCGGGGAGTAGGAGCGCTTGGGGGAGTAGGAGAGCTTGGGGGAGTAGGAGAGCTTGGGGGAGTAGGAGAGCTTGGGAGAGTAGGAGAGCTTGGGAGAGTAGGAGATCTTGGGGGAGTAGGAGATCTTGGGGGAGTAGGAGAGTTTGGGGGAGTAGGAGAGCTTGGGGGAGTAGAAGAGGTTATGGGAGTAGGAGAGCTTGGTGGAGTAGGAGAGCTTGGGAGAGTAGGAGAGCTTTGGGGAGTAGGGAAGCTTGTGGGAGTAGGAAAGCTTGGGGGAGTAGGAGAGTTTGGGGATTAGGAGAGCCTGGGGGAGTCAGAGAGCTTGGGGCAGTAGGAGAACTCTGGGGAGTAGGAGATCTTGGGGTAGTAGGAGAGCTTGGGCGAGTAGGAGAGCTTGGGGGAGTAAGAGAGCTTGGTGGAGTAAGAGAGCTTGGGGAGTAAGAGAGCTTGAGGAGTAAGAGAGCTTGGGGGAGTGGGAGAGCTTGGGGGAGTAGGAGAGCTTGGGGGAGTAGGAGAGCTTGGAGGAGTAGAAGAGTTTGGGGGAGTAGGAGAGCTTGGGGGAGTAGAAGAGGTTATGGGAGTAGGAGAGCTTGGTGGAGTAGGAGAGCTTGGGGGAGTAGAAGAGGTTATGGGAGTAGGAGAGCTTGGTGGAGTAGGAGAGCTTGGGAGAGTAGGAGAGCTTTGGGGAGTAGGGAAGCTTGTGGGAGTAGGAGAGCTTGGGGGAGTAGGAGAGTTTGGGGATTAGGAGAGCTTGGGGGAGTCAGAGTGCTTGGGGCAGTAGGAGAACTCTGGGGAGTAGGAGATCTTGGGGTAGTAGGAGAGCTTGGGCGAGTAGGAGAGATAGGGGGAGTAAGAGAGCTTGGTGGAGTAAGAGAGCTTGGGGAGTAAGAGAGCTTGAGGAGTAAGAGAGCTTGGGGGAGTGGGAGAGCTTGGGGGAGTAGGAGAGCTTGGGGGAGTAGGAGCGCTTGGGGGAGTAGGAGAGCTTGGGGAATAAGGAGAGCTTGGGGGAGTAGGAGATCTTGGGGGAGTAGGAGAGCTTGGGAGAGTAGGAGAGCTTGGAGGAGTAGGAGATCTTGGGGGAGTAGGAGAGTTTGGGGAGTAGGAGAGCTTGGGGGAGTAGGAGAGCTTGGGGGAGTAGGAGAGCTTGGGGGAGTAGGGGAGCTTGGGGGAGTAGGAGAGCTTGGGAGAGTAGGAGAGCTTGGCAGAGTAGGAGAAATTGGGGCAGTAGGAGAGCTCAGGGGAGTAGGAGAGCTTGGGGGAGTAGGAGAGCTTGGGGGAGTAGGAGAGCTTGGGGGGGTCGGAGAGCTTGGGGTAGTAGGAGAGCTTGGGAGGGTAGGAGAGCTTGGGGGCGTATGAGAGCTTGGGTCGTATGAGAGCTTGGGGGAGTGTGAGAGCTTGGGGTGTATGAGAGCTTGGGGAAGTAGGCGAGCTTGGGGGAGTAGTAGAGCTTGTGGGAGTGGGAGTGCTTGGGCGAGTAGGAGAGCTTGGGGGAGTAAGAGAGCTTGGGGGAGGAAGAAAGCTTGGGGGAGAAAGAGAGCTTGGGGGAGTAAGAGAGCTTGGCGGAGTAGGAGAGCTTGGTGGAGTAGGAGAGCTTGGGGGAGTAGGAGAGCTTGGTGGAGTAGGAGAGATTGGGAGAGTAGGAGAGCTTGGAGGAGTAGGAGATCTTGGGGGAGTAGGAGAGTTTGGGGGAGTAGGAGAGCTTGGGGTAGTAGGAGATCTTGGGGGAGTAGGAGAGCTTGGGGGATTAGGAGAGCTTGGGGGAGTAGGAGAGCTTGGGGGCGTATGAGAGCTTGGGGTGTATGAGAGCTTGGGGAAGTAGGCGAGCTTGTGGGAGTAGTAGAGCTTGTGGGAGTGGGAGAGCTTGGGCGAGTAGGAGAGCTTGGGGGAGTAAGAGAACTTGGGGGAGGAAGAAAGCTTGGGGGAGAAAGAGAACTTGGGGGAGTAAGAGAGCTTGTGGGAGTAGGAGAGCTTGGGGGAGTAGGAGAGCTTGGGGGAGTAGGAGAGTTTGGGCGACTAGGAGAGCTTGGGGGAGTCGCGGAGCTTGGGGGAGTAGGAGAACTTGGCAGAGTAGGAGAGCTTGGGGGAGGAAGAGAGCTTGGGGAGTAACAGAGCTTGGGGGAGTAAGAGAGCTTGAAGGAGTAAGAGAGCTTGGGTGAGTAAGACAGCTTGCGGGTGTAAGAGTGCTTGGGGAGTAGGAGAGCTTGGGGGAGTAGGGGAGCTTGGGGGTGTAGGAGACCTTGGGCGAGTAGGAGAGCTTGGGGGAGGAAGTGAGCTTGGTGAGTAAGAGAGCTTGGGGGAGTATGATAGCTTGGGGGATTAGGAGAGCTTGGGGAACAGGTAGGCTTGTGGGAATAGGAGAGCTTGGGGGAATACGAGCGCTTGCGGGTGAAGGAGAGCTTGAGGGAGAAGGAGAACTTGGCAGAGTAGGAGAGCTTGGGGGAGTAAGAGAGCTTGGGGGAGTAAGAGAGTTTGGGGGAGTAGGAGAGCTTGGGGCAGTAGGAGCGCTTGGGAGAGTAGGAGAGCTTGGGGGAGAAGGAGAGCTTGGGAGAGTAGGAGAATTTGTCAGAGTAGGAGAACTTGGAGGAGTAAGAAAGCTTGGGAGAGTAGAAGAGCTTTTGGGAGTAGTAGAGTTTGTGGGAGTAGGAGAGCTTGGGGGAGTAATAGAGCATGGGGGAGTAGGAGAGCTTGGGGCAGTAGGAGAGCTTGGGGGAGAAGGAGAGCTTGGGGGAGTAGGAGAACATGGCAGAGTAGGAGAGCTTGGAGGAGTAAGAGAACTTGGGGAGTAAGAGAGCTTGGGGGAGTAAGAGAGCTTGGGAGAGTAATAGAGCTTGGGGGAGTAGGAGAGCTTCGGGGAGTCAGAGAGCTTGGGGGAGTAGGAGAGCTTGGGGGAATAGGAGAACTTGGGGGAGTGGGAGAGTTTGTTTGAGTAGGATAGCTTGGGGGAGAAGGAGAGCTTGGGGGATTAGGAGAGCCTGGGGGAGTAGGAGAGCCTGGGGGTGTATGAGATCCTGGGGGAGTATGAGAGGCTGGAGGATTATGACAGGCTGGGGGAGTGTGAGAGGCTGGGGGAGTATGAGAGGCAGTGGGAGTATGAGAGGCTTGGGGAGTATGAGAGCCTGGGGGAGTATGAGAGCCTGGGGGAATTGGAGAGCTTGGGGGAGTAGGAGAGCTTGGGGGAGTAGGAGAGCTTGGGGGAGCAGGAGAGCTTGGGGGTTTAGGAGAGCTTGCGGAAGGAGGAGAGCTTGGGGGAGTAGGAGAGCTGGGGGAGTGTGAGAGGCTGGGGGAGTATGAGAGGCTGTGGGAGTATGAGAGGCTTGGGGAGTATGAGAACCTGGGGGAGTATGAGAGACTGGGGGAGTATGAGATCCTGGGGGAGTATGAGAGCCTGGGGGAGTATCAGAGCCTGGGGGAGTATGAGAGCCTGGGAGAGTATGAGAGGTTGGGGGAGTATGTTAGGCTGGGGGAGTATGAGAGCCTGGGGGAGAATGAGAGCCTGGGGGAATTGGAGAGCTTGGGGGAGTAGGAGAGCTTGGGGGAGTAGGAGAGCTTGTGGGAGTAGGAGAGCTTGGGGGAGTAGGAGAGCTTTTGGTGTAGGAGATCTTGGGGGAGCAGGAGAGATTGGGGGTTTAGGAGAGCTTGCGGAAGGAGGAGAGCTTGGGGGAGTAGGAGAGCTTGGGAGAGTAGGAGAGCTTGGCGGAGTAGGACAGCTTGGGAGGGTAGGAGAGCTTGGGGGAGTCGGAGAGATTGGGGGATTAGGACAGCTTGGGGGCGTATGACAGCTTGGGGGCGTATGAGAACTTTGGGGAGTAAGAGAGCTTGGGGGAGGAAGAGAGCTTGGGGAGAAATAGAGCTTGGGGGAGTAATAGAGCTTGGGGGAGTAGGAGAGCTTGGGGGAGTAGGAGAGCTTGGGGGAATAGGAGAGTTTGGGGGAGTAGGAGAGCTTGGGGCAGTAGGAGCGCTTGGGAGAGTAGGAGAGCTTGGGGGAGAAGGAGAGCTTGGGGGAGTAGGAGAATTTGTCAGAGTAGGAGAACTTGGAGGAGTAAGAAAGCTTGGGAGAGTAGAAGAGCTTTGGGGAGTAGGAGAGTTTGTGGGAGTAGGAGAGCTTGGGGGAGTAATAGAGCATGGGGGAGTAGGAGAGCTTGGGGCAGTAGGAGCGCTTGGGGTAGTAGGAGAGCTTGGGGGAGAAGGAGAGCTTGGGGGAGTAGGAGAACATGGCAGAGTAGGAGAGCTTGGAGGAGCAAGAGAACTTGGGGGAGTAGGAGAGCTTGGGGGTTTAGGAGAGCTTGGGGAAGGAGGAGAACTTGAACTTGGGGGAGTAGGAGAGCTTGGGAGAGTAGGAGAGCTTGGCGGAGTAGGACAGCTTGGGAGGGTAGGAGAGCTTGGGGGAGTCGGAGAGATTGGGGGAGTAGGAGAGCTTGGGGGCGTATGAGAGCTTGGGGGCGTATGAGAGCTTGGGGGAGTAAGAGAGCTTGGGGGAGGAAGAGAGCTTGGGGGAGAAAGAGAGCTTGGGGAGTAATAGAGCTTGGGGGAGTAGGAGAGCTTGGGGGAGTAGGAGAGCTTGGGGGACTAGGAGAGTTTGGGGGAGTAGGAGAGCTTGGGGGAGTAGGAGCGCTTGGGAGAGTAGGAGAGCTTGGGGGAGAAGGAGAGCTTGGGAGAGTAGGAGAATTTGTCAGAGTAGGAGAACTTGGAGGAGTAAGAAAGCTTGGGAGAGTAGAAGAGCTTTGGGGAGTAGGAGAGTTTGTGGGAGTAGGAGAGCTTGGGGGAGTAATAGAGCATGGGGGAGTAGGAGAGCTTGGGGCAGTAGGAGAGCTTGGGGGAGAAGGAGAGCTTGGGGGAGTAGGAGAACATGGCAGAGTAGGAGAGCTTGGAGGAGTAAGAGAACTTGGGGAGCAAGAGAGCTTGGGGGAGTAAGAGAGCTTGGGAGAGTAATAGAGCTTGGGGGAGTAGGAGAGCTTCGGGGAGTCAGAGAGCTTGGGGGAGTAGGAGAGCTTGGGGGAATAGGAGAACTTGGGGGAGTGGGAGAGCTAGTTTGAGTAGGATAGCTTGGGGGAGAAGGAGAGCTTGGGGGATTAGGAGAGCCTGGGGGAGTAGGAGAGCCTGGGGGTGTATGAGATCCTGGGGGAGTATGAGAGGCTGGAGGATTATGACAGGCTGGGGGAGTGTGAGAGGCTGGGGGAGTATGAGAGGCAGTGGGAGTATGAGAGGCTTGGGGAGTATGAGAGCCTGGGGGGGTATGAGAGCCTGGGGGAATTGGAGAGCTTGGGGGAGTAGGAGAGCTTGGGGGAGTAGGAGAGCTTGGGGGAGTAGGAGAGCTTGTGGTGTAGGAGATCTTGGGGGAGCAGGAGAGCTTGGGGGTTTAGGAGAGCTTGCGGAAGGAGGAGAGCTTGGGGGAGTAGGAGAGCTTGGGAGAGTAGGAGAGCTTGGCGGAGTAGGACAGCTTGGGAGGGTAGGAGAGCTTGGGGGAGTCGGAGAGATTGGGGGATTAGGACAGCTTGGGGGCGTATGACAGCTTGGGGGCGTATGAGAACTTTGGGGAGTAAGAGAGCTTGGGGGAGGAAGAGAGCTTGGGGAGAAATAGAGCTTGGGGGAGTAATAGAGCTTGGGGGAGTAGGAGAGCTTGGGGGAGTAGGAGAGCTTGGGGGAATAGGAGAGTTTGGGGGAGTAGGAGAGCTTGGGGCAGTAGGAGCGCTTGGGAGAGTAGGAGAGCTTGGGGGAGAAGGAGAGCTTGGGGGAGTAGGAGAATTTGTCAGAGTAGGAGAACTTGGAGGAGTAAGAAAGCTTGGGAGAGTAGAAGAGCTTTGGGGAGTAGGAGAGTTTGTGGGAGTAGGAGAGCTTGGGGGAGTAATAGAGCATGGGGAAGTAGGAGAGCTTGGGGCAGTAGGAGCGCTTGGGGTAGTAGGAGAGCTTGGGGGAGAAGGAGAGCTTGGGGGAGTAGGAGAACATGGCAGAGTAGGAGAGCTTGGAGGAGCAAGAGAACTTGGGGGAGTAGGAGAGCTTGGGGGTTTAGGAGAGCTTGGGGAAGGAGGAGAACTTGAACTTGGGGGAGTAGGAGAGCTTGGGAGAGTAGGAGAGCTTGGCGGAGTAGGACAGCTTGGGAGGGAAGGAGAGCTTGGGGGAGTCGGAGAGATTGGGGGAGTAGGAGAGCTTGGGGGCGTATGAGAGCTTGGGGGCGTATGAGAGCTTGGGGGAGTAAGAGAGCTTGGGGGAGGAAGAGAGCTTGGGGGAGAAAGAGAGCTTGGGGAGTAATAGAGCTTGGGGGAGTAGGAGAGCTTGGGGGAGTAGGAGAGCTTGGGGGACTAGGAGAGTTTGGGGGAGTAGGAGAGCTTGGGGCAGTAGGAGCGCTTGGGAGAGTAGGAGAGCTTGGGGGAGAAGGAGAGCTTGGGAGAGTAGGAGAATTTGTCAGAGTAGGAGAACTTGGAGGAGTAAGAAAGCTTGGGAGAGTACAAGAGCTTTGGGGAGTAGGAGAGTTTGTGGGAGTAGGAGAGCTTGGGGGAGTAATAGAGCATGGGGGAGTAGGAGAGCTTGGGGCAGTAGGAGAGCTTGGGGGAGAAGGAGAGCTTGGTGGAGTAGGAGAACATGGCAGAGTAGGAGAGCTTGGAGGAGTAAGAGAACTTGGGGAGCAAGAGAGCTTGGGGGAGTAAGAGAGCTTGGGAGAGTAATAGAGCTTGGGGGAGTAGGAGAGCTTCGGGGAGTCAGAGAGCTTGGGGGAGTAGGAGAGCTTGGGGGAATAGGAGAACTTGGGGGAGTGGGAGAGCTAGTTTGAGTAGGATAGCTTGGGGGAGAAGGAGAGCTTGGGGGATTAGGAGAGCCTGGGGGAGTAGGAGAGCCTGGGGGTGTATGAGATCCTGGGGGAGTATGAGAGGCTGGAGGATTATGACAGGCTGGGGGAGTGTGAGAGGCTGGGGGAGTATGAGAGGCAGTGGGAGTATGAGAGGCTTGGGGAGTATGAGAGCCTGGGGGAGTATGAGAGCCTGGGGGAATTGGAGAGCTTGGGGGAGTAGGAGAGCTTGGGGGAGTAGGAGAGCTTGGGGGAGCAGGAGAGCTTGGGGGTTTAGGAGAGCTTGCGGAAGGAGGAGAGCTTGGGGGAGTAGGAGAGCTGGGGGAGTGTGAGAGGCTGGGGGAGTATGAGAGGCTGTGGGAGTATGAGAGGCTTGGGGAGTATGAGAACCTGGGGGAGTATGAGAGACTGGGGGAGTATGAGATCCTGGGGGAGTATGAGAGCCTGGGGGAGTATCAGAGCCTGGGGGAGTATGAGAGCCTGGGAGAGTATGAGAGGTTGGGGGAGTATGTTAGGCTGGGGGAGTATGAGAGCCTGGGGGAGAATGAGAGCCTGGGGGAATTGGAGAGCTTGGGGGAGTAGGAGAGCTTGGGGGAGTAGGAGAGCTTGTGGGAGTAGGAGAGCTTGGGGGAGTAGGAGAGCTTGTGGTGTCGGAGATCTTGGGGGAGCAGGAGAGCTTGGGGGTTTAGGAGAGCTTGCGGAAGGAGGAGAGCTTGGGGGAGTAGGAGAGCTTGGGAGAGTAGGAGAGCTTGGCGGAGTAGGAGAACTTGGGGCAGCAGGAGAGCTAAGGGGAGTAGGAGAGCTTGGGGGAGTAGGACAGCTTGGGAGTGTAGGAGAGCTTGTGGGAGTCGGAGAATTTGTCAGAGTAGGAGAACTTGGAGGAGTAAGAGAGCTTGGGAGAGTAGAAGAGCTTTGGGGAGTAGTAGAGCTTGGGGAAGTAGGAGAGCTTGGGAAATAGTAGAGCTTGGGGGAGTGGGAGAGCTTGGGCGAGTAGGAGAGCTTGGGGGAGTAAGAAAGCTTGGGGGAGGAAGAGAGCTTGGGGAAGAAAGATAGCTTGGGGGAGTAATAGAGCTTGGGGGAGTAGGAGAGCTTGGGGGAGTAGGAGAGCTTGGAGGAGTAGGAGAGTTTGGGGGAGTAGGAGAGCTTGGGGCAGTAGGAGCGCTTGGGGGAGTAGGAGAGCTTGGGGGAGAAGGAGAGCTTGGGGGAGTAGGAGAATTTGTCAGAGTAGGAGAACTTGGAGGAGTAAGAGAGCTTGGGAGAGTAGAAGAGCTTTGGGGAGTAGGAGAGTTTGTGGGAGTAGGAGAGCTTGGGGGAGTAAGAGAGCTTAGGGGAGTAAGAGAGCTTGGGTGAGTAGGAGAGCTTGGGGGAGTAGGAGAGCTTGGGGCAGTAGGAGCGCTTGGGGGAGTAGGAGAGCTTGGGGGAGAAGGAGAGCTTGGGGGAGTAGGAGAACATGGCAGAGTAGGAGAGCTTGGAGAAGTAAGAGAGCTTGGGGGAAGACGAGAGCTTGGGGGAGTAGGTGAGCTTGGGGGAGTAGGGGAGCTTGGGTGAGTAGGAGAAATTGGGGGATTCAGGGAGCTTGGGGGAGTAGGAGAACTTGGCACAGTAGGAGAGCTTGGGGGAGTAAGAGAGCTTGGGGGAGTAAGAGAGCTTGGGGGAGTGAGAGAGCTTGGGGGAGTGGGAGAACTTCGGGGAGTAGGAGCGCTTGGGGGAGTAGGAGAGCTTGGGGGAGTAGGAGAGCTTGGGGGAGTAGGAGAGCTTGGGAGAGTAGGAGAGCTTGGGAGAGTAGGAGATCTTGGGGGAGTAGGAGATCTTGGGGGAGTAGGAGAGTTTGGGGGAGTAGGAGAGCTTGGGGGAGTAGAAGAGGTTATGGGAGTAGGAGAGCTTGGTGGAGTAGGAGAGCTTGGGAGAGTAGGAGAGCTTTGGGGAGTAGGGAAGCTTGTGGGAGTAGGAAAGCTTGGGGGAGTAGGAGAGTTTGGGGATTAGGAGAGCCTGGGGGAGTCAGAGAGCTTGGGGCAGTAGGAGAACTCTGGGGAGTAGGAGATCTTGGGGTAGTAGGAGAGCTTGGGCGAGTAGGAGAGCTTGGGGGAGTAAGAGAGCTTGGTGGAGTAAGAGAGCTTGGGGAGTAAGAGAGCTTGAGGAGTAAGAGAGCTTGGGGGAGTGGGAGAGCTTGGGGGAGTAGGAGAGCTTGGGGGAGTAGGAGAGCTTGGAGGAGTAGAAGAGTTTGGGGGAGTAGGAGAGCTTGGGGGAGTAGAAGAGGTTATGGGAGTAGGAGAGCTTGGTGGAGTAGGAGAGCTTGGGGGAGTAGAAGAGGTTATGGGAGTAGGAGAGCTTGGTGGAGTAGGAGAGCTTGGGAGAGTAGGAGAGCTTTGGGGAGTAGGGAAGCTTGTGGGAGTAGGAGAGCTTGGGGGAGTAGGAGAGTTTGGGGATTAGGAGAGCTTGGGGGAGTCAGAGTGCTTGGGGCAGTAGGAGAACTCTGGGGAGTAGGAGATCTTGGGGTAGTAGGAGAGCTTGGGCGAGTAGGAGAGATTGGGGGAGTAAGAGAGCTTGGTGGAGTAAGAGAGCTTGGGGAGTAAGAGAGCTTGAGGAGTAAGAGAGCTTGGGGGAGTGGGAGAGCTTGGGGGAGTAGGAGAGCTTGGGGGAGTAGGAGCGCTTGGGGGAGTAGGAGAGCTTGGGGAATAAGGAGAGCTTGGGGGAGTAGGAGATCTTGGGGGAGTAGGAGAGCTTGGGAGAGTAGGAGAGCTTGGAGGAGTAGGAGATCTTGGGGGAGTAGGAGAGTTTGGGGAGTAGGAGAGCTTGGGGGAGTAGGAGAGCTTGGGGGAGTAGGAGAGCTTGGGGGAGTAGGGGAGCTTGGGGGAGTAGGAGAGCTTGGGAGAGTAGGAGAGCTTGGCAGAGTAGGAGAAATTGGGGCAGTAGGAGAGCTCAGGGGAGTAGGAGAGCTTGGGGGAGTAGGAGAGCTTGGGGGAGTAGGAGAGCTTGGGGGGGTCGGAGAGCTTGGGGTAGTAGGAGAGCTTGGGAGGGTAGGAGAGCTTGGGGGCGTATGAGAGCTTGGGTCGTATGAGAGCTTAGGGGAGTGTGAGAGCTTGGGGTGTATGAGAGCTTGGGGAAGTAGGCGAGCTTGGGGGAGTAGTAGAGCTTGTGGGAGTGGGAGTGCTTGGGCGAGTAGGAGAGCTTGGGGGAGTAAGAGAGCTTGGGGGAGGAAGAAAGCTTGGGGGAGAAAGAGAGCTTGGGGGAGTAAGAGAGCTTGGCGGAGTAGGAGAGCTTGGTGGAGTAGGAGAGCTTGGGGGAGTAGGAGAGCTTGGTGGAGTAGGAGAGATTGGGAGAGTAGGAGAGCTTGGAGGAGTAGGAGATCTTGGGGGAGTAGGAGAGTTTGGGGGAGTAGGAGAGCTTGGGGTAGTAGGAGATCTTGGGGGAGTAGGAGAGCTTGGGGGATTAGGAGAGCTTGGGGGAGTAGGAGAGCTTGGGGGCGTATGAGAGCTTGGGGTGTATGAGAGCTTGGGGAAGTAGGCGAGCTTGTGGGAGTAGTAGAGCTTGTGGGAGTGGGAGAACTTGGCAGAGTAGGAGAGCTTGGGGGAGGAAGAGAGCTTGGGGAGTAACAGAGCTTGGGGGAGTAAGAGAGCTTGAAGGAGTAAGAGAGCTTGGGTGAGTAAGACAGCTTGCGGGTGTAAGAGTGCTTGGGGAGTAGGAGAGCTTGGGGGAGTAGGGGAGCTTGGGGGAGTAGGAGACCTTGGGCGAGTAGGAGAGCTTGGGGGAGGAAGTGAGCTTGGTGAGTAAGAGAGCTTGGGGGAGTATGATAGCTTGGGGGATTAGGAGAGCTTGGGGAACAGGTAGGCTTGTGGGAATAGGAGAGCTTGGGGGAATACGAGCGCTTGCGGGTGAAGGAGAGCTTGAGGGAGAAGGAGAACTTGGCAGAGTAGGAGAGCTTGGGGGAGTAAGAGAGCTTGGGGGAGTAAGAGAGCTTGGTGGAGAAAGAGAGCTTGGGGGAGTAAGAGACCTTGGGGGAGTAAGAGAGCTTGGGGGAGTAAGAGAGTTTGGGGGAGTAAGAGAGCTTGGGGGTGTAAGTGAGCTTGGGGGAGTAGGAGAAATTGGCAGAGTAGGAGAGCTTGGGGGAGTTCGAGAGCTTGGGGGAGTAAGAGGGCTTGGGGGAGTAAGAGAGCTTGGGCGAGTACGAAAGCTTGGTGGAGTAGGAGTGCTTGGGGGAGTAGGAGAGCTTGGGCTAGTAGGAGAGCTTGGGGGAGTAAGAGAGCTTAAGGGAGTAAGAGAGCTTGGGGGAGCAGTAGAGCTTGGGGGAGTAGGAGAGCTTCGGGCAGTAGGAGCGCTTGGTGGAGTAGGAGTGCTTGGAGGAGTAAGAGAGCTTGGGGGAGTAATAGAGCTAGGGGGAGTAAGAGAGCTTGGGGGAATACGAGAGATTGGGGGAGTCGGAGAGCTTGGCGGATTCGGGGAGCTTGGGGGAGTAGGAGAACTTGGGGGATTCGGGGAGCTTGGGGAGTAGGAGAACTTGGGGGAGTCGGAGAGCTTGGGGGAGTAGGACAGCTTGGGAGGGTAGGAGAGCTTGGGGGCGTATGAGAGCTTCGGTCGTATGAGAGCTTGGGGGGGTGTGAGATCTTGGGGTGTATGAGAGCTTGGGGAAGTAGGCGAGCTTGGGGGAGTAGTAGAGCTTGTGGGAGTGGGAGAGCTTGGGCGAGTAGGAGAGCTTGGGGGAGTAAGAGAGCTTGGGGGAGGAAGAAAGCTTGGGGGAGAAAGAGAGCTTGGGGGAGTAAGAGAGCTTGGCGGAGTAGGAGAGCTTGGGGGAGTAGGAGAGCTTGGGGTGTAGGAGAGCTTGGGGGAGTAGGAGAGCTTGCGGGAGTAGAAGAGCTTGGGGGAGTAGGAGAGCTTGGGGTAGCAGGAGATCTTGGGGGAGTAGGAGAGCTTGGGGAATTAGGAGAGCTTGGGGGAGCAGGAGAGCTTGGGGGAGTAGGAGAGCTTGGGAGAGTAGGAGAGCTTTGCGGAGCAGGAGAACGTGGGGCAGTAGGAGAGTTTGGGGGGTAGGAGAGTTTGGGGGAGTAGGAGAGCTTGGGGGAGTAGGAGAGCTTGGGGGAGTCGGAGAGCTTGGGGGAGTAGGAGAGCTTGGGAGGTTAGGAGAGCTTGGGGGCGTATGAGACCTTGGGGAAGTAGGCGAGCTTGGGGGAGTAGTTGAGCTTGTGGGAGTGGGAGAGCTTGGGCGAGTAGGAGAGCTTGGGGGAGTAAGAGAACTTGGGGGCGGAAGAAAGCTTGGGGGAGTAGGAGTGCTTGCGGGAGTAGGAGAGCTTGGTGGAGTAGGAGAGCTTGGGGGAGTAGGAGAGCTTGGGGGAGTAGGAGATTTTGGGGGAGAAGGAGAGCTTGGGGGAGTCGCGGAGCTTGGGGGAGTAGGAGAACTTGGCAGAGTAGGAGAGCTTGGGGGAGGAAGAGAGCTTGGGGAGTAAGAGAGCTTGGGGGAGTAAGAGAGCTTGAAGGAGTAAGAGAGCTTGGGGGAGTAAGAGAGCTTGCGGGTGTAAGAGAGCTTGTGGAGTAGGAGAGCTTGGGGGAGTAGGGGAACTTGGGGGAGTAGGAGACATTGGGCGAGTAGGAGAGCTTGGGGGAGGAAGAGAGCTTGGGGGAGCAAGAGAGCTTGGGGGAGTAAGATAACTTCGGGGAGTAGGAGAGCTTGGGAACAGGTGAGCTTGTGTTAATAGGAGAGCTTGGGGGAGTACAAGCGCTTGCGGGTGTAGGAGAGCTTGAGGGAGAAGGAGAACTTGACAGAGTAGGAGAGCTTGGGGGGGTAAGAGAGCTTGGGGGAGTAAGAGAGCTTGGTGGAGAAAGAGAGCTTGGGGGAGTAAGAGAGCTTGGGGGAGTAAGAGAGCTTGGGGGAGTAAGAGAGCTTGGGGGAGTAAGAGAGCTTGGGGGAGTACGAGAGCTTGGGGGAGTAGGAGTGCTGGGGGGAGTAGGAGAGCTTGGGCGAGTAGGAGAGCTTGGGGGAGTAAGAGAGCTTAAGGGAGTAAGAGAGCTTGGGGGAGCAGTGGAGCTTGGGGGAGTAGGAGAGCTTGGGGCAGTAGGAGCGCTTGGGGGAGTAGGTGAGCTTGGAGGAGTAAGAGAGCTTGGGGGTGTAAGAGAGCTAGGGGGAGTAAGAGAGCTTGGGGGAATACGAGAGCTTGGGGGAGTAGGAGAGCTTGGGGGAGTAGGGGAGCTTGGGGGAGTAGGAGAACTTGGGGGATTCGGGGAGCTTGGGGGAGTAGGAGAACTTGGCACAGTAGGAGAGCATGGGGGAGTAAGATAGCTTGGGGGAGTAAGAGAGCTTGGGGGAGTAAGAGAGCTTGGGATGTAAGAGAGCTTGGGGGAGTGGGAGAGCTTGGGGGAGTAGGAGAGCTTGGGGGAGTAGGAGCGCTTTGGGGATTAGGAGAGCTTGGGGGAGACAGAGAGCTTGGGGCAGTAGGAGAGCTCTGGGGAGTAGGAGATCTCGGGGGAGTAGGAGAGCTTGGGCGAGTAGGAGAGCTTGGGGGAGTAAGAGAGCTTGGTGGAGTAAGATAGCTTGGGGAGTAAGAGAGCTTGGGGGAGTAAGAGAGCTTGGGGGAGTGGGAGAACTTGGGGGAGTAGGGGAGCTTGCGGGAGTAGGAGCGCTTGGGGGAGTAGGAGCGCTTGGGGGAGTAGGAGAGCCTGGGGGAGTAGGAGAGCTTGGGGGAGTAGGAGATATTGGGGGAGTAGGAGAGTTTGGGGGAGTAGCAGAGCTTGGGGGAGTAGGAGAGCTTGGGGGAGTAGGAGAGCTTTGGGGAGTAGGAGAGTTTGTGGGAGTAGGACAGCTTGGGGGAGTAGGAGAGCTTGGGGGAGTAGGAGATTTTGGGGGAGAAGGCGGGCTTGGGGGAGTAGGAGAATTTGTCAGAGTAGGAGAATTGGAGGGGTGAGAGAGTTTGGGAGAGTAGGCGAGCTTTGCGGAGTAGGAGAGTTTGTGGGATAAGGAGAGCTTGGGGGAGTAAGAGAGTTTAGGGGAGTAAGAGAGCTTGGGGGAGTAGGACAGCTTGGGGGAGTCGGACAGCTTGGGGGAGTAGGAGAGCTTGGGGGAGTAGGAGAGCTTTGGAGAGTAGGAGAGGTTGCGGAGAAGGAGAACTTCGGGAGAAGGAGAGCAAGGGGAAGAAGGAGAGCAAGGGGGAGAAGGAGAGCTTGGGGGAGAAGGAGAGCTTGGGGGAGAAGGAGAGCTTGTGTGAGAAGTAGAGCTTGGGGGAGTAGGAGAGCTTGGGGGAGTAGGAGAGCTTGGGGGAATAGGAGAACTTGGGGGAGTGGGAGAGCTTGTTTGATTAGGATAGCTTGAGGGAGTAGGAGAGCTTGGGGGAGTAGGAGAGCCTGGGGGAGTAGGAGAGCATGGGGGTGTTTAAAGAGCCTGCGGGAGTATGAGAGGCTGGAGGAGTATGAGTGGCTGGGGGAGTATGAGAGGCTGGGGGAGTATGAGAGGCTATGGGAGTATGAGAGGCTTGGGGAGTATGAGAGCCTGGGGGAGTATGAGAGACTGGGGGAGTATGAGATCCTGGGGGAGTATGAGAGCCTGGGGGAGTATCAGAGCCTGGGGGAGTATGAGAGCCTGGGAGAATATGAGAGGCTGGGGGAGTATGAGAGGCTGGGGGAGTATGAGAGCCTGGGGGAGAATGAGAGCCTGGGGGAGTAGGAGAGCTTGGGGGAGTAGGAGAGCTTGGGGGAGTAGGAGAGCTTGGGGGAGTAGGAGAGCTTGGGAGGGTAGGAGAGCTTGGGGAGTCGAAGAGATTGGGGGAGTAGGAGAGCTTGTGAGGGTAGGAGAGCTTGGGGGCGTATGAGAGCTTGGGGTCGTATGAGAGCTTGGGAGAGTGTGAGAGCTTGGGGAAGTAGGAGAGCTTGGGGAAGTAGTAGAGCTTGGGGGAGTGGGAGAGCTTGGGCGAGTAGGAGAGCTTGGAGGAGTAAGAGAGCTTGGGGGAGGAAGAGAGCTTGGGGGAGAAAGAGAGCTTGGGGGAGAATAGAGCTTGGGGGAGTAGGAGAGCTTGGGGGAGTAGGAGAGTTTGGGGGAGTAGGAGAGCTTGGGGCAGTAGGAGCGCTTGGGGGAGTAGGAGAGCTTGGGGGAGAAGGAGAGCTTGGGGGAGTAGGAGAATTTGTCAGAGTAGGAGAACTTGGAGGAGTAAGAGAGCTTGGGAGAGTAGGTGAGCTTTGGGGAGTAGGAGAGTTTGAGGGAGTAGGAGAGCTTGGGGGAGTAAGAGAGCTTCGGGGAGTAAGAGAGCTTGGGGGAGTAGGAGAGCTTGGGGGAATAGGAGAACTTGGGGGAGTGGGAGAGCTTGTTTGAGTAGGATAGCTTGGGGGAGTAGGAGAGCTTGGGGGATTAGGAGAGCCTGGGGGAGTAGGAGAGCCTGGGGGTGTATGAGTTCCTGGGGGAGTATGAGAGGCTGGAGGATTATGACAGGCTGGGGCAGTGTGAGAGGCTGGGGGAGTATGAGAGGCTGTGGGAGTATGAGAGGCTTGGGGAGTATGAGAGCTTGGGGGAGTATGAGAGACTGGGGGAGTATGAGATCCTGGGGGTGCATGAGAGCCTGGGGGAGTATTAGAGCCTGGGGGAGAATGAGAGCCTGGTGGAGTAGGAGAGCTTGGGGGAGTAGGAGAGCTTGGGGGAGTAGGAGAGCTTGTGGGAGTAGGAGAGCTTGGGGGAGTAGGAGAGCTTGGGGGAGTAGGAGATCTTGGGGGAGTAGGAGAGCTTGGGGGTTTAGGAGAGCTTGGGGAAGGAGGAGAGCTTTGGGGAGTAGGAGAGCTTGGGAGAGTAGGAGAGCTTGGCGGAGTAGGACAGCTTGGGAGTGTAGGAGAGCTTGGGGGAGTCGGAGAGATTGGGGGATTAGGAGAGCTTGGGGGCGTATGAGAGCTTGGGGGCGTATGAGAGCTTGGGGGAGTAAGAGAGCTTGGGGGAGAAAGAGAGCTTGGTGGAGTAATAGAGCTTGGGGGAGTAGGAGAGCTTGGGGGAGTAGGAGAGCTTGGGGGAATAGGAGAGTTTGGGGGAGTAGGAGAGCTTGGGGCAGTTGGAGCGCTTGGGAGAGTAGGAGAGCTTGGGGGAGAAGGAGAGCTTGGGGGAGTAGGAGAATTTGTCAGAGCAGGAGAACTTGGAGGAGTAAGAAAGCTTGGGAGAGTAGAAGAGCTTTGGGGAGTAGGAGAGTTTGTGGGAGTAGGAGAGCTTGGGGGAGTAATAGAGCATGGGGGAGTAGGAGAGCTTGGGGCAGTAGGAGCGCTTGGGGTAGTAGGAGAGCTTGGGGGAGAAGGAGAGCTTGGGGGAGTAGGAGAACATGGCAGAGTAGGAGAGCTTGGAGGAGTAAGAGAACTTGGGGGAGTAAGAGAGTTTGGGGGAGTAAGAGAGCTTGGGGGAGTAAGAGAGCTTGGGGGAGTAGGAGAGCTTGGGGGAATAGCAGAGCTTGGGGCAGTAGGAGCGCTTGGGGAAGTAGGAGACCTTGGGGGAGTAGTTGAGCTTGGGGGAGTAGGGGAGCTTTGGGTAGTAGGAGAGTTTGTGGGAGTAGGAGAGCTTGGGGGAGTAAGAGAGCTTCGGGGAGTCAGAGAGCTTGGGGGAGTAGGAGAACTTGGGGGAATAGGAGAACTTGGGCGAGTGGGAGAGCTTGTTTGAGTAGGATAGCTTGGGGGAGAAGGAGAGCTTGGGGGATTAGGAGAGCCTGGGGGAGTAGGAGAGCCTGGGGGTGTATGAGATCCTGGGGGAGTATGAGAGGCTGGAGGATTATGACAGGCTGGGGGAGTGTGAGAGGCTGGGGGAGTATGAGAGGCTGTGGGAGTATGAGAGGCTTGGGGAGTATGAGAACCTGGGGGAGTATGAGAGACTGGGGGAGTATGAGATCCTGGGGGAGTATGAGAGCCTGGGGGAGTATCAGAGCCTGGGGGAGTATGAAAGCCTGGGAGAGTATGAGAGGCTGGGGGAGTATGTTAGGCTGGGGGAGTATGAGAGCCTGTGGGAGAATGAGAGCCTGGGGGAATTGGAGAGCTTGGGGGAGTAGGAGAGCTTGGGGGAGTAGGAGAGCTTGTGGGAGTAGGAGAGCTTGGGGGAGTAGGAGAGCTTGTGGTGTAGGAGATCTTGGGGGAGCAGGAGAGCTTGGGGGTTTAGGAGAGCTTGCGGAAGGAGGAGAGCTTGGGGGAGTAGGAGAGCTTGGGAGAGTAGGAGAGCTTGGCGGAGTAGGAGAACTTGGGGCAGCAGGAGAGCTAAGGGGAGTAGGAGAGCTTGGGGGAGTAGGACAGCTTGGGAGGGTAGGAGAGCTTGTGGGAGTCGGAGAGATTGGGGGAGTAGGAGAGCTTGGGGGCGTATGAGAGCTTGGGGGCGTATGAGAGCTTGGGGAGTATGAGAGCTTGGGGAAGTAGAAGAGCTTGGGGAAATAGTAGAGCTTGGGGGAGTGGGAGAGCTTGGGCGAGTAGGAGAGCTTGGGGGAGTAAGCTAGCCTGGGGGAGGAAGAGAGCTTGGGGAAGAAAGATAGCTTGGGGGAGTAATAGAGCTTGGCGGAGTAGGAGAGCTTGGGGGAGTAGGAGAGCTTGGAGGAGTAGGAGAGTTTGGGGGAGTAGGACAGCTTGGGGCAGTAGGAGCGCTTGGGGGAGTAGGAGAGCTTGGGGGAGAAGGAGAGCTTGGGGGAGTCGGAGAGCTTGGGAGAGTAGAAGAGCTTTGGGGAGTAGGAGAGTTTGTGGGAGTAGGAGAGCTTGGGGGAGTAAGAGAGCTTCGGGGAGTAAGAGAGCTTGGGTGAGTAGGAGAAATTGGGGGATTCAGGGAGCTTGGGGGAGTAGGAGAGCTTGGGGGAGTAGGAGAGCTTGCGGGAGTAGGACAGCTTGGGGGATTCGGAGAGCTTGGGGTAGTAGGTGAGCTTGGGAGGGTAGGAGAGCTTGGGGGCGTAGGAGAGCTTGGGTCGTATGAGAGCTTGGGGGTGTATGAGAGTTTGGGGTGTATGAGAGCTTGGGGAAGTAGGCGAGCTTGGGGGAGTAGGAGAGCTTGGGGGAGTAGGAGCGCATTGGGGATTAGGAGAGCTTGGGGGAGACAGAGAGCTTGGGGCAGTAGGAGAGCTCTGGGGAGTAGGAGATCTCGGGGGAGTAGGAGAGCTTGGGCGAGTAGGAGAGCTTGGGGGAGTAAGAGAGCTTGGTGGAGTAAGATAGCTTGGGGAGTAAGAGAGCTTGGGGGAGTGAGAGAACCTGGGGGAGCAGGAGAGCTTGGGGGAGTAGGAGATATTGGGGGAGTAGGAGAGTTTGGGGGAGTAGCAGAGCTTGGGGGAGTAGGAGAGCTTGGGGGAGTAGGAGAGCTTTGGGGAGTAGGAGAGCTTGTGGGAGTAGGACAGCTTGGGGGAGTAGGAGAGCTTGGGGGAGTAGGAGTTCTTGGGGGATTAGGAGAGCTTGGGGGAGTAGGAGAGTTTGGGGGAGTAGGAGAGTTTGGGAGAGCAGGAGAGCTTGGCAGAGTAGGAGAATTTGGGCCAGTAGGAGAGCTCAGGGGAGTAGGAGAGCTTGGGGGAGTAGGAGAGCTTGGTGGAGTAGGAGAGCTTGGGGGAGTCAGAGAGCTTGGGGGAGTAGGAGAGCTTGGGAGGGTAGGAGAGCTTGGGGGCGTAGGAGAGCTTGGGTCGTATGAGAGCTTGGGGTTGTATGAGAGTTTGGGGTGTATGAGAGCTTGGGGAAGTAGGCGAGCTTGGGGGAGTAGTAGAGCTTGTGGGAGTGGGAGAGCTTGGGCGAGTAGGAGAGCTTGGGGGATTAGGAGAGCTTGGGGGAGGAAGAAAGCTTGGGGGAGAAAGAGTGCTTGGGGGAGTAAGAGAGCTTGGCGGAGTAGGAGAGCTTAGGGTTGTAGGAGAGCTTGGGAGAGTAGGAGAGCTTGGGGGAGTAGGAGCGCTTGGGGGAGTAGGCGATCTTGGGGGAGTAGGAGAGTTTGGGGGCGTAGGAGAGCTTGGGGGAGTAGGAGAGCTTGGGGGAGTAGGAAAGCTTGGGGGAGTAGGAGAGCTTGGGGTAGTAGGAGATCTTGGGGGAGTAGGAGAACTTGGGGGATTAGTTGAGCTTGGGGGAGTAGGAGAGCTTGGGGGAGTAGGAGAGCTTGGGAGAGTAGGAGAGCTTGGCGCAGCAAGAGAACTTGGGGCCGTAGGAGAGCTTAGGGGAGTAGGAGAGCTTGGGGGAGTAGGAGAGCTTGGGGGAGTAGGAGAGCTTGGGGGAGTCGGAGAGCTTGGGAGGGTAGGAGAGCTTGGGGGCGTATGAGAGCTTGGGGTGTATGAGAGCTTGTGGGAGTAGGACAGCTTGGGTGAGTAGGAGAGCTTGGGGGAGTAGGAGAGTTTGGGGGAGCAGGAAAGCATGGGGAATTAGGAGAGCTTGGGAGAATAGGAGAGCTTGTGGGAGTAGGAGAGCTTGTGGGAGTAGGAGAGATTGGGTGAGTAGGAGAGCTTGGGGGAGTAGGAGAGATTGGGGGAGTAGGAGAGCTTGGGGGAGTACGAGAGCTAGGGGGAGTAGGAAAGCTTGGGGTAGTAGGAGATCTTGGGGGAGTAGGAGTTCTTGGGGGATTAGGAGAGCTTGGGGGATTAGGAGAGCTTGGGGGAGTAGGAGAGTTTGGGAGAGCAGGAGGGCTTGGCAGAGTAGGAGAACTTGGGGCAGTAGGAGAGCTTGGGGGAGTAGGAGAGCTTTGGGGAGTCGGAGAGCTTGGGGAGTAGGAGAGCTTGGGAGGGTAGGAGAGCATGGGGGCGTATGAGAGCTTGGGTCGTATGAGAGCTTGGGGGGGTGTGAGAGTTTGGGGTGTATGAGAGCTTGGGGAAGTAGGCGAGCTTGGGGGAGGAGTAGAGCTTGTGGGAGTGGGAGAGCTTGGGCGAATAGGAGAGCTTGTGGGAGTAGGAGAGCTTCTGGGAGGAAGATAGCTTGGGGGAGAAAGAGAGCTTGGGGGAGTAAGAGAGCTTGGCGGAGTAGGAGAGCTTAGGGTTGTAGGAGAGCTTGGGGGAGTAGGAGAGCTTGGGGGTGTAGGAGAGCTTGGGGGAGTAGGCGATCTTGGGGGAGTAGGAGAGTTTTGGGGAGTAGGAGAGCTTGGGGGAGTAGGAGAGCTTGTGGGAGTAGGAAAGCTTGGGGGATTAGGAGAGCTTGGGAGAGTAGGAGAGCTTGTGGGAGTAGGAGAGCTTGTGGGAGTAGGAGAGCTTGGGTGAGTAGGAGAGCTTGGGGGAGTAGGAGAGATTGGGGGAGTAGGATAGCTTGGGGGAGTAGGAGAGCTTGGGGGAGTAGGAGAGCTTGGGGTAGTAGGAGATCTTGGGGGAGTAGGAGAACTTGGGGGATTGGTTGAGCTTGGGGGAGTAGGAGAGCTTGGGGGAGTAGGAGAGCTTGGGAGAGTAGGAGAGCTTGGCGCAGCAGGAGAACTTGGGGCAGTAGGAGAGCTTCGGGGAGTAGGAGAGCTTGGGGGAGTAGGAGAGCTTGGGGGAGTAGGAGAGCTTGGGGGAGTCGGGGTGCTTGGGAGGGTAGTAGAGCTTGGGGGCGTATGAGAGCTTGGGGTGTATGAGAGCTTGGGGAAGTAGGCGAGCTTGGGGGAGTAGTAGAGCTTTGGGGAGTAGGAGAGCTTGGGGGAGTAGGAGAGCTTGGGGGAGTCGGAGAGCTTGGGGGAGTAGGAGAGCTTGGGAGGGTAGGAGAGCATGGGGGCGTATGAGAGCTTGGGTCGTATGAGAGCTTGGGGGGTGTGAGAGTTTGGCGTGTATGAGAGCTTGGGGAAGTAGGCGAGCTTGGGGGAGTAGTAGAGCTTGTGGGAGTGGGAGAGCTTGGGCGAATAGGAGAGCTTGGGGGAGTAGGAGAGCTTAGGGAGGAAGAAAGCTTGGGGGAGAAAGAGAGCTTGGCGGAGTAGGAGAGCTTAGGGTTGTAAGAGAGCTTGGGGAGTAGGAGAGCTTGGGTGAGTAGGAGAGCTTGGGGGAGTAGGCGATCTTGGGGGAGTAGGAGAGTTTGGGGGAGTAGGAGAGCTTGGGGGAGTAGGAGAGCTTGGGGGAGTAGGAAAGCTTGGGGGATTAGGAGAGCTTGGGAGAGTAGGATAGCTTGTAGGAGTAGGAGAGCTTGTGGGAGTAGGAGAGCTTGGGTGAGTAGGAGAGCTTGGGGGAGTAGGAGAGCTTGGGAGGGTAGCAGAGCTTGGGGGCGTATGAGAGCTTGTGTCGTATGAGAGCTTGGGGGTGTATGAGAGTTTGGGGTGTATGAGAGCTTGGGGAAGTAAGCGAGCTTGGGGGAGTAGTAGAGCTTGAGGGAGTGGGAGAGCTTGGGCGAGTAGGACAGCTTGGGGGAGTAGGAGAGTTTGGGGGAGGAAGAAAGCTTGGGGGAGAATGAGAGCTTGGGGGAGTAAGAGAGCTTGGCGGAGTAGGAGAGCTTAGGGTTGTAGGAGAGCTTGGGGGAGTAGGAGAGCTTGGGGGAGTAGGAGAGCTTGGGGGAGTAGGCGATCTTGGGGGAGTAGGAGAGTTTGGGGGAGTAGGAGAGCTTGGGGGAGTAGGAGAGCTTGGGGGAGTAGGAAAGCATGGGGAATTAGGAGAGCTTGGGAGAGTAGGAGAGCTTGTGGGAGTAGGAGAGCTTGTGGGAGTAGGAGAGCTTGGGTGAGTAGGAGAGCTTGGGGGAGTAGGAGAGATTGGGGGAGTAGGAGAGCTTGGGGGAGTACGAGAGCTTGGGGGAGTAGGAAAGCTTGGGGTAGTAGGATATCTTGGGGAGTAGGAGAACTTGGGGGAGTAAGAGAGCTTGGTGGAGAAAGAGAGCTTGGCGGAGTAAGAGAGCTTTTGGGAGTAAGAGAGCTTGGGGGAGTAAGATAATTTTGGGGAGTAGGAGAGCTTGGGGGAGTTAGAGAGCTTGGGGGAGTAAGAGAGCTTGGGGGAGTAAGAGAGCTTGGGGGATTAGGAGAGCTTGGGGGAGTAGGAGTGCTTGGTGGAGTAGGTGAGCTTGGGCGAGTAGGAGAGCTTGGGGGAGTAAGAGAGCTTAAGGGAGTAAGAGAGCTTTAGGAAGCAGTAGAGCTTGGGGGAGTAGGAGAGCTTGGGGGAGTAGAAGCGCTTTGGGGAGTAGGAGATCTCGGGGGAGTAGGAGAGCTTGAGCGAGTAGGAGACCTTGGGGGAGTAAGAGAGCTTGGTGGAGTAAGATAGCTTGGGGAGTAAGAGAGCTTGGGGGAGTAAGAGAGCTTGGGGGAGTGGGAGAGCTTGGGGGAGTAGGAGAGCTTGGGGGAGTAGGAGCGCTTGGGGGAGTAGGAGCGCTTGGGGGAGTAGGAGAGCCTGGGGGAGTAGGAGAGCTTGGGGGAGTAGGAGATATTGGGGGAGTAGGAGAGTTTGGGGGAGTAGCAGAGCTTGGGGGAGTAGGAGAGTTTGGGGGAGTAGGAGAGCTTTGGGGAGTAGGAGAGCTTGTGGGAGTAGGACAGCTTGGGGGAGTTGGAGAGCTTGGGGGAGTAGGAGAGTTTGGGGGAGTGGGAGAGCTTGGGGGAGTAGGAGAGCTTGGGGGAGTAGGCGAGCTTGGGGGAGTAGAAGAGCTTGGGGGAGTAGGAGATCTTGGGGCAGCAGGATTTCTTGGGGGATTGGAGAGCTTGGGGGATTAGGAGAGCTTGGGGGAGTAGGAGAGTTTGGGAGAGTAGGAGCGCTTGGCAGAGTAGGAGAACTTGGGGCAGTAGGAGAGCTTGTCAGAGTAGGAGAACTTGGGGCAGTAGGAGAGCTTAGGGGAGTAGGAGAGCTTGGGGGAGTAGGAGAGCTTGGGGGAGTAGGAGAGCTTGGGGGAGTCGGAGAGCTTGGGGGAGTAGGAGAGCTTGGGAGGGTAGGAGAGCTTGGGGGCGTATGAGAGCTTGGGTCGTACGAGAGCTTGGGGGGGGTGTGAGAGTTGGGGTGTATGAGAGCTTGGGGAAGTAGGCGAGCTTGGGGGAGTAGTAGAGCTTGTGTGAGTGGGAGAGCTTGGGCGAGTAGGAGAGCTTGGGGGAGTAGGAGAGCTTGGGGGAGGAAGAAAGCTTGGGGGAGAAAGAGAACTTGGGGGAGTAAGAGAGCTTGGCGGAGTAGGAGAGTTTAGGGTTGTAGGAGAGCTTGGGGGAGTAGGAGAGCTTGGGGGAGTAGGAGAGCTTGGGGGAGTAGGCGATCTTGGGGGAGTAGGAGAGTTTGGGGGAGTAGGAGAGCTTGATGGAGTAGGAGAGCTTGGGGGAGTAGGAAAGCTTGGGGGATTAGGAGAGCTTGGGAGAGTAGGAGAGCTTGTGGGAGTAGGAGAGCTTGTGGGAGTCGGAGAGCTTGGGTGAGTAGGAGAGCTTGGGGGAGTAGGAGAGCTTGGGGGAGTAGGAGAGCTTGGGGGAGTAGGAAAGCTTGGGGGATTAGGAGAGCTTGGGAGAGTAGGATAGCTTGTGGGAGTAGGAGAGCTTGGGGGAGTAGGAGAGCTTGGGTGAGTAGGAGAGCTTGGGGGAGTAGGAGAGCTTGGGGCATAAGGAGAGCTTAGGGGAGTAGGAGAGCTTGGGGGAGTAGGAGAGCTTGGGGGAGTAGGAGAGCTTGGGGGAGTTGGAGAGCTTGGGGGAGTAAGAGAACTTGGGGGAGGAAGAAAGCTTGGGGGAGAAAGACAGCTTGAGGGAGTAAGAGAGCTTGGGGGAGTAGGAGAGCTTGGGGGAATAGGAGAGCTTGGGGTAGTCGGAGAGTTTGGGGGAGTAGGAGAGCTTGGGGGAGTCGCGGAGCTTGGGGGAGTAGGAGGACTTGGCAGAATAGGAGAGCTTGGGGGAGGAAGAGAGCTTGGGGGAGTAAGAGAGCTTGGGGGAGTAAGAGAGCTTGAAGGAGTAAGAGAGCTTGGGGAACAGGTGAGCTTTTGGGAATAGGAGAGCTTGGGGGAGTACGAGCGCTTGCGGGTGTAGGAGAGCTTGAGTGAGAAGGAGAACTTGGCAGAGTAGGAGAGCTTGGGGGAGTAAGAGAGCTTGGGGGAGTAAGAGAGCTTGGTGGAGAAAGAGAGCTTGGGGGAGTAAGAGAGCTTGGGGGAGTAAGAAAATTTGCGGGAGCAAGAGAGCTTGGGGGTGTAAGTGAGCTTGGGGGAGTAGGAGAAATTGGCAGAGTAGGAGAGCTTGGGGGAGTTAGAGAGCTTGGGGGAGTAAGAGAGCTTGGGGGAGTAAGAGAGCTTGGGGGAGTAGGAGAGCTTGGGGGAGTAGGAGTGCTTGGGGGAGTCGGAGAGCTTGGGCGACTAGGAGAGCTTGGGGGAGTAAGAGAGCTTAAGGGAGTAAGAGAGCTTGGGGAAGCAGTAGAGCTTGGGGGAGTAGGAGAGCTTGGGGGAGTCGGAGAGCTTGGGAGGGTAGGAGAGCTTGGGGGCGTATGAGAGCTTGGGTTGTATGAGAACTTGGGGAAGTAGGCGAGCTTGGGGGAGTAGTAGAGCTTGTGGGAGTGGGAGGGCTTGGGCGAGTACGAGAGCTTGGGGGAGTAAGAGAACTTGGGGGAGGAAGAAAGCTTGGGGGAGAAAGAGAGCTTGAGGGAGTAAGAGAGCTTGGGGAGTAGGAGAGCTTGGGGGAGTAGGAGAGCTTGGGGTAGTAGGAGAGTTTGGGGGAGTAGGAGAGCTTGTGGGAGTCGCGGAGCTTGGGGGAGTAGGAGAACTTGGCAGAGTAGGAGAGCTTGGGGGAGGAAGAGAGCTTGCGGGTGTAAGAGAGCTTGGGGAGTAGGAGAGCTTGGGGGAGTAGGGGAGCTTGGGGGAGTAGGAGACCTTGGGCGAGTAGGAGAGCTTGGGGGAGGAAGAGAGCTTGGGGGAGTAAGAGAGCTTGGGGGAGTAAGATAGCTTGGTGGAGTAGGAGAGCTTGGGGAACAGGTGAGCTTGTGGGAATAGGAGAGCTTGGGGGAGTACGAGCGCTTGCTTGTGCAGGAGAGCTTGAGGGAGAAGGAGAACTTGGCAGAGTAGGAGAGCTTGGGGGAGTAAGAGAGCTTGGGGGAGTAAGAGAGCTTGGTGGAGAAAGAGAGCTTGGGGGAGTAAGAGAACTTGGGGGAGTAAGAGAGCTTGGGGGTGTAAGTGAGCTTGGGGGAGTAGGAAAAATTGGCAGAGTAGGAGAGCTTGGGGGAGTTAGAGAGCTTGGGGGAGTAAGAGAGCTTGGGGGAGTAAGAGAGCTTGGGGGAGCAGGAGAGCTTGGGGGAGTAGGAGTGCTTGGGGGAGTAGGAGAGCTTGGGGGAGTAGGAGTGCTTGGAGGAGTAAGAGAGCTTGGGGGTGTAAGAGAGCTAGGGGGAGTAGGAGAACTTGGGGGATTCGGGGAGCTTGGGGGAGTAAGAGAGCTTGGGGGAGTAAGAGAGCTTGGGTAGTAAGAGAGCTTGGGATGTAAGAGAGCTTTGGGGAGTAAGAGAGCTTGGGGGAGTGGGAGAGCTTGGGGGAGTAGGAGAGCTTGGGGGAGTAGGAGCGCTTGGGGTAGTAGGCGATCTTGGGGGAGTAGGAGAACTTGGGGGATTAGTTGAGCTTGGGGGAGTAGGAGAGCTTGGGGGAGTAGTAGAGCTTGGGAGAGTAGGAGAGCTTGGCGCAGCAGGAGAACTTGGGGCAGTAGGTGAGCTTAGCTGAGTAGGAGAGCTTGGGGAAGTAGGTGAGCTTGGGGGAGTAGTAGAGCTTGTGGGAGTGGGAGAGCTTGGGCGAGTAGGAGAGCTTAGGGGAGTAAGAGAACTTGGGGGAGGAAGAAAGCTTGGGGGAGAATGAGAGCTTGAGGGAGTAAGAGAGCTTGAGGGAGTAGGAGAGCTTGGTGGAGTAGGAGAGCTTGGGGTAGTAGGAGAGTTTGGGGGAGTAGGAGAGCTTGGGGGAGTCGCGGAGCTTGGGGGAGTAGGAGAATTTGGCAGAGTAGGAGAGCTTGGGGGAGGAAGAGAGCTTGGGGGAGTAAGAGAGCTTGGGGGAGTAAGAGAGCTTGAAGGAGTAAGATAGCTTGGGGGAGTAAGAGAGCTTGCGGGTGTAAGAGAGCTTGGGGAGTAGGAGAGTTTGGGGGAGTAGGGGAGCTTGGGGGAGTAGGAGACCTTGGGCGAGTAGGAGAGCTTGGGGGAGGAAGAGAGCTTGGGGGAGTAAGAGAGCTTGGGGGAGTAAGATAGCTTGGGGGAGTAGGAGAGCCTGGAGAACAGGTGAGCTTGTGGGAATAGGAGAGCTTGGGGGAGTACGAGCGCTTGCAGGTGTAGGAGAGCTTGAGGGAGAAGGAGAACTTGGCAGAGTAGGAGAGCTTGGAGGAGTAAGAGAGCTTGGGGGAGTAAGAGAGCTTGGTGGAGAAAGAGAGCTTGGGTGAGTAAGAGAGCTTGGGGGAGTAAGAGAATTTGGGGGAGTAAGAGAGCTTGGGGGTGTAAGTGAGCTTGGGGGAGTAGGAGAAATTGGCAGAGTAGGAGAGCTTGGGGGAGTTAGAGAGCTTGGGGGAGTAAGCGAGCTTGGGGGAGTAAGAGAGCTTGGGGGAGTAGGAGAGCTAGGGGGAGTAGGAGTGCTTGGGGGAGTAGGAGAGCTTGGGCGAGTAGGAGAGCTTGGGGGAGTAAGAGAGCTTAAGGGAGTAAGAGAGCTTGGGGATGCAGTAGAGCTTGGGGGAGTAGGAGAGCTTGGGGCAGTTGGAGCGCTTGGGGGAGTAGGAGTGCTTGGAGGAGTAAGAGAGCTTGGGGGTGTAAGAGAGCTAGGGGGAGTAAGAGAGCTTGGGGGAATACGAGAGCTTGGGGGAGTAGGAGAACTTGGGTGATTCGGGGAGCTTGGGGGAGTAGGAGAACTTGGGGGATTCGGGGAGCTTGGGGGAGTAAGGGAGCTTGGGGGAGTAAGAGAATTTGGGGGAATAAGATAGCTTGGGGGTGTAAGTGAGCTTGGGGGAGTAGGAGAAATTGGCAGAGTAGGAGAGCTTGGGGGAGTTAGAGAGCTTGGGGGAGTAAGAGAGCTTGGGGGAGTAAGAGAGCTTGGGGGAGTAGGAGAGCTTGGGGGAGTAGGAATGCTTGGGGGAGTAGGAGAGCTTGGGCGAGTAGGAGAGCTTGGGGGAGTAAGAGAGCTTAAGGGAGTAAGAGAGCTTGGGGAAGCAGTAGAGCTTGGGGGAGTAGGAGGGCTTGGGGCAGTAGGAGGGCTTGGGGGAGTAGGAGTGCTTGGAGGAGTAAGAGAGCTTGCGGGTGTAAGAGAGCTAGGGGGAGTAGGAGAACTTGGGGGATTCGGGGAGCTTGGGGGTGTAGGAGAACTTGGAGGATTCGGGGAGCTTGGGGGAGTAGGAGAACTTGGCACAGTCGGAGAGCTTGGGGGAGTAAGAGAGCTTGGGGGAGTAAGAGAGCTTGGGGGAGTAAGAGAGCTTGGGATGTAAGAGAGCTTTGGGGAGTAAGAGAGCTTGGGGGAGTGGGAGAGCTTGGGGGAGTAGGAGAGATTGGGGGAGTAGGAGAGATTGGGGGAGTAGGAGAGCTTGGGGTAGTAGGAGATCTTGGGGGAGTAGGAGAACTTGGGGGATTAGTTGAGCTTGGGCGAGTAGGAGAGCTTGGGGGAGTAGGAGAGCTTGGGAGAGTAGGAGAGCTTGGCGCAGCAGGAGAATTGGGGCAGTAGGAGAGCTTAGGGGAGTAGGAGAGCTTGGGGGAGTAGGCGAGCTTGGGGGAGTAGGAGAGCTTGGGGGAGTCGGAGAGCTTGGGAGGGTAGGAGAGCTTGGGGGCGTATGAGAGCTTGGGGTGTATGAGAGCTTGGGGAAGAAGGCGAGCTTGGGGGAGTAGTAGAGCTTGTGGGAGTGGGAGAGCTTGGGCGAGTAGGCGAGCTTGGGGGAGTAAGAGAACTTGGGGGAGGAAGAAAGCTTGGGGGAGAAAGAGAGCTTGAGGGAGTAAGAGAGCTTGAGTGAGTAGGAGAGCTTGGGGGAGTAGGAGAGCTTGGGGTAGTAGGAGAGTTTGGGGGAGTAGGAGAGCTTGGGGGAGTCGCGGAGCTTGGGGGAGTAGGAGAACTTGGCAGAGTAGGAGAGCTTGGGGGAGGAAGAGAGCTTGGGGGAGTAAGAGAGCTTGGGGGAGTAAGAGAGCTTGAAGGAGTAAGAGAGCTTGGGGGAGTAAGAGAGCTTGCGGGTGTAAGAGAGCTTGGGGAGTAGGAGAGCTTGGGGGAGTAGGGGAGCTTGGGGGAGTAGGAGACCTTGGGCGAGTAGGAGAGCTTGGGGGAGGAAGAGAGCTTGGGGGAGTAAGAGAGCTTGGGGGAGTAGGAGAGCTAGGGGGAGCAGGAGTGCTTGGGGGAGTAGGAGAGCTTGGGCGAGTAGGAGAGCTTGGGCGAGTAAGAGAGCTTGGGGGAGTAGGAAAGCTTGGGGGAGTAGGAGAGCTTGGGGTAGTAGGAGAGTTTGGGGGAGTAGGAGAGCTTGGGGGAGTCGCGGAGCTTGGGGGAGTAGGAGAACTTGGCAGAGTAGGAGAGCTTGGGGGAGTAAGAGAGCTTGGGGGAGTAAGAGAGCTTGAAGGAGTAAGATAGCTTGGGGGAGTAAGAGAGCTTGCGGGTGTAAGAGAGCTTGGGGAGTAGGAGAGCTTGGGGGAGTAGGGGAGCTTGGGGGAGCAGGAGACCTTGGGCGAGTAGGAGAGCTTGGGGGAGGAAGAGAGCTTGGGGGAGTAAGAGAGCTTGGGGGAGTAAGATAGCTTGGGGGAGTAGGAGAGCCTGGGGAACAGGTGAGCTTGTGGGAATAGGAGAGCTTGGGGGTGTACGAGCGCTTGCGGGTGTAGGAGAGCTTGAGGGAGAACGAGAACTTGGCAGAGTAGGAGAGCTTGGGGGAGTAAGAGAGCTTGGGGGAGTAAGAGAGCTTGGTGGAGAAAGAGAGCTTGGGGGAGTAAGAGAGCTTGGGGGAGTAAGAGAATTTGGGGGAGTAAGAGAGCTTGGGGGTGTAAGTGAGCTTGGGGGAGTAGGAGAAATTGGCAGAGTAGGAGAGCTTGGGGGAGTTAGAGAGCTTGGGGGAGTAAGAGAGCTTGGGGGAGTAAGAGAGCTTGGGGGAGTAGGAGAGCTAGGGGGAGTAGGAGTGCTTGGGGGAGTAGGAGAGCTTGGGCGAGTAGGAGAGCTTGGGGGAGTAAGAGAGCTTAAGGGAGTAAGAGAGCTTGGGGATGCAGTAGAGCTTGGGGGAGGAGGAGAGCTTGGGGCAGTAGGAGCGCTTGGGGGAGTAGGAGTGCTTGGAGGAGTAAGAGAGCCTGGGGGTGTAAGAGAGCTAGGGGGAGTAAGAGAGCTTGGGGGAATACGAGAGCTTGGGGGAGTAGGAGAATTGGGGGATTCGGGGAGCTTGGGGGAGTAGGAGAACTTGGGGGATTCGGGGAGCTTGGGGGAGTAAGAGAGCTTGGGGGAGTAAGAGAATTTGGGGGAGTAAGAGAGCTTGGGGGTGTAAGTGAGCTTGGGGGAGTAGGAGAAATTGGCAGAGTAGGAGAGCTTGGGGGAGTTAGAGAGCTTGGGGGAGTAAGAGAGCTTGGGGGAGTAAGAGAGCTTGGGGGAGTAGGAGAGCTTGGGGGAGTAGGAGTGCTTGGGGGAGTAGGAGAGCTTGGGCGAGTAGGAGAGCTTGGGGGAGTAAGAGAGCTTAAGGGAGTAAGAGAGCTTGGGAAAGCAGTAGAGCTTGGGGGAGTAGGAGAGCTTGGGGCAGTAGGAGCGCTTGGGGGAGTAGGAGTGCTTGGAGGAGTAAGAGAGCTTGGGGGTGTAAGAGAGCTAGGGGGAGTAGGAGAACTTGGGGGATTCGGGGAGCTTGGGGGTGTAGGAGAACTTGGGGGATTCGGGGAGCTTGGGGGAGTAGGAGAACTTGGCACAGTAGGAGAGTTGGGGGAGTAAGAGAGCTTGGGGGAGTAAGAGAGCTTGGGGGAGTAAGAGAGCTTGGGATGTAAGAGAGCTTTGGGGAGTAAGAGAGCTTGGGGGAGTGGGAGAGCTTGGGGGAGTAGGAGAGCTTGAGGGAGTTGGAGAATTTGGGGGATTAGTTGAGCTTGGGGGAGTAGGAGAGCTTGGGGGAGTAGGAGAGCTTGGGAGAGTAGGAGAGCTTGGCGCAGCAGGAGAACTTGGGGCAGTAGGAGAGCTTAGGGGAGTAGGAGAGCTTGGGGGAGTAGGAGAGCTTGGGGGAGTAGGAGAGCTTGGGGGAGTCGGAGAGCTTGGGAGGGTAGGAGAGCTTGGGGGCGTATGAGAGCTTGGGGTTAATGAGAGCTTGGGGAAGTAGGCGAGCTTGGGGGAGTAGTAGAGCTTGTGGGAGTGGGAGAGCTTGGGCGAGTCGGCGAGCTTGGGGGAGTAAGAGAACTTGGGGGAGGAAGAAAGCTTTGTGGAGAAAGAGAGCTTGAGGGAGTAAGAGAGCTTGGGGGAGTAGGAGAGCTTGGGGGAATAGGAGTGCTTGGGGGAGTAGGAGAGCTTTGGAGAGTAGGAGAGCTTTGGGGAGTAGGGGAGCTTGTGGGAGTAGGAGAGCTTGGGGGAGTAGGAGAGCTTGGGGGATTAGGAGAGCTTGGGGGAGTCAGAGAGCTTGGGGCAGTAGGAGAGCTCTGAGGAGTAGGAGATCTTGGGGGAGTAGGAGAGCTTGGGCGAGTAGTAGAGCTTGGGGGAGTAAGATAGCTTGGAGGAGTAAGAGAGTTTGGGGAGTAAGAGAGCTTTGGGGAGTAAGAGAGCTTGGGGGAGTGGGAGAGCTTGGGGGAGTAGGAGATCTTGGGGGAGTAGGAGCGCTTGGGGGAGTAGGAGAGCTTGGGGGAGTAGGAGAGCTTGGGTGAGTAGGAGAGCTTGGGGGAGTAGGAGAGCTTGGGAGAGTAGGGGAGCTTGGGGGAGTAGGAGATCTTGGGGGAGTAGGAGAGTTTGGGGGAGTAGGAGAGTTTAGGGGAGTAGGAGAGCTTGGGGAAGTAGGAGAGCTTGGGGGAGTAGGAGAGCTTGGGAGAGTAGGAGAGCTTTGGGGAATTGGAGAGCTTGTGGGAATAGGAGAACTTGGGGGAGTACGAGCGCTTGCGGGTGTAGGAGAGCTTGAGGGAGAAGGAGAACTTGGCAGAGTAGAAGAGCTTGGGGGAATAGGAGTGCTTGGGGGAGTAGGAGAGCTTTGGAGAGTAGGAGAGCTTTGGGGAGTAGGGGAGCTTGTGGGAGTAGGAGAGCTTGGGGGAGTAGGAGAGCTTGGGGGATTAGGAGAGCTTGGGGGAGTCAGGGAGCTTGGGGCAGTAGGAGAGCTCTGGGGAGTAGGAGATCTTGGGGGAGTAGGAGAGCTTGGGTGAGTAGGAGAGCTTGGGGGAGTAAGATAGCTTGGAGGAGTAAGAGAGTTTGGGGAGTAAGAGAGCTTTGGGGAGTAAGTGAGCTTGGGGGAGTGGGAGAGCTTGGGGGAGTAGGAGATCTTGGGGGAGTAGGAGCGCTTGGGGGAGTAGGGGAGCTTGGGGGAGTAGGAGAGCTTGGGTGAGTAGGAGAGCTTGGGGGAGTCGCGGAGCTTGGGGGAGTAGGAGAACTTGGCAGAGTAGGAGAGCTTGGGGGAGGAAGAGAGCTTGGGGGAGTAAGAGAGCTTGGGGGAGTAAGAGAGCTTGAAGGAGTAAGAGAGCTTGGGGGAGTAAGAGAGCTTGCGGGTGTAAGAGAGCTTGGGGAGTAGGAGAGCTTGGGGGAGTAGGGGAGCTTGGGGGAGTAGGAGACCTTGGGCGAGTAGGAGAGCTTGGGGGAGGAAGAGAGCTTGGGGGAGTAATAGAGCTTGGGGGAGTAAGATAGCTTGGGGTAGTAGGTGAGCTTGGGGAACAGGTGAGCTTGTAGGAATAGGAGAGCTTTGGGGAGTACGAGCGCTTGCGGGTGTAGGAGAGCTTGAGGGACAAGGAGAACTTGGCAGAGTAGGAGAGCTTGGGGGAGTAAGAGAGCTTGGGGCAGTAAGAGAGCTTGGTGGAGAAAGAGAGCTTGGGGGAGTAAGAGAGCTTGGGGGAGTAAGAGAATTTGGGGGAGTAAGAGAGCCTGGGGGTGTAAGTGAGCTTGGGGGAGTAGGAGAAATTGGCAGAGTAGGAGAGCTTGACGGAGTTAGAGAGCTTGGGGGAGTAAGAGAGCTTGGGGGAGTAAGAGAGCTTGGGGGAGTAGGAGAGCTAGGGGGAGTAGGAGTGCTTGGGGGAGTAGGAGAGCTTGGGCGAGTAGGAGAGCTTGGGGGAGTAAGAGAGCTTAAGGGAGTAAGAGAGCTTGTGGAAGCAGTAGAGCTTGGGGGAGTAGGAGAGCTTGGGGCAGTAGGAGCGCTTGGGGGAGTAGGAGTGCTTGGAGGAGTATGAGAGCTTGGGGGTGTAAGAGAGCTAGGGGGAGTAAGAGAGCTTGGGGGAATACGAGAGCTTGGGGGAGTTGGAGAACTTGGGGGATTCGGGGAGCTTGGGGGAGTAGGAGAACTTGGGGGATTCGGGGAGCTTGGGGGAGTAGGAGAACTTTGCACAGTAGAAGAGCTTGGGGGAGTAAGAGAGCTTGGGGGAGTAAGAGAGCTTGGGGGAGTAATAGAGCTTGGGATGTAAGAGAGCTTTGGGGAGTAAGAGAGCTTGGGGGAGTGGGAGAGCTTGGGGGAGTAGGAGAGCTTGGGGGAGTACGAGCGCTTGGGGGATTAGGAGAGCTTGGGGGAGACAGAGAGCTTGGGGCAGTAGAGAGCTCTGGGAAGTAGGAGATCTCGGGGGAGTAGGAGAGCTTGTGCGAGTAGGAGAGCTTGGGGGAGTAAGAGAGCTTGGTGGAGTAAGAGAGCTTGGGGAGTAAGAGAGCTTGGAGGAGAAAGAGAGCTTGGTGGAGTGGGAGAGCTTAGGGGAGTAGGAGAGCTTTGGGGAGTAGGAGCGCTTGGGGGAGTGGGAGAGCTTGGGGGAGTAGGAGAGCTTGGGGGAGTAGGAGAGCTTGGGGGAGTAGGAGTGCTTGGGAGAGTAGGAGAGCTTGGGGGAGTAGGACAGCTTGGGGGAGTAGGAGAGCTTGTGGGAGCAGGAGAGTTTGGGGGAGTAGGAGACCTTGGGGGAGTAGGAGAGCTTGTGGGAGTAGGAGAGCTTGGGGGAGTAGGAGATCTTGGGGGAGTAGGAGAGCTTGCGGGATTAGGAGAGCTTGGGGGAGTAGGAGAGCTTGGGGGAGTAGGAGAGCTTGGGAGATCAGGAGAGCTCGGCGGAGTAGGAGAACTTGGGGCAGTAGGAGAGCTTGGGGGAGTCGGAGAGCTTGGGGGAGTAGGACAGCTTGGGAGGTTAGGAGAGCTTGGGGGCGTATGAGAGCTTGGGGGCCTATGAGAGCTTGGGGGAGTGTGAGAGCTTGGGGTGTATGAGAGCTTGGGGAAGTAGGCGAGCTTGGGGGAGTAGTAGAGTTTGTAGTAGTGGGAGAGCTTGGGCGATTAGGAGAGCTTGGGGGAGTAAGAGAGCTTGCGGGAGGAAGAAAGCTTGGGGGAGAAAGAGAGCTTGGGGGAGTAAGAGAGCTTGGGGGATTAGGAGAGCTTGGGGGAGTAGGAGAGCTTGGGGGAGTAGGAGATTTTGGTGGAGTAGGAGAGCTTGGGGGAGTCACGGAGCTTGGGGGAGTAGGAGAACTTGGCAGAGTAGGAGAGCTTGGGGGAGTAAGAGAGCTTGGGGAGTAAGAGAGCTTGGGGGAGTAAGAGAGCTTGAGGGAGTAAGAGAGCTTGGGGGATTAAGAGAGCTTGCGGGTGTAAGAGAGCTTGGGGAGTAGGAGAGCTTGGGGGAGTAGGGGAGCTTGAGGGAGTAGGAGACCTTGGGCGAGTTGGAGAGCTTGGGGGAGAAAGAGAGCTTGGGGGAGTAAGAGAGCTTGTGGGGGAGTAAGATAGCTTGGGGGAGTAGGAGAGCTTGGGGAACAGGTGAGCTTGTGGGACTAGGAGAGCTTGGGGGAGTACGAGCGCTTGCGGGTGTAGGAGTGCTTGAGGGAGAAGGAGAACTTGGCATAGTAGAAGAGCTTATGGGAGTAAGAGAGCTTGGGGGAGTAAGAGAGCTTGGTGGAGAAAGAGAGCTTGGGGAGTAGGAGAGCTTGTGGGAGTAGGGGTGCTTGGGGGAGTAGGAGACCTTCGGCGAGTTGGAGAGCTTGGGGGAGAAAGAGAGCTTGGGGGAGTAGGAGAGCTAGGGGGAGTAGGAGTGCTTGGGGGAGTAGGAGAGCTTGGGCGAGTAGGAGAGCTTGGGGGAGTAAGAGAGCTTAAGGGAGTAAGAGAGCTTGGGGATGCAGTAGAGCTTGGGGGAGTAGGAGAGCTTGGGGCAGTAGGAGCGCTTGGGGGAGTAGGAGTGCTTGGAGGAGTAAGAGAGCCTGGGGGTGTAAGAGAGCTAGGGGGAGTAAGAGAGCTTGGGGGAATACGAGAGCTTGGGGGAGTAGGAGAACTTGGGGGATTCGGGGAGCTTGGGGGAGGAGGAGAACTTGGGGGATTCGGGGAGCTTGGGGGAGTAAGAGAGCTTGGGGGAGTAAGAGAATTTGGGGGAGTAAGAGAGCTTGGGGGTGTAAGTGAGCTTGGGGGAGTAGGAGAAATTGGCAGAGTAGGAGAGCTTGGGGGAGTTAGAGAGCTTGGGGGAGTAAGAGAGCTTGGGGGAGTAAGAGAGCTTGGGGCAGTAGGAGCGCTTGGGGGAGTAGGAGTGCTTGGAGGAGTAAGAGAGCTTGGGGGTGTAAGAGAGCTAGGGGGAGTAGGAGAACTTGGGGGATTCGGGGAGCTTGGGGGTGTAGGAGAACTTGGGGGATTCGGGGAGCTTGGGGGAGTAGGAGAACTTGGCACAGTAGGAGAGTTGGGGGAGTAAGAGAGCTTGGGGGAGTAAGAGAGCTTGGGGGAGTAAGAGAGCTTGGGATGTAAGAGAGCTTTGGGGAGTAAGAGAGCTTGGGGGAGTGGGAGAGCTTGGGGGAGTAGGAGAGCTTGAGGGAGTAGGAGAATTTGGGGGATTAGTTGAGCTTGGGGGAGTAGGAGAGCTTGGGGGAGTAGGAGAGCTTGGGAGAGTAGGAGAGCTTGGCGCAGCAGGAGAACTTGGGGCAGTAGGAGAGCTTAGGGGAGTAGGAGAGCTTGGGGGAGTAGGAGAGCTTGGGGGAGTAGGAGAGCTTGGGGGAGTCGGAGAGCTTGGGAGGGTAGGAGAGCTTGGGGGCGTATGAGAGCTTGGGGTTAATGAGAGCTTGGGGAAGTAGGCGAGCTTGGGGGAGTAGTAGAGCTTGTGGGAGTGGGAGAGCTTGGGCGAGTCGGCGAGCTTGGGGGAGTAAGAGAACTTGGGGGAGGAAGAAAGCTTGGGGGAGAAAGAGAGCTTGAGGGAGTAAGAGAGCTTGGGGGAGTAGGAGAGCTTGGGGGAATAGGAGTGCTTGGGGGAGTAGGAGAGCTTTGGAGAGTAGGAGAGCTTTGGGGAGTAGGGGAGCTTGTGGGAGTAGGAGAGCTTGGGGGAGTAGGAGAGCTTGGGGGATTAGGAGAGCTTGGGGGAGTCAGAGAGCTTGGGGCAGTAGGAGAGCTCTGAGGAGTAGGAGATCTTGGGGGAGTAGGAGAGCTTGGGCGAGTAGTAGAGCTTGGGGGAGTAAGATAGCTTGGAGGAGTAAGAGAGTTTGGGGAGTAAGAGAGCTTTGGGGAGTAAGAGAGCTTGGGGGAGTGGGAGAGCTTGGGGGAGTAGGAGATCTTGGGGGAGTAGGAGCGCTTGGGGGAGTAGGAGAGCTTGGGGGAGTAGGAGAGCTTGGGTGAGTAGGAGAGCTTGGGGGAGTAGGAGAGCTTGGGAGAGTAGGGGAGCTTGGGGGAGTAGGAGCTCTTGGGGGAGTAGGAGAGTTTGGGGGAGTAGGAGAGTTTAGGGGAGTAGGAGAGCTTGGGGAAGTAGGAGAGCTTGGGGGAGTAGGAGAGCTTGGGAGAGTAGGAGAGTTTGGGGAATTGGAGAGCTTGTGGGAATAGGAGAACTTGGGGGAGTACGAGCGCTTGCGGGTGTAGGAGAGCTTGAGGGAGAAGGAGAACTTGGCAGAGTAGAAGAGCTTGGGGGAATAGGAGTGCTTGGGGGAGTAGGAGAGCTTTGGAGAGTAGGAGAGCTTTGGGGAGTAGGGGAGCTTGTGGGAGTAGGAGAGCTTGGGGGAGTAGGAGAGCTTGGGGGATTAGGAGAGCTTGGGGGAGTCAGGGAGCTTGGGGCAGTAGGAGAGCTCTGGGGAGTAGGAGATCTTGGGGGAGTAGGAGAGCTTGGGCGAGTAGGAGAGCTTGGGGGAGTAAGATAGCTTGGAGGAGTCAGAGAGTTTGGGGAGTAAGAGAGCTTTGGGGAGTAAGTGAGCTTGGGGGAGTGGGAGAGCTTGGGGGAGTAGGAGATCTTGGGGGAGTAGGAGCGCTTGGGGGAGTAGGGGAGCTTGGGGGAGTAAGAGAGCTTAAGGGAGTAAGAGAGCTTGGGGAAGCAGTAGAGCTTGGGGGAGTAGGAGAGCTTGGGGCAGTAGGAGCGCTTGGGGGAGTAGGAGTGCTTGGAGGAGTAAGAGAGCTTGGGGGTGTAAGAGAGCTAGGGGGAGTAGGAGAACTTGGGGGATTCGGGGAGCTTGGGGGTGTAGGAGAACTTGGGGGATTCGGGGAGCTTGGGGGAGTAGGAGAATTTGGCACAGTAGGAGAGTTGGGGGAGTAAGAGAGCTTGGGGGAGTAAGAGAGCTTGGGGGAGTAAGAGAGCTTGGGATGTAAGAGAGCTTTGGGGAGTAAGAGAGCTTGGGGGAGTGGGAGAGCTTGGGGGAGTAGGAGAGCTTGAGGGAGTAGGAGAATTTGGGGGATTAGTTGAGCGTGGGGGAGTAGGAGAGCTTGGGGGAGTAGGAGAGCTTGGGAGAGTAGGAGAGCTTGGCGCAGCAGGAGAACTTGGGGCAGTAGGAGAGCTTAGGGGAGTAGGAGAGCTTGGGGGAGTAGGAGAGCTTGGGGGAGTAGGAGAGCTTGGGGGAGTCGGAGAGCTTGGGAGGGTAGGAGAGCTTGGGGGCGTATGAGAGCTTGGGGTTAATGAGAGCTTGGGGAAGTAGGCGAGCTTGGGGGAGTAGTAGAGCTTGTGGGAGTGGGAGAGCTTGGGCGAGTCGGCGAGCTTGGGGGAGTAAGAGAACTTGGGGGAGGAAGAAAGCTTGGGGGAGAAAGAGAGCTTGAGGGAGTAAGAGAGCTTGGGGGAGTAGGAGAGCTTGGGGGAATAGGAGTGCTTGGGGGAGTAGGAGAGCTTTGGAGAGTAGGAGAGCTTTGGGGAGTAGGGGAGCTTGTGGGAGTAGGAGAGCTTGGGGGAGTAGGAGAGCTTGGGGGATTAGGAGAGCTTGGGGGAGTCAGAGAGCTTGGGGCAGTAGGAGAGCTCTGAGGAGTAGGAGATCTTGGGGGAGTAGCAGAGCTTGGGCGAGTAGTAGAGCTTGGGGGAGTAAGATAGCTTGGAGGAGTAAGAGAGTTTGGGGAGTAAGAGAGCTTTGGGGAGTAAGAGAGCTTGGGGGAGTGGGAGAGCTTGGGGGAGTAGGAGATCTTGGGGGAGTAGGAGCGCTTGGGGGAGTAGGAGAGCTTGGGGGAGTAGGAGAGCTTGGGTGAGTAGGAGAGCTTGGGGGAGTAGGAGAGCTTGGGGGAGTAAGAGAGCTTGAAGGAGTAAGAGAGCTTGGGGGAGTAAGAGAGCTTGCGGGTGTAAGAAAGCTTGGGGAGTAGGAGAGCTTGGGGGAGTAGGGGAGCTTGGGGGAGTAGGAGACCTTGGGCGAGTAGGAGAGCTTGGGGGAGGAAGAGAGCTTGGGGGAGTAATAGAGCTTGGGGGAGTAAGATAGCTTGGGGTAGTAGGTGAGCTTGGGGAACAGGTGAGCTTGTAGGAATAGGAGAGCTTGGGGGAGTACGAGCGCTTGCGGGTGTAGGAGAGCTTGAGGGACAAGGAGAACTTGGCAGAGTAGGAGAGCTTGGGGGAGTAAGAGAGCTTGGGGCAGTAAGAGAGCTTGGTGGAGAAAGAGAGCTTGGGGGAGTAAGAGAGCTTGGGGGAGTAAGAGAATTTGGGGGAGTAAGAGAGCCTGGGGGTGTAAGTGAGCTTGGGGGAGTAGGAGAAATTGGCAGAGTAGGAGAGCTTGACGGAGTTAGAGAGCTTGGGGGAGTAAGAGAGCTTGGGGGAGTAAGAGAGCTTGGGGGAGTAGGAGAGCTAGGGGGAGTAGGAGTCCTTGGGGGAGTAGGAGAGCTTGGGCGAGTAGGAGAGCTTGGGGGAGTAAGAGAGCTTAAGGGAGTAAGAGAGCTTGTGGAAGCAGTAGAGCTTGGGGGAGTAGGAGAGCTTGGGGCAGTAGGAGCGCTTGGGGGAGTAGGAGTGCTTGGAGGAGTAAGAGAGCTTGGGGGTGTAAGAGAGCTAGGGGGAGTAAGAGAGCTTGGGGGAATACGAGAGCTTGGGGGAGTTGGAGAACTTGGGGGATTCGGGGAGCTTGGGGGAGTAGGAGAACTTGGGGGATTCGGGGAGCTTGGGGGAGTAGGAGAACTTTGCACAGTAGAAGAGCTTGGGGGAGTAAGAGAGCTTGGGGGAGTAAGAGAGCTTGGGGGAGTAATAGAGCTTGGGATGTAAGAGAGCTTTGGGGAGTAAGAGAGCTTGGTGGAGTGGGAGAGCTTGGGGGAGTAGGAGAGCTTGGGGGAGTACGAGCGCTTGGGGGATTAGGAGAGCTTGGGGGAGACAGAGAGCTTGGGGCAGTAGAGAGCTCTGGGAAGTAGGAGATCTCGGGGGAGCAGGAGAGCTTGTGCGAGTAGGAGAGCTTGGGGGAGTAAGAGAGCTTGGTGGAGTAAGAGAGCTTGGGGAGTAAGAGAGCTTGGAGGAGAAAGAGAGCTTGGTGGAGTGGGAGAGCTTAGGGGAGTAGGAGAGCTTTGGGGAGCAGGAGCGCTTGGGGGAGTGGGAGAGCTTGGGGGAGTAGGAGAGCTTGGGGGAGTAGGAGATCTTGGGGGAGTAGGAGTGCTTGGGAGAGTAGGAGAGCTTGGGGGAGTAGGAGATCTTGGGGGAGTAGGAGAGTTTGGGGGTGTAGCAGAGCTTGGGGGAGTAGGAGAGCTTGGGGGAGTAGGAGAGCTTGGGGGAGTAGGAGATCTTGGGGGAGTAGGAGAGCTTGCGGGATTAGGAGAGCTTGGGGGAGTAGGAGAGCTTGGGGGAGTAGGAGAGCTTGGGAGATTAGGAGAGCTCGGCGGAGTAGGAGAACTTGGGGCAGTAGGAGAGCTTGGGGGAGTCGGAGAGCTTGGGGGAGTAGGACAGCTTGGGAGGTTAGGAGAGCTTGGGGGCGTATGAGAGCTTGGGGGCTTATGAGAGCTTGGGGGAGTGTGAGAGCTTGGGGTGTATGAGAGCTTGGGGAAGTAGGCGAGCTTGGGGGAGTAGTAGAGTTTGTAGTAGTGGGAGAGCTTGGGCGATTAGGAGAGCTTGGGGGAGTAAGAGAGCTTGCGGGAGGAAGAAAGCTTGGGGGAGAAAGAGAGCTTGGGGGAGTAAGAGAGCTTGGGGGATTAGGAGAGCTTGGGGGAGTAGGAGAGCTTGGGGGAGTAGGAGATTTTGGTGGAGTAGGAGAGCTTGGGGGATTCACGGAGCTTGGGGGAGTAGGAGAACTTGGCAGAGTAGGAGAGCTTGGGGGAGTAAGAGAGCTTGGGGAGTAAGAGAGCTTGGGGGAGTAAGAGAGCTTGAGGGAGTAAGAGAGCTTGGGGGATTAAGAGAGCTTGCGGGTGTAAGAGAGCTTGGGGAGTAGGAGAGCTTGGGGGAGTAGGGGAGCTTGAGGGAGTAGGAGACCTTGGGCGAGTTGGAGAGCTTGGGGGAGAAAGAGAGCTTGGGGGAGTAAGAGAGCTTGTGGGGGAGTAAGATAGCTTGGGGGAGTAGGAGAGCTTGGGGAACAGGTGAGCTTGTGGGAATAGGAGAGCTTGGGGGAGTACGAGCGCTTGCGGGTGTAGGAGTGCTTGAGGGAGAAGGAGAACTTGGCATAGTAGAAGAGCTTATGGGAGTAAGAGAGCTTGGGGGAGTAAGAGAGCTTGGTGGAGAAAGAGAGCTTGGGGAGTAGGAGAGCTTGTGGGAGTAGGGGTGCTTGGGGGAGTAGGAGACCTTCGGCGAGTTGGAGAGCTTGGGGGAGAAAGAGAGCTTGGGGGAGTAAGAGAGCTTGTGGGGGAGTAAGATAGCTTGGGGAAGTAGGAAAGCTTGGGGAACAGGTGAGCTTGTGGGAATAGGAGAACTTGGGGGAGTACGAGCGCTTGCGGGTGTAGGAGAGCTTGAGGGAGAAGGAGAACTTGGCAGAGTAGAAGAGCTTGGGGGAATAGGAGTGCTTGGGGGAGTAGGAGAGTTTTGGAGAGTAGGAGAGCTTTGGGGAGTAGGGGAGCTTGTGGGAGTAGGAGAGCTTGGGGGAGCAGGAGAGCTTGGGGGATTAGTAGAGCTTGGGGTAGTCAGAGAGCTTGGGGCAGTAGGAGAGCTCTGGGGAGTAGGAGATCTTAGGGGTGTAGGAGAGCTTGGGCGAGTAGGAGAGCTTGGGGGAGTAAGATAGCTTGGAGGAGTAAGAGAGTTTGGGGAGTAAGAGAGCTTTGGGGAGTAAGAGAGCTTGGGGGAGTGGGAGAGCTTGGGGGAGTAGGAGCGCTTGGGGGAGTAGGAGAACTTGGGGGAGTAGGAGAGCTTGGGTGAGTAGGAGAGCTTGGGGGAGTAGGAGAGCTTGGGAGAGTAGGGGAGCTTGGGGGAGTAGGAGAGCTTGGGAGAGTAGGAGAGCTTTGGGGAGTTGGAGAGCTAGTGGGAGTAGGACAGCTTGGGGGAGTAGGAGAGCTTGGGGGAGTAGGAGAGCTTGGGGGAGTAGGAGAGTTTGGGGGAGTAGGAAAGCTTGGGGGAGTCGGAGAGCTTGGGGGAGTAGGAGATCTTGGGGGAGTAGGAGAGCTTGGGGGATTAGGAGAGCTTGGGGGAGTAGGAAAGCTTGGGGGAGTAGGAGAGCTTGGGAGATTAGGAGAGCTTGGCGGAGTAGGAGAACTTGGGGCAGTGTGAGAGCTTAGGGGAGTAGGAGAGCTTGGGGGAGTAGGAGAGCTTGGGGGAGTAGGAGAGCTTGGGGGAGTCGGAGAGCTTGGGGGAGTAGGAGAGCTTGGGAGGTTAGGAGAGCTTGGGGGCGTATGAGAGCTTGGGGGCGTATGAGAGCTTGGGGGAAAGTGAGAGCTTGGGGTGTATGAGAGCTTGGGGGAGCAGGAGAGTTTGGGGGAGTAGGAGAGCTTGGGGTTTTCGCGGAGCTTGGGGGAGTAGGAGAACTTGGGGAGTAAGAGAGCTTGGGGAGTAAGAGAGCTTGGGGAGTAAGAGATCTTGGGGGAGTAAGAGAGTTTGAGGGAGTAAGAGAGCTTGGGGGAGTAAGAGAGCTTGCGGGTGTAAGAGAGCTTGGGGAGTAGGAAAGCTTGGGGGAGTAGGGGAGCTTGGGGGAGTAGGAGACCTTGGTCGAGTTGGAGAGCTTGGGAGAGAAAGAGAGCTTGGGGGAGTAAGAGAGCTTGTGGGGGAGTAAGATAGCTTGGGGGAGTAGGAGAGCTTGGGGAACAGGTGAGCTTGTGGGAATAGGAGAGCTTGGGGGAGTAAGAGAGCTTGGGGGAGTAAGAGAGCTTGGGGAATAAGAGAGCTTGGGGGTGTAAGAGATCTTGGGGAAGTAGGAGAAATTGGCAGAGTAGGAGAGCTTGGGAGAGTTAGAGCGCTTGGGGGAGTAAGAGAGCTTGGGGGAGTAAGAGAGCTTGGGGGAGTAGGAGAGCTTGGGGGAGTAGGAATGCTTGGGGGAGTAGGATAGCTTGGGCGAGTAGGAGAGCTTGGGGGAGTAAGAGAGCTTAGGGGAGTAAGAGAGCTTGGGGGAGCAGTAGAGCTTGGGGGAGTAGGAGAGCTTGGGGCAGTAGGAGCGCTTGGGGGAGTAGGAGACATTGGGGGAGAAGGAGAGCTTGGGGGAGTAGGATAAATTGGCAGAGTAGGAGAGCTTGGAGGAGTAAGAGAGATTTGGAGGTGTAAGAGAGCTTGGGGGAGTAAGAGAGCTTGGGGGAATACGAGACCTTGGGGTGTAGGAGAGCTTGGGGGAGTAGGGGAGCTTGGGGGAGTAAGAGAGCTTGGCGGAGTAGGAGAGCTTGGGGGAGTAGGAGAACTTGGGGAATAGGAGAGCTTGGGGGAGTAGGAGAGCTTGGGGGAGTAGGAGAGCTTGGGGGAGTAGGAGAGCTTGGGAGAGTAGGAGAGTTTGGGGGAGTAGGAGAGCTTGGGGGAGTAGTAGAGCTTGGGGGAGTAGGAAAGCTTGGGGGAGTAGGAGAGCTTGGGAGAGTAGGAGAGCTTTGGGAAGTAGGAGAGCTTGTGGGAGTAGGAGAGATTGGGGGAGTAGGAGAGCTTGGGGGAGTAGGAGAGATTGTGGTAGTAGGAGAGCTTGGGGGAGTAGGAGAGCTTGGGGGAGTAGGATAGCTTGGGGTAGTAGGAGATATTGGGGGAGTAGGAGAGCTTGGGGTGTATGAGAGCTTGGGGAAGTAGGCGAGCCTGGGGGAGTAGTAGAGCTTGTGGGAGTGGGAGAGCTTGGGCGAGTAGGAGAGCTTGGGGGAGTAAGAGAACTTGGGGGAAGAAGAAAGCTTGGACGAGAAAGAGAGCTTGGGGGAGTAAGAGAGCTTGGGGGAGTGGGAGAGCTTGGGGGAGTAGGAGAGCTTGGGGGAGTAGGAGAGTTTGGGGGAGTAGGAGAGCTTGGGGGAGTCGCGGAGCTTGGGGGAGTAGGAGAACTTGGCAGAGTAGGAGAGCTTGGGTGAGGAAGAGAGCTTGGGGAGTAAGAGAGCTTGGGGGAGTAAGAGAGCTTGCGGGTGTAAGAGAGCTTGGGGAGTAGTAGACCTTGGGGGAGTAGGGGAGCTTGGGGGAGTAGGAGACCTTGGGCGAGTAGGAGAGTTTGGGGGAGGAAGAGAGCTTGGGGGAGTAAGAGAGCTTGGGGGAGTAAGAGAGCTTGGGGGAGTAAGATAGCTTGGGGGAGTAGGAGATCTTGGGGAACAGTTGAGCTTGTGGGAATAGGAAAGCTTGGGGGAGTACGAGCGCTTGCGTGTATAGGAGAGCTTGAGGGAGAAGGAGAACTTGGCAGAGTAGGAGTGCTTGGGGGAGTAAGAGAGCTTGGGGGAGTAAGAGAGCTTGGTGGAGTAAGAGAGCTTGGGGGAGTAAGAGAGCTTGGGGGAGTAAGAAAGCTTGGGGGAGTAAAGAGTTTGGGGGAGGAAGAGAGCTTGGGGGTGTAAGTGAGCTTGGGGGAGTAGGAGAAATTGGCAGAGTAGGAGAGCTTGGGGGAGTTACAGTGCTTGGGGGAGTAAGAGAGCTTGGGAGAGTAAGAGACCTTGGGGGAGTAGGAGAGCTTAGGGGAGTAGGAGTGCTTGGGGGTGTAGGAGAGCTTGGGCGAGTAGGAGAGCTTGGGGAAGTAAGAGAGCTTAAGGGATTAAGAGAGCTTGGGGGAGCAGTAGAGCTTGGGGGAGTAGGAGAGCTTGGGGCAGTAGGAGCGCTTGGGGGAGTAGGAGTGCTTGGAGGACTAAGAGAGCTTGGGGGTGTAAGAGAGCGAGGGGGAGTAAGAGAGCTTGGCGAGTACGAGAGCTTGGGGGAGTAGGAGAGCTTGGGGGAGTAGGGGAGCTTGGGGAGTAGGAGAACTTGGGGGATTCGGGGAGCTTGGGGGAGTAGGAGAACTTGGCACAGTAGGAGAGCTTGGGGGAGTAAGAGAGCTTGGGGGAGTAAGAGAGCTTGGGGGAGTAAGAGAGCTTGGGATGTAAGAGAGCTTTGGGGAGTAAGAGAGCTTGGGGGAGTGGGAGAGCTTGGGGGAGTAGGAGAGCTTGGGGGAGTAGGAGAGCTGGCGGGATTAGGAGAGCTTGTTGGAGTAGGAGAGCTTGGGGGAGTAGGAGAGCTTGGGAGATTCGGAGAGCTTGGCGGAGAGGGATAACTTGGGGCAGTAGGAGAGCTTGGGGGAGTAGGAGCGCTTGGGGGAGTAGGAGAGCTTGGGGGAGTAGGAGAGCTTGGGGGAGTAGGAGAGCTTGGAGGAGTAGTTGAGCTTGGGAGAGTAGGAGAGCTTGGGGGAGTAGGAGATCTTGTGGGAGTAGGAGAGTTTGGGGGAGTAGCAGAGCTTGGGGGAGTAGGAGAGCTTGGGGGAGTAGGAGAGCTTGGGGGAGTAGGAGAGCTTGGGAGAGTAGGAGAGCTTTGTGGAGTAGGAGAGCTTGTGGGAGTAGGAAAGCTTGGGGGAGTAGGAGAGCTTGGGGGAGTAGGAGAGTTTGGGGGAGTAGGAGAGCTTGGGGGAGTAGGAGAGCTTGGGGGAGTAGGAGAGCTTGGGGGAGTAGGAGATCTTGGGGGAGTTGGAGAGCTTGCGGGATTAGGAGAGCTTGGGGGAGCAGGAGAGCTTGGGGGAGTAGGAGAGCTTGGGAGATTCGGAGAGCTTGGCGGAGTAGGAGAACTTAGGGCAGTAGGAGAGCTTGGGGGAGTCGGAGAGCTTGGGGGAGTAGGAGAGCTTGGCAGGTTAGGTGAGCTTGGGGGCGTATGAGAGCTTGGGGGCGTATGAGAGCTTGGGGGAGTTTGAGAGCTTGGGGTGTATGAGAGCTTGGGGAAGTAGGCGAGTTTGGGGGAGTATTAGAGCTTGTTGGAGTGGGAGAGCTTGGGCGAGTAGGAGAGCTTGTGGGAGTAAGAGAGCTTGTGGGTGGATGAAAGCTTGGGGGAGAAAGAGAGCTTGGGGGAGTAAGAGAGCTTGGGGAATTAGGAGAGCTTGGGGGAGTAGCAGAGCTTGGGGGAGTAGGAGATTTTGGCGGAGTAGGTGAGCTTGGGGGAGTCGCGGAGCTTGGGGGAGTAAGAGAGCTTGAGGGAGTAAGAGAGCTTGGGGGAGTAAGAGAGCTTGCGGGTGTAAGCGAGCTTGGGGAGCAGGCGAGCTTGTGAGAGAAGGGAGCTTGGGGGAGTAGGAGACCTTGGGCGAGTTGGAGAGCTTGGGGGAGAAATAGAGCTTGGGGGAGTAAGAGAGCTTGTGGGGGAGTAAGATAGCTTGGGCGAGTAGGAGAGCTTGGGGAACAGGTGAGCTTGTGGGAATAGGAAAGCTTGGGGGAGTACGAGCGCTTGCGGGTGTAGGAGTGCTTGAGGGAGAAGGAGAACTTGGCATAGTAGAAGAGCTTATGGGCGTAAGAGAGCTTGGGGGAGTAAGAGAACTTGGTGGAGAAAGAGAGCTTGGGGGAGTAAGAGAGCTTTGGAGAGTAGGAGAGCTTTGGGGAGTAGGGGAGCTTGTGGGAGTAGGAGAGCTTGGGGGAGTAGGAGAGCTTGGGGGATTAGGAGAGCTTGGTGGAGAAAGAGAGCTTGGGGGAGTAAGAGAGCTTGGGGGAATATGAGAGCTTGGGGTGTAGGAGAGCTTGGGGGAGTAGGAGAGCTTGGGGGAGTAGGAGAGCTTGGGAGAGTAGGAGAGCTTTGGAGAGTAGGAGAGCTTGTGGGAGTAGGACAGCTTGGGAGAGTAGGAGAGCTTGGGGGAGTAGGAGAGCTTGGGGGAGTAGGAGAGCTTGGGGGAGTAGGAGAGCTTGGGAGAGTAGGAGAGCTTTGGGGAGTAGGAGAGCTTGTGGGAGTCGGACAGCTTGGGGGAGTAGGAGAGCTTGGGGGAGTAGGAGAGTTTGGGGGAGTAGGAGAGCTTGTGGGAGTAGGAGAGCTTGGGAGAGTAGGAGAGCATTGGGGAGTAGGAGAGCTTGTGGGAGTAGGACAGCTTGGGGGAGTAGGAGAGCTTGGGGGAGTAGGAGAGCTTGGGGGAGGAGGAGAGCTTGGGAGAGTAGGAGAACTTGGCAGAATAGGAGAACTTGGGGCAGTAGGAGAGCATAGGGGAGTAGGAGAGCTTGGGGGAGTAGGAGAGCTTGGGGTGTAGGAGAGCTTGGGGGAGTAGGAGAGCTTGCGGGAGTTGGAGAGCTTGGGGGAGTAGGAGAGCTTGGAGGAGTAGGAGAGCTTGGGCGAGTAGGAGAGTTTGGGGGAGTATGAGAGCTTGCGGGAGTATGAGAGCTTGTGTGAGTATGAGAGCTTGTGGGAGTATGAGAGCTTGTGGGAGTATGAGAGCTTAGGGGAGTAGGAGAGCTTGGGGGAGTAGGAGAGCTTGGGGGAGTAGGAGCGCTTGGGGGAGTAGTAGATCTTGGGGGAGTAGGAGATCTTGGGGGAGTAGGAGAGCTCAGAGGAGCAGGAGAACTTGTGGAAGGAGGAGAGCTTGGGGGAGTAGGAGAGCTTGGGGGAGTAGGAGAGCTTTCGGGTGTAGGAGAGCTTGAGCGAGTAGGAGAGCTTGGGGGAGTAAGAGAGCATGGGGGACTAGGAGAGCTTGGGGGAATAGGAGAGCGTGGGGGACTAGGAGAGCTTGGGGGAGTAGGAGATCTTGGGGAAGTAGGAGAGCTTCGAGGAGCAGGAGAAATTGGGGAAGAAGGAGAGCTTGGGGGAGAAGGAGAGCTTGGGGGAGTAGGAGAGCTTATGTGAGTAGGAGAGCTTGGTGGAGTCGGACAGCTTGGGGGAGTAGGAAAGCTTGGGGGAGTAGGAGAGCCTGGGGGAGTAGGAGAGATTGGGGGAGTAGGAGAGCTTGGGGGTGTAGGAGAGCTCGAGCGAGTAGGAGAGCTTGGGGGAGTTGGAGAGCATGGGGGATTAGGAGAGCTTGGGGGAGTAGGAGAGCGTGGGGGAGTAGGAGAGCTTGGGGGAGTAGGAGAGCTTGGGGGAGTAGGAGAACTTGGGGGAGTAGGAGAGCTTGGAGGAGTAGGAGAGCTTGGGGGAGTAGGAGAGCTTGGGGGATTAGGAGAGCTTGGGGGAGTAGAGGAGATTGGGGGAGTAGGAGAGCTTGGAGGAGTAGGCGAGCTTGGGGGTGTATGAGAGTTTTGGGGAGTAGGAGAGCTTGCGGGAGTAGGAGAGCTTGGAGGAATAGGAGAACTTGGCAGAGTAGGAGAGTTTGGGTGAGGAAGAGAGCTTGGGGAGTAAGAGAGCTTGGGGGAGTAAGAGAGCTTGCGGGTGTAAGAGAGCTTGGGGAGTAGTAGAGCTTGGGGGAGTAGGGGAGCTTGGGGGAGTAGGAGACCTTGGGCGAGTAGGAGAGTTTGGGGGAGGAAGAGAGCTTGGGGGAGTAAGAGAGCTTGGGGGAGTAAGAGAGCTTGGGGGAGTAAGATAGCTTGGGGGAGTAGGAGATCTTGGGGAACAGTTGAGCTTGTGGGAATAGGAAAGCTTGGGGGAGTACGAGCGCTTGCGTGTATAGGAGAGCTTGAGGGAGAAGGAGAACTTAGCAGAGTAGGAGAGCTTGGGGGAGTAAGAGAGCTTGGGGGAGTAAGAGAGCTTGGTGGAGTAAGAGAGCTTGGGGGAGTAAGAGAGCTTGGGGGAGTAAGAAAGCTTGGGGGAGTAAAGAGTTTGGGGGAGGAAGAGAGCTTGGGGGTGTAAGTGAGCTTGGGGGAGTAGGAGAAATTGGCAGAGTAGGAGAGCTTGGGGGAGTTACAGTGCTTGGGGGAGCAAGAGAGCTTGGGGGAGTAAGAGACCTTGGGGGAGTAGGAGAGCTTAGGGGAGTAGGAGTGCTTGGGGGAGTAGGAGAGCTTGGGCGAGTAGGAGAGCTTGGGGAAGTAAGAGAGCTTAAGGGATTAAGAGAGCTTGGGGGAGCAGTAGAGCTTGGGAGAGTAGGAGAGCTTGGGGCAGTAGGAGCGCTTGGGGGAGTAGGAGTGCTTGGAGGACTAAGAGAGCTTGGGGGTGTAAGAGAGCGAGGGGGAGTAATAGAGCTTGGCGAGTACGAGAGCTTGGGGGAGTAGGAGAGCTTGGGGGAGTAGGGGAGCTTGGGGAGTAGGAGAACTTGGGGGATTCGGGGAGCTTGGGGGAGTAGGAGAACTTGGCACAGTAGGAGAGCTTGGGGGAGTAAGAGAGCTTGGGGGAGTAAGAGAGCTTGGGATGTAAGAGAGCTTTGGGGAGTAAGAGAGCTTGGGGGAGTGGGAGAGCTTGGGGGAGTCGGAGAGCTTGGGGGAGTAGGAGAGCTGGCGGGATTAGGAGAGCTTGTTGGAGTAGGAGAGCTTGGGGGAGTAGGAGAGCTTGGGAGATTCGGAGAGCTTGGCGGAGAGGGAGAACTTGTGGGAGTAGGAGAGTTTGGGGGAGTAGCAGAGCTTGGGGGAGTAGGAGAGCTTGGGGGAGTAGGAGAGCTTGGGGGAGTAGGAGAGCTTGGGAGAGTAGGAGAGCTTTGTGGAGTAGGAGAGCTTGTGGGAGTAGGAAAGCTTGGGGGAGTAGGAGAGCTTGGGGGAGTAGGAGAGTTTGGGGGAGTAGGAGAGCTTGGGGGAGTAGGAGAGCTTGGGGGAGTCGGAGAGCTTGGGGGAGTAGGAGATCTTGGGGGAGTTGGAGAGCTTGCGGGATTAGGAGAGCTTGGGGGAGCAGGAGAGCTTGGGGGAGTAGGAGAGCTTGGGAGATTAGGAGAGCTTGGCGGAGAAGGAGAACTTGGGGCAGTAGGAGAGCTTGGGGGAGTCGGAGAGCTTGGAGGAGTAGGAGAGCTTGGCAGGTTAGGTGATCTTTGGGGCGTATGAGAGCTTGGGGGCGTATGAGAGCTTGGGGGAGTTTGAGAGCTTGGGGTGTATGAGAGCTTGGGGAAGTAGGCGAGCTTGGGGGAGTATTAGAGCTTGTTGGAGTGGGAGAGCTTGGGCGAGTAGGAGAGCTTGTGGGAGTAAGAGAGCTTGGGGGAGGATGAAAGCTTGGGGGAGAAAGAGAGCTTGGTGGAGTAAGAGAGCTTGGGGAATTAGGAGAGCTTGGGGGAGTAGCAGAGCTTGGGGGAGTAGGAGATTTTGGCGGAGTAGGTGAGCTTGGGGGAGTCGCGGAGCTTGGGGGAGTAAGAGAGCTTGAGGGAGTAAGAGAGCTTGGGGGAGTAAGAGAGCTTGCGGGTGTAAGCGAGCTTGGGGAGCAGGCGAGCTTGGGAGAGAAGGGAGCTTGGGGGATTAGGAGACCTTGGGCGAGTTGGAGAGCTTGGGGGAGAAATAGAGCTTGGGGGAGTAAGAGAGCTTGTGGGGGAGTAAGATAGCTTGGGCGAGTAGGAGAGCTTGGGGAACAGGTGAGCTTGTGGGAATAGGAAAGCTTGGGGGAGTACGAGCGCTTGCGGGTGTAGGAGTGCTTGAGGGAGAAGGAGAACTTGGCATAGTAGAAGAGCTTATGGGAGTAAGAGAGCTTGGGGGAGTAAGAGAACTTGGTGGAGAAAGAGAGCTTGGGGGAGTAAGAGAGCTTTGGAGAGTAGGAGAGCTTTGGGGAGTAGGGGAGCTTGTGGGAGTAGGAGAGCTTGGGGGAGTAGGAGAGCTTGGGGGATTAGGAGAGCTTGGTGGAGAAAGAGAGCTTGGGGGAGTAAGAGAGCTTGGGGGAATATGAGAGCTTGGGGTGTAGGAGAGCTTGGGGGAGTAGGAGAGCTTGGGGGAGTAGGAGAGCTTGGGAGAGTAGGAGAGCTTTGGGGAGTAGGAGAGCTTGTGGGAGTAGGACAGCTTGGGAGAGTAGGAGAGCTTGGGGGAGTAGGAGAGCTTGGGGGAGTAGGAGAGCTTGGGGGAGTAGGAGAGCTTGGGAGAGTAGGAGAGCTTTGGGGAGTAGGAGAGCTTGTGGGAGTCGGACAGCTTGGGGGAGTAGGAGAGCTTGGGGGAGTAGGAGAGTTTGGGGGAGTAGGAGAGCTTGTGGGAGTAGGAGAGCTTGGGAGAGTAGGAGAGCATTGGGGAGTAGGAGAGCTTGTGGGAGTAGGACAGCTTGGGGGAGTAGGAGAGCTTGGGGGAGTAGGAGAGCTTGGGGGAGGAGGAGAGCTTGGGAGAGTAGGAGAACTTGGCAGAATAGGAGAACTTGGGGCAGTAGGAGAGCATAGGGGAGTAGGAGAGCTTGGGGGAGTAGGAGAGCTTGGGGTGTAGGAGAGCTTGGGGGTGTAGGAGAGCTTGCGGGAGTTGGAGAGCTTGGGGGAGTAGGAGAGCTTGGAGGAGTAGGAGAGCTTTGGCGAGTAGGAGAGTATGGGGGAGTATGAGAGCTTGCGGGAGTATGAGAGCTTGTGTGAGTATGAGAGCTTGTGGGAGTATGAGAGCTTGTGGGAGTATGAGAGCTTAGGGGAGTAGGAGAGCTTGGGGGAGTAGGAGAGCTTGGGGGAGTAGGAGCGCTTGGGGGAGTAGTAGATCTTGGGGGAGTAGGAGACCTTGGGGGAGTAGGAGAGCTTAGAGGAGCAGGAGAACTTGGGGAAGTAGGAGAGCTTGGGGGAGTAGGAGAGCTTGGGGGAGTAGGAGAGCTTGCGGGTGTAGGAGAGCTTGAGCGAGTAGGAGAGCTTGGGGGAGTAAGAGAGCATGGGGGACTAGGAGAGCTTGGGGGAGTAGGAGAGCGTGGGGGACTAGCAGAGCTTGGGGGAGTAGGAGATCTTGGGGAAGTAGGAGAGCTTCGAGGAGCAGGAGAAATTGGGGAAGAAGGAGAGCTTGGGGGAGAAGGAGAGCTTGGGGGAGTAGGAGAGCGTATGTGAGTAGGAGAGCTTGGTGGAGTCGGACAGCTTGGGGGAGTAGGAAAGCTTGGGGGAGTAGGAGAGCCTGGGGGAGTAGGAGAGATTGGGGGAGTAGGAGAGCTTGGGGGTGTAGGAGAGCTCGAGCGAGTAGGAGAGCTTGGGGGAGTTGGAGAGCATGGGGGATTAGGAGAGCTTGGGGGAGTAGGAGAGCGTGGGGGACTAGGAGATCTTGGAGTAGTAGGCGAGCTTGGGGGAGTAGGAGAACTTGGGGGATTAGGAGAGCTTGGGGGAGTAGGAGAGCTTGGGGGAGTAGGAGAACTTGGGGGAGTAGGAGAGCTTGGAGGAGTAGGAGATCTTAGGGGAGTAGGACAGCTTGGGGGATTAGGAGAGCTTGGGGGAGTAGGAGAGAGTGGGGGAGTAGGAGAGCTTGGAGGAGTAGGCGAGCTTGGGGGTGTATGAGAGCTTTGGGGAGTAGGAGAGCTTGCGGGAGTAGGAGAGCTTGGAGGAATAGGAGAACTTGGGGGAGAAGGATAGCTTAGGGGCGTAGGAGAATTTGGGGGAGTAGGAAGCTTGTGGGAGTAGGAGAGCTTGGTGGAGTAGAAGAGCTTGGTGGAGTAGGTGAGCTTGGGGGAGTAGGAGAGATTGGGGGAGTAGGAGAGCTTGGGGGTGTAGGAGAGCTTGAGGGAGTTGGGGAGCTTGGTGGAGTAGGAGAGCTTGGGGGATTAGGAGAGCCTGGGGGAGTAGGAGAGCGTGGCGGAGTAGGAGAGATTGGGGGAGTAGGAGAGCTTGGGGGTGTAGCAGAGCTTGAGGGAGTTGGGGAGCTTGGGGGAGTAGGAGAGTTTGGGGGATAACGAGAGCTTGGGGGAGTAGGAGAGCGTGGGGGAGTAGGAGAGCTTGCAGGAGTACGCGAGCTTGAGGGAGTAGGAGAACTTGGGGGAGTAGGAGAGCTTGGGGGAGTAGGAGAGCTTGGGGGAGTAGGAGAGCTTGGAGGAGTAGGAAAACTTGGGGGAGTCGGAGAGATGGGGTGTAGGATAGCTTGGGGGAGTAGGAGAGCTTGGGGGAGTAGGAGAGCTTGGTGGAGTAGGAGAGCTTGGTGGAGTAGGAGAGCCTGGGGAGTAGGAAAGCTTGGGGGAGTAGGAGAGCTTGGGGAATAGGAGAGATTGGGGGAGTAGGAGAGCTTGGGGGTGTAGGAGAGCTTGAGGGAGTAGGAGAGCTTGGGGGAGTAGGAAAACTTGGGGGAGTAGGAGAGATGGGGGAGTAGGATAGCTTGGGGGAGTAGGAGAGCTTGGGGGAGTAGGAGAGCTTGGTGGAGTAGGAGAGCTTGGTGGAGTAGGAGAGCTTGGGGAGTAGGAAAGCTTGGGGGAGTAGGAGAGCTTGGGGAATAGGAGAGATTGGGGGAGAAGGAGAGCTTGGGGGTGTAGGAGAGCTTGAGGGAGTAGGAGAGCTTGGGGGAGTAGGAGAGCTTGGGTGATTAGGAGAGCTTGGGGGAGTAGGAGAGCGTGGGGCAGTAGGAGAGCTTGGAGGAGTCGGCGAGCTTGGGGGAGTAGGAGAGCTTGGGGTAGTAGGAGAGCTTAGGGGTGTATGAGAGCTTTGGGGTGTAGGAGAGCTTGGGGGAGTAGGAGAGCTTGGAGGAGTGGGAGAACTTGGGGGAGAAGGAGAACTTCGGGGAGTAGGAGAGCTTGGGGGAGTCGGAGAGATTGGGGGATTCGGTGAGCTTGGGGTAGTCGGAGAGCTTGGGTAGTCGGATAGCTTGGGGGAGTAGGAGAGCTTGGGGGAGTCGGAGAGCTTGGGTGAGTAGGACAGCTTGGGGGAGTAGGAGAGCTTGGGGGAGTTGAAGAGCTTGGGGGAGTAGGAGAGCTTGGGGGTGTAGGCGAGCTTGAGGGATTAGGAGAGCGTGGGGGAGTAGGAGAGCTTGGGGGAGTAGGAGAACTTGGGGGAGTAGGCGAGCTTTGGGGAGTAGGAGAGCTTGGGGGAGTAGGAGAGCTTGGGGGAGTAGGAGAACCTGGCGAGTAGGAGAGCTTGGGGGAGTAGGAGAGCTTGTGGGAGCAGGGTAGCTTACCGGAGTAGGAGAGCTTGCGGGAGTAGGAGAGATTGCGGGAGTAGGAGAGCTTGCGGGAGTAGGAGAGCTTGCGGGAGTCGGAGAGCTTGCCGGATTAGGAGAGCTTACCAGAGTAGGAGGGCATGGGCGAGTAGGAGAGCTTGGGAGAGGAAGATAGCTTAACAGAGTAGGAGCGCTTACCGGAGTCGGAGAGTTTGGGGGAGTAGGAGAGCTTCCATGAGTATGAGAACATTGGGGAGTATGGGAGCTTGCGGGAGTATGAGAACTTGTGGGAGTATGACAGCTTGTGGGAGTATGAGAGCTTGGGGTGTATGAGAGCTTGGGGGAGTAGGAGAGCTTGGGGGAGTAGGAGAGCTTGGACGATTGGCGAGCTTGGGGGAGTAGAAGAGCTTGGGGGAGTAGGATAGCTTGCGCAAATCGGAGAGCTTGGGGGAGTCGGAGAGCTTAGGGGAATAGGAGAGCTTGGGGGATTAGGAGAGCTTGGGGGAGTAGGAGAGCGTGGGGGAGTAGGAGAGCTTGGGGGAGTGGGAGAGCTTCCATGAGTATGAGAGCTTGGGGGAGTAGGAGAGCTTAGGGGCGTAGGAGAATTTGGGGGAGTAGGAGAGCTTGGGGGAGTAGGAGAGCTTGGGGGAGCCGGAGAGCTTGGGAGAGGAGGAGAGCTTGGTGGAGTAGGAGAGCTTGGTGGAGTAGGTGAGCTTGGGGGAGTAGGAGAGATTGGGGGAGTAGGAGAGCTTGGGGGTGTAGGAGAGCTTGAGGGGTTTGGGGAGCTTGGGGGAGTAGGAGAGCTTGGGGGATTAGGTGAGCTTGGGGGAGTAGGAGAGCGTGGCGGAGTAGGAGAGATTGGGGGAGTAGGAGAGCTTGGGGGTGTAGCAGAGCTTGAGGGAGTTGGGGAGCTTGGGGGAGTAGGAGAGTTTGGGGGATAAGGAGAGCTTGGGGGAGTAGGAGAGCGTGGGGGAGTAGGAGAGCTTGGAGGAGTACGCGAGCTTGAGGGAGTAGGAGAACTTGGGGGAGTAGGAGAGCTTGGGGGAGTAGGAGAGCTTGTGGGTGTAGGAGAGCTTTGGGGAGTAGGAGAGATTGGGGGAGTAGGAGAGCTTGGAGGAGTAGGAAAACTTGGGGGAGTAGGAGAGATGGGGGAGTCGGATAGCTTGGGGAAGTAGGAGAGCTTGGGGGAGTAGGAGAGCTTGGTGGAGTAGGAGAGCTTGGTGGAGTAGGAGAGCTTGGGGAGTACGAAAGCTTGGGGGAGTAGGAGAGCTTGGGGAATAGGAGAGATTGGGGGAGTAGGAGAGCTTGGGAGTGTAGGAGAGCTTGAGGGAGTAGGAGAGCTTGGGGGAGTAGGAGAGCTTGGGGGATTAGGAGAGCTTGGGGGAGTAGGAGAGCGTGGGGCAGTAGGAGAGCTTGGAGGAGTCGGCGAGCTTGGGGGAGTAGGAGAGCTTGGGTAGTAGGAGAGCTTAGGGGTGTATGAGAGCTTTGGGGTGTAGGAGAGCTTGGGGGAGTAGGAGAGCTTGGAGGAGTGGGAGAACTTGGGGGAGAAGGAGAACTTCGGGGAGTAGGAGAGCTTGGGGGAGTCGGAGAGCTTGGGGTATTCGGTGAGCTTGGGGTAGTCGGAGAGCTTGGGGGAGTCGGAGAGCTTGGGGGAGTAGGAGTGCTTGGGGGAGTCGGAGAGCTTGGGTGAGTAGGACAGCTTGGGGGAGTAGGAGAGCTTGGGGGATTTGAAGAGCTTGGGGGAGTAGGAGAGCTTGGGGGAGTAGGAGAGCTTGGGGGTGTAGGCGAGCTTGAGGGATTAGGAGAGCGTGGGGGAGTAGGAGAGCTTGGGGGAGTAGGAGAACTTGGGGGAGTAGGCGAGCTTTGGGGAGTAGGAGAGCTTGGGGGAGTAGGAGAGCTTGGGGGAGTAGGAGAACCTGGCGAGTAGGAGAGCTTGGGGGAGTAGGAGAGCTTGTGGGAGCAGGGTAGCTTACCGGAGTGGGAGAGCTTGGGCGAGTGGGAGAGCTTGTGGGAGTAAGAGAGCTTGGGGGAGGATGAAAGCTTGGGGGAGAAAGAGAGCTTGGTGGAGTAAGAGAGCTTGGGGAATTAGGAGAGCTTGGGGGAGTAGCAGAGCTTGGGGGAGTAGGAGATTTTGGCGGAGTAGGTGAGCTTGGGGGAGTCGCGGAGCTTGGGGGAGTAAGAGAGCTTGAGGGAGTAAGAGAGCTTGGGGGAGTAAGAGAGCTTGCGGGTGTAAGCGAGCTTGGGGAGCAGGCGAGCTTGGGAGAGAAGGGAGCTTGGGGGAGTAGGATACCTTGGGCGAGTTGGAGAGCTTGGGGGAGAAATAGAGCTTGGGGGAGTAAGAGAGCTTGTGGGGGAGTAAGATAGCTTGGGCGAGTAGGAGAGCTTGGGGAACAGGTGAGCTTGGGGGAGTAGGAGAGCTTGGGGGAGTAGGAGAGCTTGGGGGAGTAGGAGAGCTTGGGAGAGTAGGAGAGCTTTGGGGAGTAGGAGAGCTTGTGGGAGTAGGACAGCTTGGGAGAGTAGGAGAGCTTGGGGGAGTAGGAGAGCTTGGGGGAGTAGGAGAGCTTGGGGGAGTAGGAGAGCTTGGGAGAGTAGGAGAGCTTTGGGGAGTAGGAGAGCTTGTGGGAGTCGGACAGCTTGGGGGAGTAGGAGAGCTTGGGGGAGTAGGAGAGTTTGGGGGAGTAGGAGAGCTTGTGGGAGTAGGAGAGCTTGGGAGAGTAGGAGAGCATTGGGGAGTAGGAGAGCTTGTGGGAGTAGGACAGCTTGGGGGAGTAGGAGAGCTTGGGGGAGTAGGAGAGCTTGGGGGAGGAGGAGAGCTTGGGAGAGTAGGAGAACTTGGCAGAATAGGAGAACTTGGGGCAGTAGGAGAGCATAGGGGAGTAGGAGAGCTTGGGGGAGTAGGAGAGCTTGGGGTGTAGGAGAGCTTGGGGGAGTAGGAGAGCTTGCGGGAGTTGGAGAGCTTGGGGGAGTAGGAGAGCTTGGAGGAGTAGGAGAGCTTGGGCGAGTAGGAGAGTATGGGGGAGTATGAGAGCTTGCGGGAGTATGAGAGCTTGTGTGAGTATGAGAGCTTGTGGGAGTATGAGAGCTTGTGGGAGTATGAGAGCTTAGGGGAGTAGGAGAGCTTGGGGGAGTAAGAGAGCTTGGGGGAGTAGGAGCGCTTGGGGGAGTAGTAGATCTTGGGGGAGTAGGAGATTTTGGGGGAGTAGGAGAGCTTAGAGGAGCAGGAGAACTTGGGGAAGTAGGAGAGCTTGGGGGAGTAGGAGAGCTTGGGGGAGTAGGAGAGCTTGCGGGTGTAGGAGAGCTTGAGCGAGCAGGAGAGCTTGGGGGAGTAAGAGAGCATGGGGGACTAGGAGAGCTTGGGGGAGTAGAAGAGCGTGGGGGACTAGGAGAGCTTGGGGGAGTAGGAGATCTTGGGGAAGTAGGAGAGCTTCGAGGAGCAGGAGAAATTGGGGAAGAAGGAGAGCTTGGGGGAGAAGGAGAGCTTGGGGGAGTAGGAGAGCTTATGTGAGTAGGAGAGCTTGGTGGAGTCGGACAGCTTGGGGGAGTAGGAAAGCTTGGGGGAGTAGGAGAGCCTGAGGGAGTAGGAGAGATTGGGGGAGTAGGAGAGCTTGGGGGTGTAGGAGAGCTCGAGCGAGTAGGAGAGCTTGGGGGAGTTGGAGAGCATGGGGGATTAGGAGAGCTTGGGGGAGTAGGAGAGCGTGGGGGACTAGGAGATCTTGGAGTAGTAGGCGAGCTTGGGGGAGTAGGAGAACTTGGGGGATTAGGAGAGCTTGGGGGAGTAGGAGAGCTTGGGGGAGTAGGAGAACTTGGGGGAGTAGGAGAGCTTGGAGGAGCAGGAGAGCTTGGGGGAGTAGGAGAGCTTGGGGGATTAGGAGAGCTTGGGGGAGTAGGGGAGAGTGGGGGAGTAGGAGAGCTTGGAGGAGTATGCGAGCTTGGGGGTGTATGAGAGCTTTGGTGAGTAGGAGAACTTGCGGGAGTATGAGAGCTTGGAGGAATATGAGAACTTGGGGGAGAAGGAGAGCTTAGGGGCGTAGGAGAATTTGGGGGAGTAGGAAGCTTGGGGGAGTAGGAGAGCTTGGTGGAGTAGAAGAGCTTGGTGGAGTAGGTGAGCTTGGGGGAGTAGGAGAGATTGGGGGAGTAGGAGAGCTTGGGGGTGTAGGAGAGCTTGAGGGAGTTGGGGAGCTTGGGGGAGTAGGAGAGCTTGGGGGATTAGGAGAGCTTGGGGGAGTAGGAGAGCGTGGCGGAGTAGGAGAGATTGGGGGAGTAGGAGAGCTTGGGGGTGTAGCAGAGCTTGAGGGAGTTGGGGAGCTTGGGGGAGTAGGAGAGTTTGGGGGATAACGAGAGCTTGGGGGAGTAGGAGAGCGTGGGGGAGTAGGAGAGCTTGCAGGAGTACGCGAGCTTGAGGGAGTAGGAGAACTTGGGGGAGTAGGAGAGCTTGGGGGAGTAGGAGAGCTTGGGGGAGTAGGAGAGCTTGGAGGAGTAGGAAAACTTGGGGGAGTAGGAGAGATGGGGGAGTAGGAGAGCTTGGAGGAGTAGGAAAACTTGGGGGAGTAGGAGAGATGGGGGAGTAGGATAGCTTGGGGGAGTAGGAGAGCTTGGGGGAGTAGGAGAGCTTGGTGGAGTAGGAGAGCTTGGTGGAGTAGGAGAGCTTGGGGAGTAGGAAAGCTTGGGGGAGTAGGAGAGCTTGGGGAATAGGAGAGATTGGGGGAGTAGGAGAGCTTGGGGGTGTAGGAGAGCTTGAGGGAGTAGGAGAGCTTGGGGGAGTAGGAAAACTTGGGGGAGTAGGAGAGATGGGGGAGTAGGATAGCTTGGGGGAGTAGGAGAGCTTGGGGGAGTAGGAGAGCTTGGTGGAGTAGGAGAGCTTGGTGGAGTAGGAGAGCTTGGGGAGTAGGAAAGCTTGGGGGAGTAGGAGAGCTTGGGGAATAGGAGAGATTGGGGGAGTAGGAGAGCTTGGGGGTGTAGGAGAGCTTGAGGGAGTAGGAGAGCTTGGGGGAGTAGGAGAGCTTGGGGGAGTAGGAGAGCGTGGGGCAGTAGGAGAGCTTGGAGGAGTCGGCGAGCTTGGGGGAGTAGGAGAGCTTGTGGTAGTAGGAGAGCTTAGGGGTGTATGAGAGCTTTGGGTGTAGGAGAGCTTGGGGGAGTAGGAGAGCTTGGAGGAGTGGGAGAACTTGGGGGAGAAGGAGAACTTCGGGGAGTAGGAGAGCTTGGGGGAGTCGGAGAGCTTGGGGGATTCGGTGAGCTTGGGGTAGTCGGAGAGCTTGGGGGAGTCGGATAGCTTGGGGGAGTAGGAGAGCTTGGGGGAGTCGGAGAGCTTGGGTGAGTAGGACAGCTTGGGGGAGTAGGAGAGCTTGGGGGAGTTGAAGAGCTTGGGGGAGTAGGAGAGCTTGGGGGTGTAGGCGAGCTTGAGGGATTAGGAGAGCGTGGGGGAGTAGGAGAGCTTGGGGGAGTAGGAGAACTTGGGGGAGTAGGCGAGCTTTGGGGAGTAGGAGAGCTTGGGGGAGTAGGAGAGCTTGGGGGAGTAGGAGAACCTGGCGAGTAGGAGAGCTTGGGGGAGTAGGAGAGCTTGTGGGAGCAGGGTAGCTTACCGGAGTAGGAGAGCTTGCGGGAGTAGGAGAGTTTGCGGGAGTAGGAGAGCTTGCGGGAGTAGGAGAGCTTGCGGGAGTCGGAGAGCTTGCCGGATTAGGAGAGCTTACCAGAGTAGGAGGGCATGGGCGAGTAGGAGAGCTTGGGAGAGGAAGACAGCTTAACAGAGTAGGAGCGCTTACCGGAGTCGGAGAGTTTGGGGGAGTAGGAGAGCTTCCATGAGTATGAGAACATTGGGGAGTATGGGAGCTTGCGGGAGTATGAGAACTTGTGGGAGTATGACAGCTTGTGGGAGTATGAGAGCTTGGGGTGTATGAGAGCTTGGGGGAGTAGGAGAGCTTGGGGGAGTAGGAGAGCTTGGACGATTGGAGAGCTTGGGGGAGTAGAAGAGCTTGGGGGAGTAGGATAGCTTGCGCAAATCGGAGAGCTTGGGGGAGTCGGAGAGCTTAGGGGAATAGGAGAGCTTGGGGGATTAGGAGAGCTTGGGGGAGTAGGAGAGCGTGGGGGAGTAGGAGAGCTTGGGGGAGTGGGAGAGCTTCCATGAGTATGAGAGCTTGGGGGAGTAGGAGAGCTTAGGGGCGTAGGAGAATTTGGGGGAGTAGGAGAGCTTGGGGGAGTAGGAGAGCTTGGGGGAGCCGGAGAGCTTGGGGGAGGAGGAGAGCTTGGTGGAGTAGGAGAGCTTGGTGGAGTAGGTGAGCTTGGGGGAGTAGGAGAGATTGGGGGAGTAGGAGAGCTTGGGGGTGTAGGAGAGCTTGAGGGAGTTGGGGAGCTTGGGGGAGTAGGAGAGCTTGGGGGATTAGGAGAGCTTGGGGGAGTAGGAGAGCGTGGCGGAGTAGGAGAGATTGGGGGAGTAGGAGAGCTTGGGGGTGTAGCAGAGCTTGAGGGAGTTGGGGAGCTTGGGGGAGTAGCAGAGTTTGGGGGATAAGGAGAGCTTGGGGGAGTAGGAGAGCGTGGGGGAGTAGGAGAGCTTGGAGGAGTCCGCGAGCTTGAGGGAGTAGGAGAACTTGGGGGAGTAGGAGAGCTTGGGGGAGTAAGAGAGCTTGTGGGTGTAGGAGAGCTTTGGGGAGTAGGAGAGCTTGGGGGAGTAGGAGAGCTTGGAGGAGTAGGAAAACTTGGGGGAGTAGGAGAGATGGGGGAGTCGGATAGCTTGGGGGAGTAGGAGAGCTTGGGGGAGTAGGAGAGCTTGGTGGAGTAGGAGAGCTTGGTGGAGTAGGAGAGCTTGGGGAGTAGGAAAGCTTGGGGGAGTAGGAGAGCTTGGGGAATAGGAGAGATTGGGGGAGTAGGAGAGCTTGGGAGTGTAGGAGAGCTTGAGGGAGTAGGAGAGCTTGGGGGAGTAGGAGAGCTTGGGGGATTAGGAGAGCTTGGGGGAGTAGGAGAGCGTGGGGCAGTAGGAGAGCTTGGAGGAGTCGGCGAACTTGGGGGAGTAGGAGAGCTTGGGTAGTAGGAGAGCTTCGGGGTGTATGAGAGCTTTGGGGTGTAGGAGAGCTTGGGGGAGTAGGAGAGCTTGGAGGAGTGGGAGAACTTGGGGGAGAAGGAGAACTTCGGGGAGTAGGAGAGCTTGGGGGAGTCGGAGAGCTTGGGGGATTCGGTGAGCTTGGGGTAGTCGGAGAGCTTGGGGGAGTCGGAGAGCTTGGGGGAGTAGGAGAGCTTGGGGGAGTCGGAGAGCTTGGGTGAGTAGGACAGCTTGGGGGAGTAGGAGAGCTTGGGGGATTTGAAGAGCTTGGGGGAGTAGGAGAGCTTGGGGGAGTAGGAGAGCTTGGGGGTGTAGGCGAGCTTGAGGGATTAGGAGAGCGTGGGGGAGTAGGAGAGCTTGGGGGAGTAGGAGAACTTGGGGGAGTAGGCGAGCTTTGGGGAGTAGGAGAGCTTGGGGGAGTAGGAGAGCTTGGGGGAGTAGGAGAACCTGGCGAGTAGGAGAGCTTGGGGGAGTAGGAGAGCTTGTGGGAGCAGGGTAGCTTACCGGAGTAGGAGAGCTTGCGGGAGTAGGAGAGGTTGCGGGAGTAGGAGAGCTTGCGGGAGTAGGAGAGCTTGCGGGAGTCGGAGAGCTTGCCGGATTAGGAGAGCTTACCAGAGTAGGAGGGCTTGGGCGAGTAGGAGAGCTTGGGAGAGGAGGACAGCTTAACAGAGTAGGAGCGTTACCGGAGTCGGAGAGTTTGGGGGAGTAGGAGAGATTCCATGAGTATGAGAGCTTGGGGGAGTATGAGAGCTTGCGGGAGTATGAGAGCTTGTGGGAGTATGACAGCTTGTGGGAGTATGAGAGCTTGGGGTGTATGAGAGCTTGGGGGAGTAGGAGAGCTTTGGGGAGTAGGAGAGCTTGGTGGATTGGAAAGCTTGGTGGATTGTAGAGCTTGGGGGATTGGAGAGCTTGGGCGATTGGAGAGCTTGTGGGAGTGGGAGTGCTTGGGGTGTAGAAGAGCTTGGGGGAGTAGGATAGCTTGCGGAAGTCGGAGAGCTTGGGGGAGTAGGAGAGCTTGGGGGAGTAGGAGAGCTTGGGAGTTAGGAGAGCTTGGGGGAGTAGGAGAGCTTGAGAGAGCAGGAGAGCTTGGTGGAGTGGGAGAGCTTGGTGGAGTAGGAGAGCTTGGGGGAGTAGGAGAGCTTGGGGGAGTAGGAGAGCTTGGGGGAGTAGGAGAGCTTGGGGGAGTAGGAGAGCTTGGAGGATAAGGAGAATTTGGGGGAGTAGGAGAGCTTCGGGGAGTAGGAGAACTTTGGGGTGTAGGACAGCTTGGGGGAGTAGGAGAGCTTGGGGGATTTGAGAGCTTGGTGGATTGGAGAGCTTGGGGATTGGAGAGCTGCGGCGTTGGAGAGCTTGGGGGAGTAGGAGAGCTTGGGGGAGTAGGAGAGCTTGGGGGAGTAGTAGATCTTGGGGGAGTCGGAGAGCTTGGGGGAGTAGGAGAGCTTGGGGGATTAGGAGAGCTTGGCGGAGTAGGAGAGCGTGGGGGTGTAGGAGAGCTTGGAGGAGTACGCGAGCTTGAGGGAGTAGGAGAACTTGGGGGAGTAGGAGAGCTTGGGGGTGTAGGGGAGCTTGGTGGAGTAGGAGAGCTTGGTGGAGTAGGAGAGCTTGGGGGAGTTGGAAAGCTTGGGGGTGTAGGAGAGCTTGGGGGAGTAGGAAAGCGTGGGGTAGTAGGAGAGCTTGGAGGAGTAGGCGAGCTTGGGGGAGGAGGAGAGCTTGGGGGAGCAGGAGAGCTTGGGGGTGTGGGAGAGCTTTGGGGAGTAGGAGTGATTGGGGGAATAGGAGAGCTTGGTGGTGGAGGAGAGTTTGGGGGAGTAGGAAAGCTTGGGGGAGTAGGAGAGCTTGCCGGATTAGGAGAGCTTACCAGAGTAGGAGAGCTTGGGCGAGTAGGAGAGCTTGGGAGAGGAGGAGAGCTTAACAGAGTAGGAGCGCTTACCGGAGTCGGAGAGTTTGCGGAGTAGGAGAGCTTCCATGAGTAGGAGAGCTTGGGGGAGTATGAGAGATTGCGGGACTATGAGAGCTTGTGGGAGTATGACAGCTTGTGGGAGTATGAGAGCTTGGGGTGTATGAGAGCTTGGGGGAGTAGGAGAGCTTGGTGGCGTAGGAAAACTTTGCTGGAGTAGGAGAGCTTGCGGGAGTAGGGGAGCTTGGTGGAGTAGGAGAGCTTGGTGGAGTAGGAGAGCTTGGGGGAGTCGGAAAGCTTGGGGGAGAAGGTGAGCTTGGGGTGTAGGAGAGATTGGGGGAGTAGGAGAGCTTGGGGGAGTTGGAAAGCTTAGGGGAGTAGGAGATCTTGCGGAAGTAGGAGATCTTGGGGGAGTAGGAGAGCATAGGGGCGTAGGAGAACTTGGGGGAGTAGGAGAGCTTGGGGGAGTAGGAGAGCTTGGGAGAGAAGGTGAGCTTAGGGTGTAGGACAGATTGGGGGAGTAGCAGAGCTTGGGGGAGTAGGAGAGCTTGGTGGAGTAGGAGAGCTTGGGGGAGTTGGAAAGCTTGGGGGTGTAGCAGAGCTTGGGGGAGTGGGTGAGATTGGGGGAATAGGAGAGCTTGGGGGTGTCGGAGAGCTTGAGCGAGTAGGAGAGTTTGTGGGAGTAGGAGAGCTTGGGGGATTAGGAGAGCTTAGCGGAGTAGGAGAGCGTGGGGGTGTAGGGGAGCTTGGTGGAGCAGGAGAGCTTGGGGGATTAGGAAAACTTGGGGCAGTAGGAGAGCTTGGGGAAGTCGGAGAGCTTGGGGGAGTCGGAGAGCTTGGGGGACTCGGAGAGCTTGGGGGAGTCGGAGAGCTTGGGGGAGTCGTAGAGCTTGGGGGAGTAGGCGAGCTTTAGGGAGTAGGAGAGCGTGGGGGAGTAGGAGAGCTTGGGGGAGTAGGCGAACTTGGGGGAGTAGGCGAGCTTTGGGGAGTAGGAGAGCTTGGGGGAGTAGGAGAGCTTGGGGGAGAAGGAGAACTTGGGGGAGTGGGAGAGCTTGGGGGAGTCGGAGAGATTGTGGGAGCATGGTAGCTTACCGGAGTTGGAGAGCTTGCGGGTGTAGGAGAGTTTGCGAGAGTAGGAGAGCTTGCGGGAGTAGGAGAGCATTGCGGGAGTAGGAGAGCTTGCGGGAGTCGGAGAGCTTGTGGGAGTAGGAGAGCTTGCCGGATTAGGAGAGTTTACCAGAGTAAGAGAGATTGGGCGAGTAGGAGAGCTTGGGAGAGGAGGAGATCTTAACAGCGTAGGAGAGCTTACCGGAGTCGGAGAGTTTGGGGGAGTAGGAGAGCTTCCATCATTATGAGAGTTGGGGGAGTATGAGAGCTTGCGGGAGTAGGAGAGCTTGAGGGAGTATGACAGCTTGTGGGAGTATGAGAGCTTGGGGGATTATGAGAGCTTGGGGGAGTAGGAGAGCTTGGGGGAGTAGGAGAGCTTGGGGGAGTAGGAGATCTTGGGGGAGTAGGAGATCTAGGGCGGATAGGAGAGCTCAGGGGAGGAGGAGAGCTTGTGGGGAGTAGGAGCGTTTGGTGGAGTAGGAGAGCATTGTGGAGTAGGAGAGCTTGGGGGAGTAGGAAAGCTTGGGGGTGCAGGGCAGCTTGTGTGAGTAGGAGAGATTGGGGGAGTAGGAGAGCTTGGGGGTGTAGGAGAGCTTGAGGGAGTAGGAGAGCTTGGGGGAGTAGGAGAGCTTGGGGGATTAGGAGAGCTTGGGGGAGTACGAGAGCGTGGGGGAGTAGGAGAGTTTGGAGGAGTAGGCGAGCTTGGGGGAGCAGGAGAACTTGGGGGAGTAGGAGAGCTTGGGGGTGTAGGAGAGCTTGGGGGAGTAGGAGAGCTTGGGGGAGTAGGAGAGCTTGGTGGAGTAGGAGAGCTTGGTGGAGTAGGAGAGCTTGGGGGAGTAGGAAAGCTTGCGGGAGTAGGATAGATTGGGGGAGTAGGAGAGCTTGGGGGAGTAGGAGAGCTTGCGGGAGTAGGAGAGCTTGGGGGAGTAGGAGGGCGTGGGGGATTAGGGCAGCTTGGGAGAGTAGGAGAGCGTGGGGGAGTATCGGAGCTTGGAGGAGTAGGCGAGTTTGGGGGAGTAGGAGAGCTTGGGGGAGTAGGAGAGCTTGGGGGTGTAGGAGAGCTTTGGGGAGTTGGAGAGCTTGTAGGAGTAGGAGAGCTTGGAGGAGTAGGAGAACTTGGGGGAGTAGGAGAGCTTCGGGGAGTAGGAGAACTTTGGGGTGTAGGAGAGCTTGGGGGAGTAGGAGAGCTTGGGGTTTGGAGAGCTTGGTGGATTGGAGAGCATGGGTGATTGGAGACCTGGGGCGATTGGAGAGCTTGGGGGGTTAGGAGAGCTTGGGCGAGTAGGAGAGCGTGGGGCAGTAGGAGAGCTTGGAGGAGTAGGCGAGCTTGGGGGAGTAGGAGAGCTTGGGGGAGTAGGAGAGCTTGGGGGTGTATGAAAGCTTTGGGGAGTAGGAGAGCTTGGGCGAGTAGGAGAGATTGGAGGAGTTGGCGAACTTGGGGGAGAAGAAGAGCTTCGGGGAGTAGGAGCGCTTTGGGGAGTCGGAGAGCTTGGGGGATTCGGTGAGCTTGGGGGAGTCGGAGAGCTTGGGTGAGTCGTATAGCTTGGGGGAGTAGGAGAGCTTGGGGGAGTCGGAGAGATTGGGTGAGTAGGAGAGCTTGGGGGAGTAGGAGAGCTTGGGGGAGTTGAAGAGCTTGGGGGAGTAGAAGAGCTTGGGGGAGTAGGAGAGCTTGGGGGAGTAGGCGAGCTTGAGGGAGTAGGAGAGAGTGGGTGAGTAGGAGAGCTTGGGGGGGTAGGAGAACCTGGGGGAGTAGGCGCGCTTTGAGGAGTAGGAGAGCTTGGGGCTGTAGGAGAGCTTGGGGGAGTAGGAGAACTTGGGGAGTAGGAGAGCTTGGGGGAGTAGGATAGTTTGTGGGAGCAGGGTAGCTTACCGGAGTAGCAGAGCTTGCGGGAGAAGGAGAGTTTGCGGGAGTATGAGAGCTTGCGGGAGTAGGAGAGCAATGCGGGAGTCGGAGAGCTTGCCGGATTAGGAGAGCTACCCAGAGTAGGAGAGCTTGGGCGAGTAGGAGAGCTTGGGAGAGGAGGACAGCTTAACAGAGTAGGAGCGCTTACCGGAGTCGGAGAGTTTGGGGGAGTAGGAGAGATTCCATGAGTATGAGAGCTTGGGGGAGTATGAGAGCTTGCGGGAGTATGAGAGCTTGTGGGAGTATGACAGCTTGTGGGAGTATGAGAGCTTGGGGTGTATGAGAGCTTGGGGGAGTAGGAGAGCTTGGGGGAGTAGGAGAGCTTGGTGGATTGGAAAGCTTGGTGGATTGGAGAGCTTGGGGGATTGGAGAGCTTGGGCGATTGGAGAGCTTGGGGGAGTAGGAGTGCTTGGGGTGTAGAAGAGCTTGGGGGAGTAGGATAGCTTGCGGAAGTCAGAGAGCTTGGGGGAGTAGGAGAGCTTGGGAGTTCGGAGAGCTTGGGGGAGTAGGAGAGCTTGAGAGAGTAGGAGAGCTTGGTGTAATGTGGGAGAGCTTGGTGGAGTAGGAGAGCTTGGTGGAGTAGTAGAGCTTGGGGGAGAAGGAGAGCTTGGGGGATTAGGAGAGCTTGGGGGAGTAGGAGAGCTTGGGGGAGCAGGAGAGCTTGGGGTGTAGGAGAGCTTGAGGGAGTAGGAGAGCTTGGGGGAGTAGGAGAGCTTGGAGGAGAAGGAAAATTTGGGGGAGTAGGAGAGCTTCGGGGAGTAGGAGAACTTTGGGGTGTAGGACAGCTTGGGGGAGTAGGAGAGCTTGGGGATTGGAGAGCTTGGTGGATTGGAGAGCTGCGGCGATTGGAGAGCTTTGGGGAGTAGGATAGCTTGGGGGAGTAGGAGAGCTTGGGGGAGTAGTAGAGCTTGGGGGAGTAGGAGAGTTTGGGGGAGTAGGAGAGCTTGGGGGATTAGGAGAGCTTGGCGGAGTAGGAGAGCGTGGGGGTGTAGGAGAGCTTGGAGGAGTACGCGAGCTCGAAGGGAGTAGGAGAACTTGGGGGAGTAGGAGAGCTTGGGGGAGTAGGAGAGCTTGGTGTGTAGGAGAGCTTGGGGGAGTAGGGGAGCTTGGGGGAGTAGGAGAGCTTGGGGGATTAGGAGAGCTTGGGGGAGTAGGAAAGCGTGGGGGAGTAGGAGAGCTTGGAGGAGTAGGCGAGCTTGGGGGAGGAGGAGAGCTTGGGGGAGCAGGAGAGCTTGGGGGTGTGGGAGAGCTTTGGGGAGTAGGAGAGATTGGGGGAATAGGAGAGCTTGGGGGTGTAGGAGAGCTTGGGGGAGTAGGAAAGCTTGGGGGAGTAGGAGAGCTTGCCGGATTAGGAGAGCTTACCAGAGTAGGAGAGCTTGGGCGAGTAGGAGAGCTTGGGAGAGGAGGACAGCTTAACAGAGTACGAGCGCTTACCGGAGTCGGAGAGTTTGCGGAGTAGGAAAGCTTCCATGAGTATGAGAGCTTGGGGGAGTATGAGAGCTTGCGGGACTATGAGAGCTTGTGGGAGTATGACAGCTTGGGGGAGAAGGTGAGCTTGGGGTGTAGGAGAGATTGCGGGAGTAGCAGAGCTTCGGGGAGTAGGGGAGCTTGGTGGAGTAGGAGAGCTTGGGGGAGTAGGGGAGCTTGGTGGAGTAGGAGAGCTTGGTGGAGTAGGAGAGCTTGGGGGAGATGGAAAGCTTGGGGGTGTAGCAGAGCTTGGGGGAGTGGGTGAGATTGGGGGAATAGGAGAGCGTGGGGGTGTCGGAGAGCTTGAGCGAGTAGGAGAGCTTCTGGGAGTAGGAGAGCTTGGGGGATTAGGAGAGCTTGGCGGAGTAGGAGAGCGTGGGGGTGTAGGAGAGCTTGGAGGAGTACGCGAGCTTGAGGGAGTAGGAGAACTTTGGGGAGTAGGAGAGCTTGGGGGAGTAGGAGAGCTTGGGGTGTAGGAGAACTTGGGGGAGTAGGGGAGCTTGGTGGAGTAGGAGAGCTTGGTGGAGTAGGAGAGCTTGGGGGAGTTGGAAAGCTTGGGGGTGTAGGAGAGCTTGGGGGAGTAGGAGAGATTGGGGGAATAGGAGAGCTTGGGGGTGTAGGAGAGCTTGAGCGAGTAGGAGAGCTTGGGGGAGTAGGAGAGCTTGGGGGATTGGGAGAGCTTGGGGGAGTTGGAAAGCGTGGGGGAGTAGGAGAGCTTGGTGGAGTAGGCGAGCTTGGGGGAGGAGGAGAGCTTGGGGGAGCAGGAGAGCTTGGGGGTGTGGGAGAGCTTTGAGGAGTAGGAGAGATTGGGGGAATAGGAGAGCCTGGGGGTGTAGGAGAGCTTGTGGGAGTAGGAAAGCTTGGGGGAGTAGGAGAACTTGCCGGATTAGGAGAGCTTACCAGAGTAGGAGAGCTTGGTAGAGTAGGAGAGCTTGGGGGAGTAGGAAAGCTTGGGGGAGAAGGTGAGCTTGGGGTGTAGGAGAGATTGGGGGAATATGAGAGCTTGGGGGAGTTGGAAAGCTTAGGGGAGTAGGAGATCTTGCGGAAGTAGGAGAGCTTGGGGGAGTAGGAGAGCTTAGGGGTGTAGTAGAGCTTGGTTGAGTAGGAGAGCTTGGTGGAGCCGGAGAGCTTGGGGGAGTAGGAAAGCTTGGGGGAGTAGGAGAGCTTGGGGGAGTAGGAGAGATTGGGGGAATAGTTGAGCTTGGGGGTGTAGGAGAGCTTGAGGGAGTAGGAGAGCTTGGGAGTGTAGGAGAGCTTGGGGGATTAGGAGAGCTTGGGGGAGTAGGAGAGCGTGGGGCAGTAGGAGAGCTTGGAGGAGTAGGAGAGCTTGGGGGAGTCGGATAGCTTGGGGGAGTAGGAGAGCTTGGGGGAATCGGAGAGCTTGGGTGAGAAGGACAGCTTGGGGGAGTAGGAGAGCTTGGGGGAGTTGAAGAGCTTGGGGGAGTAGTGGAGCTTGGGGGAGTAGGAGAGCTTGGGGAGTAGGCGAGCTTGAGGGTGTAGGAGAGCGTGGGGGAGTAGGAGAGCTTGGGGGAGTAGGAGAACTTGGGGCAGTAGGCGAGCTTGGGGTGTAGGAGAGCTTGTGGGTGTAGGAGAGCTTAGGGAAGTAGGAGAACTTGGGGAGTAGGAGAGCTTGGGCGAGTAGGAGAGCTTGGGGGAGTAGGAGAGTTTGGCGGAGTAGGAGAGCTTGGGGGAGTAGGAGAGCTTGGGGGAGTAGGAAAGCTTGGGGGAGAAGGTGAGCTTGGGGTGTAGGAGAGATTGGGGGAATATGAGAGCTTGGGGGAGTTGGAAAGCTTAGGGGAGTAGGAGATCTTGCGGAAGTAGGAGATCTTGGGGGAGTAGGAGAGCTTAGGGGAGTAGTAGAGCTTGGTTGAGTAGGAGAGCTTGGTGGAGCCGGAGAGCTTGGGGGAGTAGGAAAGCTTGGGGGAGTAGGAGAGCTTGGGGGAGTAGGAGAGATTGGGGGAATAGTTGAGCTTGGGGGTGTAGGAGAGCTTGAGGGAGTAGGAGAGCTTGGGAGTGTAGGAGAGCTTGGGGGATTAGGAGAGCTTGGGGGAGTAGGAGAGCGTGGGGCAGTAGGAGAGCTTGGAGGAGTAGGAGAGCTTGGGGGAGTCGGATAGCTTGGGGGAGTAGGAGAGCTTGGGGGAATCGGAGAGCTTGGGTGAGAAGGACAGCTTGGGGGAGTAGGAGAGCTTGGGGGAGTTGAAGAGCTTGGGGGAGTAGTGGAGCTTGGGGGAGTAGGAGAGCTTGGGGAGTAGGCGAGCTTGAGGGTGTAGGAGAGCGTGGGGGAGTAGGAGAGCTTGGGGGAGTAGGAGAACTTGGGGCAGTAGGCGAGCTTGGGGTGTAGGAGAGCTTGTGGGTGTAGGAGAGCTTAGGGAAGTAGGAGAACTTGGGGAGTAGGAGAGCTTGGGCGAGTAGGAGAGCTTGGGGGATTAGGAGAGTTTGGCGGAGTAGGAGAGCTTGGGGGAGTAGGAGAGCTTGGGGGAGTAGGAGAGCTTGGGGGAGTAGACGAGCTTGAGGGAGTAGGAGAGCGTGGGGGAGTAGGAGAGCTTGGGGGAGTCGGAGAACTTGGGGGAGTAGGAGAGATTGGGGGAGTAGCAGAGATTGTGGGAGCAGGGTAGCTTACCGGAGTAGGAGAGCTTGCGGGAGTAGGAGAGTTTGCGGGAGTAGGGGAACTTGCGGGAGTAGGTGAGCATTGCGGGAGTAGGAGAGCTTGCCGGATTAGGAGAGCTTACCAGAGTAGGAGAGCTTGGGCGAGGAGGAGAGCTTGGGAGAGGACAGCTTAACAGAGTAGGAGAGCTTACCGGAGTCGGAGAGTTTGGGGGAGTAGGAGAGCTTCCATGTGTATGAGAGCTTGGGGGAGCAGGAGAACTTGATGGAGTAGGCGAGCTTTGGGGAGTAGGAGAGCTTGTGGGAGTAAGAGAACTTGGGGAGTAGGAGAGCTTGGGGGAGTAGGAGAGCCTGGGGGAGTCGGAGAACTTGGGGGAGTAGGAGAGATTGGGGGAGAAGGAGAGATTGTGGGAGCAGGGTAGCTTACCGGAGTAGGAGAGCTTGCGGGAGTAGGAGAGTTTGCGGGAGTAGGGGAACTTGCGGGAGTAGGTGAGCATTGCGGGAGTAGGAGAGCTTGCCGGATTAGGAGAGCTTACCAGAGTAGGAGAGCTTGGGCGAGGAGGAGAGCTTGGGAGAGGACAGCTTAACAGAGTAGGAGAGCTTACCGGAGTCGGAGAGTTTGGGGGAGTAGGAGAGCTTCCATGTGTATGAGAGCTTGGGGGAGTAGGAGAACTTGATGGAGTAGGCGAGCTTTGGGGAGTAGGAGAGCTTGTGGGAGTAAGAGAACTTGGGGAGTAGGAGAGCTTGGGGGAGTAGGGGAGCTTGTGGGAGCAGGGTAGCTTACCGGAGTAGGAGATCTTGCGGGAGTAGGAGAGTTTGCGGGAGTAGGAGAGCTTGCGGGAGTAGGTGAGCATTGCGGGAGTCGGAGAGCTTGCGTGAGTAGGAGAGCTTGAGGGAGTCGCAGAGCTTGTGGGAGTAGGAGAGCTTGCCGGATTAGGAGAGCTTACCAGAGCAGGAGAGCTTGGGCGAGTAGGAGAGCTTGGGAGAGGAGGACAGCTTAACAGAGAAGGAGAGATACCGGAGTCGGAGAGTTTGGGGGAGTAGGAGAGCTTCCATGAGTATGTGAGCTTGGGGGAGTATGAGAAATTGCGGGAGTATGAGAGCTTGAGAAGTATGACAGCTTGTGGGAGTATGAGAGCTTGGGCTGTATGAGAGCTTGGGGGAGTAGGAGAGCTTGGGGGAGTCGGAGAGCTTGGTGGAGTAGGAGAGCTTGGGGGCGTAGGAGAAGTTGGGGGAGTAGGAGAGCTTGGGGGAGTAGGAGAGCTTGGGGGAGTAGGAGAGCTTGGGGGAGTAGGAGAGCTTGGGGGAGTAGGAGAGCTTGGGGGTGTAGGAGAGATTGGGGGATCAGGAGAGCTTGGGCGTGTAGGAGAGCTTGAGGGAGTAGGAGAGCTTGGGGAGAGTAGGAGACCTTGGGGGATTAGGAGAGCTTGGGGGAGCAGGAGAGCGTCGGGGAGTAGGAGTGCTTGGAGGAGTAGGCGAGCTTGAGGGAGCAGGAGAACTTGGGGGAGTAGGAGAGCTTGCGGGAGTAGGAGAGCTTCGGGGATTAGGAGAGCTTGGGCTGTAGAGAGCTTGGGGGAGTAGGAGAGCTTGGGGCCGAGGAGAGCTTGGGGGAGTAGGAGAGCTTGGTGGAGTAGGAGATCTTGCGGAAGTAGGAGATCTTTGGGGAGTAGGAGAGCTTAGGGGCGTAGGAGAACTTGGGGGAGTAGGAGAGCTTGGGGGAGTAGGAGAGCTTGGTGGAGTAGGAGAGCTTGGTGGAGTAGGAGAGCTTGGTGGAGTAGGAGAGCTTGGTGGAGTAGGAGAGCTTGGGGGTGTAGGAGAACTTGGTGGATTAGGAGAGCTTGGGGGAGTAGGAGAACGTCGGGGAGTAGGAGTGCTTGGAGAAGTAGGCGAGCTTGAGGGAGTAGGAGAACTTGGGGGAGTAGGATAGCTTGGGGGAGTAGGAGAGCTTGGTGGTGTAGGAGAGCTTGGGGGAGTAGGAGTGCTTGGTGGAGTAGGAGAGCTTGTTGGAGTAGGAGAGCTTGGGGGTGTTGGAAAGCTTGGGGGAGTAGGAGAGCTTGGGGGAGGAGGAGAAATTGGGGGAGTAGGAGAGCTTGGGGGTGTAGGAGAGCTTGAACGAGTAGGGGAGCTTGGGGGAATAGGAGAGCTTCGGGGATTAGGAGAGCTTGGGGGAGTAGGAGAGCGTGGGGGGGAGGAGAGTTGGAGGAGTAGGAGAGCTTGGGGGTGCAGGAGAGATTTGGGGAGTAGGAGAGCTTGGGGGAGTAGGAGAGCTTGGAGGAGTAGGAGAAATTGGGGGAGTAGGAGAGCTTGGGGGAGTAAGAGAGCTTGGGGGGTTAGGAGAGCTTGGGCGAGTAGGAGAGCGTGGGGCAGTAGGAGAGCTTGGAGGAGTAGGCGAGCTTGGGGGAGTAGGAGAGCTTGGGGGAGTAGGAGAGCTTGGGGGTGTATGAGAGCTTTGGGGAGTAGGAGAGCTTGGGGGAGTAGGAGAGATTGGAGGAGTTGGCGAACTTGGGGGAGAAGAAGAGCTTCGGGGAGTAGGAGCGCTTGTGGGAGTCGGAGAGCTTGGGGGATTCGGTGAGCTTGGGGGAGTCGGAGAGCTTGGGTGAGTCGTATAGCTTGGGGGAGTAGGAGAGCTTGGGGGAGTCGGTGAGATTGGGTGAGTAGGACAGCTTGGGGGAGTAGGAGAGCTTGGGGGAGTTGAAGAGCTTGGGGGAGTAGGAGAGCTTGGGGGAGTAGGAGAGCTTGGGGGAGTAGGCGAGCTTGAGGGAGTAGGAGAGAGTGAGTGAGTAGGAGAGCTTGGGGGGGTAGGAGAACCTGGGGGAGTAGGCGAGCTTTGAGGAGTAGGAGAGCTTGGGGCTGTAGGAGAGCTTGGGGGAGTAGGAGAACTTGGGGAGTAGGAGAGCTTGGGGGAGTAGGATAGTTTGTGAGAGCAGGGTAGCTTACCGGAGTAGCAGAGCTTGCGGGAGAAGGAGAGTTTGCGGGAGTATGAGAGCTTGCGAGAGTAGGTGAGCAATGCGGGAGTCGGAGAGCTTGCGTGAGTAGGAGAACTTGCGGGAGTCGGAGAGCTTGCCGGATTAGGAGAGCTACCCAGAGTAGGAGAGCTTGGGCGAGTAGGAGAGCTTGGGAGAGGAGGACAGCTTAACAGAGTAGGAGCGCTTACCGGAGTCGGAGAGTTTGGGGGAGTAGGAGAGATTCCATGAGTATGAGAGCTTGGGGGAGTATGAGAGCTTGCGGGAGTATGAGAGCTTGTGGGAGTATGACAGCTTGTGGGAGTATGAGAGCTTGGGATGTATGAGAGCTTGGGGGAGTAGGAGAGCTTGGGGGAGTAGGAGAGCTTGGTGGATTGGAAAGCTTGGGGGAGTAGGAGTGCTTGGGGTGTAGAAGAGCTTGGGGGAGTAGGATCGCTTGCGGAAGTCAGAGAGCTTGGGGGAGTAGGAGAGCTTGGGAGTTAGGAGAGCTTGGGGGAGTAGGAGAGCTTGAGAGAGTAGGAGAGCTTGGTGTAATGTGGGAGAGCTTGGTGGAGTAGGAGAGCTTGGTGGAGTAGTAGAGCTTGGGGGAGAAGGAGAGCTTGGGGGATTAGGAGAGCTTGGGGGAGTAGGAGAGCTTGGGGGAGCAGGAGAGCTTGGGGTGTAGGAGAGCTTGAGGGAGTAGGAGAGCTTGGGGGAGTAGGAGAGCTTGGAGGAGAAGGAAAATTTGGGGGAGTAGGAGAGCTTCGGGGAGTAGGAGAACTTTGGGGTGTAGGACAGCTTGGGGGAGTAGGAGAGCTTGGGGATTGGAGAGCTTGGTGGATTGGAGAGCTGCGGCGATTGGAGAGCTTGGGGGAGTAGGATAGCTTGGGGGAGTAGGAGAGCTTGGGGGAGTAGTAGAGCTTGGGGGATAGGAGAGCTTGGGGGAGTAGGAGAGCTTGGGGGATTAGGAGAGCTTGGCGGAATAGGAGAGCGTGGGGGTGTAGGAGAGCTTGGAGGAGTACGCGAGCTTGAGGGAGTAGGAGAACTTGGGGGAGTAGGAGAGCTTGGGGGATTAGGAGAGCTTGGGGGAGTAGGAAAGCGTGGGGAAGTAGGAGAGCTTGGAGGAGTAGGAGAGCTTGGGGGAGTAGGAGAGCTTGGTGGATTGGAAAGCTTGGGGGAGTAGGAGTGCTTGGGGTGTAGAAGAGCTTGGGGGAGTAGGATCGCTTGCGGAAGTCAGAGAGCTTGGGGGAGTAGGAGAGCTTGGGAGTTAGGAGAGCTTGGGGGAGTAGGAGAGCTTGAGAGAGTAGGAGAGCTTGGTGTAATGTGGGAGAGCTTGGTGGAGTAGGAGAGCTTGGTGGAGTAGTAGAGCTTGGGGGAGAAGGAGAGCTTGGGGGATTAGGAGAGCTTGGGGGAGTAGGAGAGCTTGGGGGAGCAGGAGAGCTTGGGGTGTAGGAGAGCTTGAGGGAGTAGGAGAGCTTGGGGGAGTAGGAGAGCTTGGAGGAGAAGGAAAATTTGGGGGAGTAGGAGAGCTTCGGGGAGTAGGAGAACTTTGGGGTGTAGGACAGCTTGGGGGAGTAGGAGAGCTTGGGGATTGGAGAGCTTGGTGGATTGGAGAGCTGCGGCGATTGGAGAGCTTGGGGGAGTAGGATAGCTTGGGGGAGTAGGAGAGCTTGGGGGAGTAGTAGAGCTTGGGGGAGTAGGAGAGCTTGGGGGAGTAGGAGAGCTTGGGGGATTAGGAGAGCTTGGCGGAGTGGGAGAGCGTGGGGGTGTAGGAGAGCTTGGAGGAGTACGCGAGCTTGAGGGAGTAGGAGAACTTGGGGGAGTAGGAGAGCTTGGGGGAGTAGGAGAGCTTGGGGTGCAGGAGAGCTTGGGGGAGTAGGGGAGCTTGGGGGAGTAGGAGAGCTTGGGGGATTAGGAGAGCTTGGGGGAGTAGGAAAGCGTGGGGGAGTAGGAGAGCTTGGAGGAGTAGGCGAGCTTGGGGGAGGAGGAGAGCTTGGGGGAGCAGGAGAGCTTGGGGGTGTGGGAGAGCTTTGGGGAGTAGGAGAGATTGCGGGAATAGGAGAGCTTGGGGGTGTAGGAGAGCTTGGGGGAGTAGGAAACCTTGGGGGAGTAGGAGAGCTTGCCGGATTAGGAGAGCTTACCAGAGTAGGAGAGCTTGTGCGAGTAGGAGAGCTTGGGAGAGGAGGACAGCTTAACAGAGTACGAGCGCTTACCGGAGTCGGAGAGTTTGCGGAGTAGGAAAGCTTCCATGAGTATGAGAGCTTGGGGGAGTATGAGAGCTTGCGGGACTATGAGAGTTTGTGGGAGTATGACTGCTTGTGGGAGTATGAGAGTTGGGGTGTATGAGAGCTTGGTGGAGTAGGAGAGCTTGAGGGCGTAGGAGAACTTTGCTGGAGTAGGAGAGCTTGCGGGAGTAGGAGAGCTTGGTGGAGTAGGAGAGCTTGGGGGAGTAGGAGAGCTTGGGGGAGAAGGTGAGCTTGGGGTGTAGGAGAGATTGGGGGAGTAGCAGAGCTTCGGGGAGTAGGGGAGCGTGGTGGAGTAGGAGAGCTTGGGGGAGTAGGGGAGCTTGGTGGAGTAGGAGAGCTTGGTGGAGTAGGAGAGCTTGGGGGAGTTGGAAAGCTTGGGGGTGTAGCAGAGCTTGGGGGAGTGGGTGAGATTGGGGGAATAGGAGAGCTTGGGGGTGTCGGAGAGCTTGAGCGAGTAGGAGAGCTTGTGGGAGTAGGAGAGCTTGGGGGATCAGGAGAGCTTGGCGGAGTAGGAGAGCGTGGGGTTGTAGGAGAGCTTGGAGGAGTACGCGAGCTTGAGGGAGTAGGAGAACTTTGGGGAGTAGGAGAGCTTGGGGGAGTAGGAGAGCTTGGGGTGTAGGAGAGCTTGGGGGAGTAGGGGAGCTTGGTGGAGTAGGAGAGCTTGGTGGAGTAGGAGAGCTTGGGGGAGTTGGAAAGCTTGGGGGTGTAGGAGAGCTTGGGGGAGTAGGAGAGATTGGGGGAATAGGAGAGCTTGGGGGTGTAGGAGAGCTTGAGCGAGTAGGAGAGCTTGGGGTAGTAGGAGAGCTTGGGGGATTAGGAGAGCTTGGGGGAGTTGGAAAGCGTGGGGGAGTAGGAGAGCTTGGTGGAGTAGGCGAGCTTGGGGGAGGAGGAGAGCTTGGGGGAGCAGGAGAGCTTGGGGGTGTGGGAGAGCTTTGAGGAGTAGGAGAGATTGGGGGAATAGGAGAGCTTGGGGGTGTAGGAGAGCTTGTGGGAGTAGGAAAGCTTGGGGGAGTAGGAGAACTTGCCGGATTAGGAGAGCTTACCAGAGTAGGAGAGCTTGGTAGAGTAGGAGAGCTTGGGGGAGTAGGAAAGCTTGGGGGAGAAGGTGAGCTTGGGGTGTAGGAGAGATTGGGGGAATATGAGAGCTTGGGGGAGTTGGAAAGCTTAGGGGAGTAGGAGATCTTGCGGAAGAAGGAGATCTTGGGGGAGTAGGAGAGCTTAGGGGAGTAGTAGAGCTTGGTTTGAGTAGGAGAGCTTGGTGGAGTCGGAGAGCTTGGGGGAGTAGGAAAGCTTGGGGGAGTAGGAGAGCTTGGGGGAGTAGGAGAGATTGGGGGAATAGTTGAGCTTGGGGGTGTAGGAGAGCTTGAGGGAGTAGGAGAGCTTGGAAGTGTAGGAGAGCTTGGGGGATTAGGAGAGCTTGGGGGAGTAGGAGAGCGTGGGGGAGTAGGAGAGCTTGGAGGAGTAGGAGAGCTTGGGGGAGTCGGATAGCTTGGGGGAGTAGGAGAGCTTGGGGGAATCGGAGAGCTTGGGTGAGAAGGACAGCTTGGGGGAGTAGGAGAGCTTGGGGGAGTTGAAGAGCTTGGGGGAGTAGGAGAGCTTGGGGGAGTAGGAGAGCTTGGGGAGTAGGCGAGCTTGAGGGAGTAGGAGAGCGTGGGGGAGTAGGAGAGCTTGGGGGAGTAGGAGAACTTGGGGCAGTAGGCGAGCTTGGGGTGTAGGAGAGCTTGTGGGTGTAGGAGAGCTTAGGGAATTAGGAGAACTTGGGGAGTAGGAGAGCTTGGGCGAGTAGGAGAGCTTGGGGGAGTAGGAGAGTTTGGCGGAGTAGGAGAGCTTGGGGGAGTAGGAGAGCTTGGGGGAGTAGGAGAGCTTGGGGGAGTAGACGAGCTTGAGGGAGTAGGAGAGCGTGGGGGAGTAGGAGAGCTTGGGGGAGTCGGAGAACTTGGGGGAGTAGGAGAGATTGGGGGAGTAGCAGAGATTGTGGGAGCAGGGTAGCTTACCGGAGTAGGAGAGCTTGCGGGAGTTGGAGAGTTTGCGGGAGTAGGGGAACTTGCGGGAGTAGGTGACCATTGCGGGAGTAGGAGAGCTTGCCGGATTAGGAGAGCTTACCAGAGTAGGAGAGCTTGGGCGAGGAGGAGAGCTTGGGAGAGGACAGCTTAACAGAGTAGGAGAGCTTACCGGAGTCGGAGAGTTTGGGGGAGTAGGAGAGCTTCCATGTGTATGAGAGCTTGGGGGAGTAGGAGAACTTGATGGAGTAGGCGAGCTTTGGGGAGTAGGAGAGCTTGTGGGAGTAAGAGAACTTGGGGAGTAGGAGAGCTTGGGGGAGTAGGAGAGCCTGGGGGAGTCGGAGAACTTGGGGGAGTAGGAGAGATTGGGGGAGAAGGAGAGATTGTGGGAGCAGGGTAGCTTACCGGAGTAGGAGAGCTTGCGGGAGTAGGAGAGTTTGCGGGAGTAGGGGAACTTGCGGGAGTAGGTGAGCATTGCGGGAGTAGGAGAGCTTGCCGGATTAGGAGAGCTTACCAGAGTAGGAGAGCTTGGGCGAGGAGGAGAGCTTGGGAGAGGACAGCTTTACAGAGCAGGAGAGCTTACCGGAGTCGGAGAGTTTGGGGGAGTAGGAGAGCTTCCATGTGTATGAGAGCTTGGGGGAGTAGGAGAACTTGATGGAGTAGGCGAGCTTTGGGGAGTAGGAGAGCTTGTGGGAGTAAGAGAACTTGGGGAGTAGGAGAGCTTGGGGGAGTAGGGGAGCTTGTGGGAGCAGGGTAGCTTACCGGAGTAGGATATCTTGCGGGAGTAGGAGAGTTTGCGGGAGTAGGAGAGCTTGCGGGAGTAGGTGAGCATTGCGGGAGTCGGAGAGCTTGCGTGAGTAGGAGAGCTTGAGGGAGTCGGAGAGCTTGTGGGAGTAGGAGAGCTTGCCGGATAAGGAGAGCTTACCAGAGCAGGAGAGCTTGGGCGAGTAGGAGAGCTTGGGAGAGGAGGACAGCTTAACAGAGAAGGAGAGATACCGGAGTCGGAGAGTTTGGGGGAGTAGGAGAGCTTCCATGAGTATGTGAGCTTGGGGGAGTGTGAGAAATTGCGGGAGTATGAGAGCTTGAGTAGTATGACAGCTTGTGGGAGTATGAGAGCTTGGGCTGTATGAGAGCTTGGGGGAGTAGGAGAGCTTGGGGGAGTCGGAGAGCTTGGTGGAGTAGGAGAGCTTGGGGGCGTAGGAGAAGTTGGGGGAGTAGGAGAGCTTGGGGGAGTAGGAGAGCTTGGGGGAGTAGGAGAGCTTGGGGGAGTAGGAGAGCTTGGTGGAGTAGGAGAGCTTGGTGGAGTAGGAGAGCTTGGTGGAGTAGGAGAGCTTGGGGGAGTAGGAGAGCTTGGGGGTGTAGGAGAGATTGGGGGATTAGGAGAGCTTGGGCGTGTAGGAGAGCTTGAGGGAGTAGGAGAGCTTGGGGAGAGTAGGAGACCTTGGGGGATTAGGAGAGCTTGGGGGAGCAGGAGAGCGTCGGGGAGTAGGAGTGCTTGGAGGAGTAGGCGAGCTTGAGGGAGCAGGAGAACTTGGGGGAGTAGGAGAGCTTGCGGGAGTAGGAGAGCTTGGGGGAGTAGGAGAGCTTGGGGGAGTAGGAGTGCTTGGTAGAGTAGGAGAGCTTGGTGGAGTAGGAGAGCTTGGGGGTGTTGGAAAGCTTGGGGGAGTAGGGGAGCTTGGGGGAGTAGGAGAAATTGGGGGAGTAGGAGAGCTTGGGGGTGTAGGAGAGCTTTAGCGAGTAGGGGAGCTTGGGAGAGTAGGAGAGCTTCGGGGAGTAGTAGAGCGTGGGGGAGTAGGAGAGCTTGAGGGAGTAGGAGAACTTGGGGGAGTAGGATAGCTTGGGGGAGTAGGAGAGCTTGGGGGAGTAGGAGAGCTTGGGGGAGTAGGAGTGCTTGGTGGAGTAGGAGAGCTTGGTGGAGTAGGAGAGCTTGCGGGTGTTGGAAAGATTGGGGGGGTAGGAGAGCTTGGGGGAGTAGGAGAAATTGGGGGAGTAGGAGAGCTTGGGGGTGTAGGAGAGCCTGAGCGAGTAGGGGAGCTTGGGGGAGTCGGAGAGCTTCGGGGATTAGGAGAGCTTGGGCTGTATGAGAGCTTGGGGGAGTAGGAGAGCTTGGGGCCGAGGAGAGCTTGGGGGAGTAGGAGAGCTTGGGGGAGTAGGAGATCTTGCAGAATTAGGAGATCTTTGGGGAGTAGGAGAGCTTAGGGGCGTAGGAGAACTTGGGGGAGTAGGAGAGCTTGGGGGAGTAGGAGAGCTTGGTGGAGTAGGAGAGCTTGGTGGAGTAGGAGAGCTTGGTGGAGTAGGAGAGCTTGGTGGAGTAGGAGAGCTTGGGGGTGTAGGAGAGATTGGGGGATTAGGAGAGCTTGGGGTGTCGGAGAGCTTGAGGGAGTAGGAGAGCTTGGGGGGAGTAGGAGACCTTGGGGGATTAGGAGAGCTTGGGGGAGTAGGAGAACGTCGGGGAGTAGGAGTGCTTGGAGGAGTAGGCGAGCTTGAGGGAGTGGGAGAACTTGGGGGAGTAGGATAGCTTGGGGGAGTAGGAGAGCTTGGTGGTGTAGGAGAGCTTAGGGGAGTAGGAGTGCTTGGTGGAGTAGGAGAGCTTGTTGGAGTAGGAGAGCTTGGGGGTGTTGGAAAGCTTGGGGGAGTAGGAGAGCTTGGGGGAGGAGGAGAAATTGGGGGAGTAGGAGAGCTTGGGGGTGTAGGAGAGCTTGAGCGAGTAGGGGAGCTTGGGGGAATAGGAGAGCTTCGGGGATTAGGAGAGCTTGGGGGAGTAGGAGAGCGTGGGGGGGAGGAGAGCTTGGAGGAGTTGGAGAGCTTGGGGGTGCAGGAGAGATTTGGGGAGTAGGAGAGCTTGGGGGAGTAGAGGAGCTTGGAGGAGTAGGAGAAATTGGGGGAGTAGGAGAGCTTGGGGGAGTAAGAGAGCTTGGGGGAGTAGGAGAGCTTGGGGGAGCAGGAGTGCTTGGTGGAGTCGGAGAGCTTGGTGGATTAGGAGAGCTTGGGGGAGTAGGAAAGCTTGGGGGAGTAGGAGAGCTTGGGAGAGAAGGAGAGATTGGGGGAGTAGGAGAGCTTGGAGGAGTCGGCGAGCTTGAGGGAGTAGGAGAATTGGGGGAGTAGGAGAGCTTGGGGGGGTAGGAGAGCTTGGGGGAGTAGGAGAGCTTGGGGAGTAGGAGAGCTTGGTGGAGTAGGAGAGCTTGGTGGAGTAGAAGAGCTTGGGGGTGGTGGAAAGCTTGGGGGAGTAGGAGAGCTTGGGGGAGTAGGAGAGATTGGGGGAGTAGGAGAGCTTGGGGGTGTAGGAGAGCTTGAGCGAGTAGGGTTGCTTGGGGGAGTAGGAGAGCTTGGAGGATCAGGAGAGTTTGGGGGAGTAGGAGAGCGTGGGGGAGTAGGAGAGCTTGGAGGAGTAGGAGAGCTTGGGGGTGTAGGAGAGATTTAGGGAGTAGGAGAGCTTGGGGGAGTAGGAGAGCTTGGAGGAGTAGGAGAACTTGGGGGAGTAGGAGAGCTTGCGGGTGTAGGAGACCTTGGGGGAGTAGGAGAGCTTGGTGGAGTAGGAGAGCTTGGTGGAGTAGGAGAGCTTGGGGGTGTAGGAGAGCTTGAGGGAGTAGGAGAGCTTGGGGGAGTAGGAGAGCTTGGGGGATTACGAGAGCTTGGGGGAGTAGGAGAGCGTGCGGGATTAGGAGAGCTTGGAGGAGTAGGCGAGCTTGGGGGAGTAGGAGAGCTTGGGGGGGTAGGAGAGCTTGGGGGTGTAGGAGACCTTTGGGGAGTAGGAGAGCTTGGGGGAGTAGGAGAGCTTGGAGAAGGAGGAGAACTTGGGGGAGGAGGAGAGCTTCGGGGAGTAGGAGAACTTTGTAGTGTAGGAGAGCTTGGGGGAGTAGCAGAGCTTGGGGGATTGGACAGCTTGGTGGATTGGAGAGCTTGGGGGATTGGAGAGCTGGGGCGATTGGACAGCTTGGGGGAGTAGGAGAGCTTCGGGGAGTAGGAAAGCTTGGGGGAGTAGGAGAGCTTGGGGGATTATGAGAGCTTGCGGGAGTAGGAGAACGTGGGGGAGTAGGAGAGCTTGGAGGAGTAGGCGAGCTTGGGTGAGTAGGAGAACTTGGGGGAGTCGGAGAGCTTGGGTGAGTAGGAGAGCTTGGGGGAGTAGGAGAGCTTGGGGAAGTAGGAGAGCTTGGTGGAGTAGGAGAGCTTGGGGGAGTAGGAGAGCTTGGGGGAGTAGGAGAGATTGGGGGAGAAGGAGAGCGTGGGGGAGTAGGAGAGCTTGGGGGAGGAGGAGTGCTTGGGTGAGTAGGAGATCTTGGGGGAGCAGGAGAGCTTGTTGGAGTAGGAGAGCTTGGTGGAGTAGGAGAGCTTGGTGGAGTAGGAGTGCCTGGAGGAGTAGGAAAGCTTGGGGGAGTAGCAGAGCTTGGGGGAGTAGGAGAGCTTGGGGAGAAGGAGAGCTTGGGGGTATAGTAGAGGTTGGGGGAGTCGGAGAGCTTGGGGGAGTCGGATAGCTTGGGGGAATAGGTGAGATTGGGGGAGTCGGAGAGCTTGGGGGAGTAGGAGAGCTTGGGCGTGTAGGCGAGCTTGCCGGTGTTGGAGAACTTGGGGAGTAGGAGAGCTTGGGGGAGTAGGAGAGCTTGTGGGAGTAGGGTAGCTTACCGGAGTAGGAGAGCTTGCGGGAGTCGGACATTTTGCGGGAGTAGGAGAGCTTGCGGGAATAGGTGAGCATTGCGGGAGTCGGAGAGCTTGTGGGAGTAGGAGTGCTTGCCGGATTCGGAGAGCTTACCAGAGTAGGAGAGCTTGGGCGAATAGGAGATCTTGGGAGAGGAGGACAGCTTAACAGATTAGGAGAGCTTACCGGAGTTGGAGAGTTTGGGGGAGTTGGAGAGCTTGGAGGAGTAGGAGAGCTTGGGGGAGTAGGAGAGCTTGGTGAGTAGGAGAGCTTGGTGGAGTAGGAGAGCTTGGTGGAGTAGGAGAGCTTGGGGGAGTTGGAAAGCTTGGGGGAGTCGGCGAGTTTTGGGAGTAGGAGAGATTGGGGGAGGAGGAGAGCTTGGGGGTGTAGGAGAGCTTGAGCGAGTAGGAGAGCTTGAGGGAGTAGGAGAGCTTGGGGGATTAGGAGAGCTTGCGGGAGTAGGAGAGCGTGGGGGAGTAGGAGAGCTTGGAGGAGTAGGCGAGCTTGGGGGAGGCGGAGAGCTTGGGGGAGTAGGAGAGCTTCGGGGTGTAGGTGAGCTTTGGGGAGTAGGAGAGCTTGGGGGAGTAGGAGAGCTTGGAGGAGTAGGAGAACTTGGGGGAGTAGGAGAGCTTCGGGGAGTCGCAGAACTTTGGGATGTAGGAGAGCTTGGGGGAGTAGGAGGCCTTGAGGGATTGGAGAGTTTGGGAATTGGAGAGCTTGGGGGATTGGAGAGCTGGGGCGATTGGAGAGCTTGGGGGAGTACGAGAGCTTGGGGAGTAGGAGAGCTTGGGGGTTTAGGAGAGCTTGGGGGATTAGGAGAGCATGGGGGAGTAGGAGAGCGTGGGGGATTAGGAGAGCTTGGAGGAGTAGGAGAGCTTGGGGGAGTAGGAGAGCTTGGGGGAGTAGGAGAGCTTGGGGGAGTAGGAGAGCTTGGTGGAGTAGGAGAGCTTGGGCGAGTAGGAAAGCTTGGGGGAGTAGCAGAGCTTGGGGGAGTATGAGAGATTGGGGGAGTAGGAGAGCTTGCGGGTGTATGAGAGCTTGAGGGATTAGGAGAGCTTGAGGGAGTAGGAGAGCGTGGGGGAGTAGGAGAGCTTGGAGGAGTAGGCGAGCTTGGGGGAGTAGGAGAGCTTGGGGGAGTAGGAGAGCTTAGGGGTGTAGGAGAGCTTTGGGGAGTAGGAGAGCTTGGGGGAGTCGGAGAGCTTGGAGGAGTAGGAGAACTTGAGGGTGTAGGAGAGCTTCGGGGAGTAGGAGAACTTTGGGCTGTAGGAGAGCTTGGGGGAGTAGGAGAGCTTGGGGGATTGGAGAGGTTGTTGGATTGGAGAGCTTGGGGGATTGGAGAGCTTGGGCGATTGGAGAGCTTGGGGGAGTAGGAGAGCTTGGGGGAGTAGGATAGCTTGGTGGAGTAGGATAGCTTGTGGATGTCGGAGAGCTTGGGGGAGTCGGAGAGCTTGGGGGAGTAGGAGAGCTTGGGGGAGTAGGTGAGCTTGGGGGAATAGGAGAGTTAGGGGGAGTAGGAGAACTTGGGGGTTAGGAGAGCATGGGGGTGTAGGAGAGCTTGGGCGAGTAGGAGAGCTTGGGGGAGTAGGAGAGCTTGGTGGAGTAGGAGAGCTTGGTGGAGTAGGAGAGCTTGGGTGAGTAGGAGAGCTTGGGGGTGTAGGAGAGATTGGGGGATTAGGAAAGCTTGGGCGTGTAGGAGAGCTTGAGGGAGTAGGAGAGCTTGGGGAGAGTAGGAGACCTTGGGGGATTAGGAGAGCTTGGGGGAGTAGGAGAGCTTGTGGGGAGTAGGAGAGCTTGGGTGACTAGGAGTGCTTGGAAGAGTAGGAGACCTTGGTGGAGTAGGAGGGCTTGGGGGTGTTGGAAAGCTTGGGGGAGTAGGGGAGCTTGGGGGAGTAGGAGAAATTGGGGGAGTAGGAGAGCTTGGGGGTGTAGGAGAGCTTTAGCGAGTAGGGGAGCTTGGGAGAGTAGGAGAGCTTCGGGGAGTAGTAGAGCGTGGGGGAGTAGGAGAGCTTGAGGGAGTAGGAGAACTTGGGGGAGTAGGAGAGCTTGGGGGAGTAGGAGAGCTTGGGGGAGTAGGAGAGCTTGGGGGAGTAGGAGTGCTTGGTGGAGTAGGAGAGCTTGGTGGAATAGGAGAGCTTGGGGGTGTTGGAAAGATTGGGGGAGTAGGAGAGCTTGGGTGAGTAGGAGAAATTGGGGGAGTAGGAGAGCTTGGGGGTGTAGGAGAGCTTGAGCGAGTCGGGGAGCTTGGGGGAGTCGGCGACCTTGAGGGAGCAGGAGAACTTGGCGGAGTAGGAGAGCTTGGGGGAGTAGGAGAGCTTGTAGGGAGTAGGAGAGCTTGGGTGACTAGGAGTGCTTGGTAGAGTAGGAGAGCTTGGTGGAGTAGGAGAGCTTGGGGGTGTTGGAAAGCTTGGGGGAGTAGGGGAGCTTGGGGGAGTAGGAGAAATTGGGGGAGTAGGAGAGCTTGGGGGTGTAGGAGAGCTTTAGCGAGTAGGGGAGCTTGGGGGAGTAGGAGAGCTTGGAGGATCAGGAGAGTTTGGGGGAGTAGGAGAACTTGGGGGAGTAGGAGAGCTTGGGGGAGTAGGAGAGCTTGGGGGAGTAGGAGACCTTGGGGGAGTAGGAGTGCTTGGTGGAGTAGGAGAGCTTGGTGGAGTAGGAGAGCTTGGGGGTGTTGGAAAGATTGGGGGAGTAGGAGAGCTTGGGGGAGTAGGAGAAATTGGGGGAGTAGGAGAGCTTGGGGGTGTAGGAGAGCTTGAGCGAGTAGGGGAGCTTGGGGGAGTCGGAGAGCTTCGGGGATGAGGAGAGCTTGGGCTGTATGAGAGCTTGGGGGAGTAGGAGAGCTTGGGGGCGTAGCAGAGCTTGGGGGAGTAGGAGAGCTTGGGGGATTAGGAGATCTTGCGGAAGTAGGAGATCTTGGGGAAGTAGGAGAGTTAGGGGCGTAGGAGAACTTGGGGGAGTAGGAGAGCTTGGGGGAGTAGGAGTGCTTGGGGGAGTAGGAGAGCTTGGTGGAGTAGGAGGGCTTGGTGGAGTAGGAGAGCTTGGTGGAGTAGGAGAGCTTGGTGGAGTAGGAGAGCTTGGGGGTGTAGGAGAGATTGGGGGATTAGGAGAGCTTGGGGTGTAGGACAGCTTGAGGGAGTAGGAGAGCTTGGGGGGAGTAGGAGACCTTGGGGGATTAGGAGAGCTTGGGGGAGTGGGAGAACGTCGGGGAGGAGGAGTGCTTGGAGGAGTAGTCGAGCTTGAGGGAGTAGGAGAACTTGGGGGAGTAGGAGAGCTTGAGGGAGTAGGAGAGCTTGCGGGAGTAGGAGAGCTTGGGGGAGTAGGAGTGCTTGGTGGAGTAGGAGAGCTTGTTGGAGTAGGAGAGCTTGGGGGTGTTGGAAAGCTTGGGGGAGTAGGAGAGCTTGGGGGAGGAGGAGAAATTGGGGGAGTAGGAGAGCTTGGGGGTGTAGGAGAGCTTGAGCGAGTAGGGGAGCTTGGGGGAGTAGGAGAGCTTCGGGGATTAGGAGAGCTTGGGGGAGTAGGAGAGCGTGGGGGGAGGAGAGCTTGGAGGAGTTGGAGAGCTTGGGGGTGCAGGAGAGATTTGGGGAGTAGGAGAGCTTGGGGGAGTAGGAGAGCTTGGAGGAGTAGGATAAATTGGGGGAGTAGGAGAGCTTGGGGGAGTAAGAGAGCTTGGGGGAGTAGGAGAGCTTGGGGGAGCAGGAGAGCTTGGTGGAGTCGGAGAGCTTGGTGGATTAGGAGAGCTTGGGGGAGTAGGAAAGCTTGGGGGAGTAGGAGAGCTTGGGAGAGAAGGAGAGATTGGGGGAGTAGGAGAGCTTGGAGGAGTCGGCGAGCTTGAGGGAGTAGGATAATTGGGGGAGTAGGAGAGCTTGGGGGAGTAGGAGAGCTTGGGGGAGTAGGAGAGCTTGGAGAGTAGGAGAGCTTGGTGGAGTAGGAGAGCTTGGTGGAGTAGAAGAGCTTGGGGGTGGTGGAGAGCTTGGGGGAGTAGGAGAGCTTGGGGGAGTTGGAGATCTTGCGGAAGTAGGCGATCTTGGGGGAGTAGGAGAGTTAGGGGCGTTGGAGAACTTGGGGGAGTAGGAGAGCTTGGGGGAGTAGGATAGCTTGGGGGAGTAGGAGAGCTTGGGGGAGTAGGAGAGCTTGGTGGAGTAGGAGAGCTTGGTGGAGTTGGAGAGCTTGGTGGAGTAGGAGAGCTTGGTGGAGTAGGAGAGCTTGGGGGTGTAGGAGAGATTGGGGGATTAGGAGAGCTTGGGGTGTAGGAGAGCTTGAGGGAGTAGGAGAGTTTGAGGGGAGTAGGAGACCTTGGGGGATTAGGAGAGCTTGGGGGAGTAGGAGAATGTCGGGGAGTAGGAGTGCTTGGAGGAGTAGTCGAGCTAGAGGGAGTAGGAGAACTTGGGGGAGTAGGAGAGCTTGGGGGAGTAGGAGAGCTTGGGGGAGTAGGAGAGCTTGGGGGAGTAGGAGTGCTTGTTGGAGTAGGAGAGCTTGTTGGAGTAGGAGAGCTTGGGGGTGTTGGAAAGCTTGGGGGACTAGGAGAGCTTGGGGGAGGAGGAGAAATTGGGGGAGTAGGAGAGCTTGTGGGTGTAGGAGAGCTTGAGCGAGTAGGGCTGCTTGGGGGAGTAGGAGAGCTTCGGGGATTAGGAGAGCTTGGGGGAGTAGGAGAGCGTGGGGGGGGAGGAGAGCTTGGAGGAGTCGGAGAGCTTGGGGGTGCAGGAGAGATTTGGGGAGTAGGAGAGCTTGGGGGAGTAGGAGAGCTTGGAGGAGTAGGAGAAATTGGGGGAGTAGGAGAGCTTGGGGGAGTAAGAGAGCTTGGGGGAGTAGGAGAGCTTGGGGGAGCAGGAGAGCTTGGTGGAGTCGGAGAGCTTGGTGGATTAGGAGAGCTTGGGGGAGCAGGAAAGCTTGGGGGAGTAAGAGAGCTTGGGAGAGAAGGAGAGATTGGGGGAGTAGGAGAGCTTGGAGGAGTCGGCGAGCTTGAGGGAGTAGGAGAATTGGGGGAGTAGGAGAGCTTGGGGGAGTAGGAGAGCTTGGGGGAGTAGGAGAGCTTGGGGAGTAGGAGAGCTTGGTGGAGTAGGAGTGCTTGGTGGAGTAGAAGAGCTTGGGGGTGGTGGAAAGCTTGGGGGAGTAGGAGAGCTTGGGGGAGTAGGAGAGATTGGGGGAGTAGGAGAGCTTGGGGGTGTAGGAGAGCTTGAGCGAGTAGGGTTTCTTGGGGGAGTAGGAGAGCTTGGAGGATCAGGAGAGTTTGGGGGAGTAGGAGAGCGTGGGGGAGTAGGAGAGCTTGGGGGAGTAGGAGAGCTTGGGGGATTACGAGAGCTTGGGGGAGGAGGAGAGCGTGCGGGATTAGTAGAGCTTGGAGGAGTAGGCGAGCTTGGGGGAGTAGGAGAGCTTGGGGGGGTAGGAGAGCTTGGGGGTGTAGGAGAGCTTTGGGGAGTAGGAGAGCTTGGGGGAGTAGGAGAGTTTGGAGATGTAGGAGAACTTGGGGGAGGAGGAGAGCTTCGGGGAGTAGGAGAACTTTGTAGTGTAGGAGAGCTTGGGGGAGTAGCAGAGCTTGGGGGATTGGACAGCTTGGCGGTTTGGAGAGCTTGGGGGATTGGAGAGCTGGGGCGATTGGAGAGCTTGGGGGAGTAGGAGAGCTTCGGGGAGTAGGAAAGCTTGGGGGAGTAGTAGAGCTTGGGGGATTAGGAGAGCTTGGGGGAGTAGGAGAACGTGGGGGAGTAGGAGAGCTTGGAGGAGTAGGCGAGCTTGGGGGAGTAGGAGAACTTGGGGGAGTCGGGGAGCTTGGGGGAGTAGGAGAGCTTGGGGGAGTAGGAGAGCTTGGGGAAGTAGGAGAGCTTGGTGGAGTAGGAGAGCTTGGGGGAGTAGGAGAGCTTGGGGGAGTAGGAGAGATTGGGGGAGAAGGAGAGCTTGGGGGAGTATGAGAGCTTGGGGGAGGAGGAGCGCTTGGGTGAGTAGGAGAGCTTGGGGGAGCAGGAGAGCTTGTTGGAGTAGGAGAGCTTGGTTGAGTAGGAGAGCTTGGTGGAGTAGGAGTGCCTGGGGGAGTATGAATGCTTGGGGGAGTAGCAGAGCTTGGGGGAGTAGGAGAGCTTGGGGGAGAAGGAGAGCTTGGGGGAATAGTAGAGCTTGGGGGAGTCGGACAGCTTGGGGGAGTCGGGATAGCTTGGGGGAGTAGGTGAGATTGGGAAGTCGGAGAGCTTGGGGGAGTAGGAGAGCTTGGGCGTGTAGGCGAGCTTGAGGGAGTAGGAGAGCGTGGGGGAGTAGGAGAGCTTGCGGGTGTAGGAGAACTTGGGGAGTAGGAGAGCTTGGGGGAGTAGGAGAGCTTGTGGGAGTCGGGTAGCTTACCGGAGTAGGAGAGCTTGCGGGAGTCGGACATTTTGCGGGAGCAGGAGAGCTTGCGGGAATAGGTGAGCATTGCGGGAGTCGGAGAGCTTGTGGGAGTAGGAGAGCTTGCCGGATTAGGAGAGCTTACCAGAGTAGGAGAGCTTGGGCGAATAGGAGAGCTTGGGAGAGGAGGACAGCTTAACAGAGTAGGAGAGCTTACCGGAGTCGGAGAGTTTGGGGGAGTTGGAGAGCTTGGAGGAGTTGGAGAGCTTGGGGGATTAGGAGAGCTTGGGGTAGTAGGATAGCTTGGTGGAGGAGGAGAGCTTGGTGGAGTAGGAGAGCTTGGGGAGTTGGAAAGCTTGGGGGAGTCGGCGAGTTTTAGGAATGGAGAGATTGGGGGAGGAGGAGAGCTTGCGGGTGTAGGAGAGCTTGAGCGAGTAGGAGAGCTTGAGGGAGTAGGAGAGCTTGGGGGATTAGGAGAGCTTGCGGGAGTAGGAGAGCGTGGGGGAGTAGGAGAGCTTGGAGGAGTAGGCGAGCTTGGGGGAGGAGGAGAGCTTGGGGGAGTAGGAGAGCTTCGGGGTGTAGGAGAGCTTTGGGGAGTAGGAGAGCTTGGGGGAGTAGGAGAGCCTGGAGGAGTAGGAGAACTTGGTGGAGTAGGAGAGCTTCGGGGAGTCGGAGAACTTTGGGGTGTAGCAGAGCTTGGGGGAGTAGGAGGCCTTGAGGGATTGGACAGCTTGGTGGATTGGAGAGCTTGGGGGATTGGAGAGCTGGGGCGATTGGAGAGCTTGGGGGAGTACGAGAGCTTGGGGGAGTAAGAGAGCTTGGGGGAGTAGGAGAGCTTTGGGGAGCAGGAGTGCTTGGTGGAGTCGGAGAGCTTGGTGGATTAGGAGAGCTTGGGGGAGTAGGAAAGCTTGGGGGAGTAGGAGAGCTTGGGAGAGAAGGAGAGATTGGGGGAGTAGGAGAGCTTGGAGGAGTCGGCGACCTTGAGGGAGTAGGAGAATTGGGGGAGTAGGAGAGCTTGGGGGAGTTGGAGAGCTTGGGGGAGTAGGAGAGCTTGGGGAGTAGGAGAGCTTGGTGGAGTAGGAGAGCTTGGTGGAGTAGAAGAGCTTGGGGGTGGTGGAAAGCTTGGGGGAGTAGGAGAGCTTTGGGGAGTAGGAGAGATTGGGGGAGTAGGAGAGCTTGGGGGTGTAGGAGAGCTTGAGCGAGTAGAATTGCTTGGGGGAGTAGGAGAGCTTGGAGGATCAGGAGAGTTTGGGGGAGTAGGAGAGCGTGGGGGAGTAGGAGAGCTTGGAGGAGTAGGAGAGCTTGGGGGTGTAGGAGAGATTTGGGGAGTAGGAGAGCTTGGGGGAGTAGGAGAGCTTGGAGGAGTAGGAGAACTTGGGGGAGTAGGAGAGCTTGCGGGTGTAGGAGATCTTGGGGGAGTAGGAGAGCTTGGTGGAGTAGGAGAGCTTGGTGGAGTAGGAGAGCTTGGGGGTGTAGGAGAGCTTGAGGGAGTAGGAGAGCTTGGGGGAGTGGGAGAGCTTGGGGGATTACGAGAGCTTGGGGGAGTAGGAGAGCGTGCGGGATTAGGAGAGCTTGGAGGAGTAGGCGAGCTTGAGGGAGTAGGAGAGCTTGGGGGGGTAGGAGAGCTTGGGGGTGTAGGAGAGCTTTGGGGAGTAGGAGAGCTTGGGGGAGTAGGAGAGCTTGGAGAAGTAGGAGAACTTGGGGGAGGAGGAGAGCTTCGGGGAGTAGGAGAACTTTGTAGTGTAGGAGAGCTTGGGGGATTGGACAGCTCGGTGGATTGGAGAGCTTGGGGGATTGGAGAGCTGGGGCGATTGGACAGCTTGGGGGAGTAGGAGAGCTTCGGGGAGTAGGAAAGCTTGGGGGAGTAGGAGAGCTTGGGGGATTAGGAGAGCTTGGGGGAGTAGGAGAACGTGGGGGAGTAGGAGAGCTTGGAGGAGTAGGTGAGCTTGGGTGAGTAGGAGAACTTGGGGGAGTCGGAGAGCTTGGGGGAGTAGGAGAGCTTGGGGGAGTAGGAGAGCTTGGGTAAGTAGGAGAGCTTGGTGGAGTAGGACAGCTTGGGGGAGTAGGAGAGCTTGGGGGAGTAGGAGAGATTGGGGGAGAAGGAGAGCTTGGGGGAGTAGGAGAGCTTGGGGGAGGAGGAGTGCTTGGGTGAGCAGGAGACCTTGGGGGAGCAGGAGAGCTTGTTGGAGTAGGAGAGCTTGGTGGAGTAGGAGAGCTTGGTGGAGTAGGAGTGCCTGGGGGAGTAGGAAAGCTTGGGGGAGTAGCAGAGCTTGGGGGAGTAGGAGAGCTTGGGGGAGAAGGAGAGCTTGGGGGAATAGTAGAGCTTGGGGGAGTCGGAGAAATTGGGGGAGTCGGATAGCTTGGGGGAGTAGGTGAGATTGGGGGAGTCGGAGAGCTTGGGGGAGTAGGAGAGCTTGGGCGTGTAGGCGAGCTTGCGGGTGTAGGAGAACTTGGGGAGTAGGAGAGCTTGGGGGAGTAGGAGAGCTTGTGGGAGTAGGGTAGCTTACCGGAGTAGGAGAGCTTGCGGGAGTCGGACATTTTGCGGGAGTAGGAGAGCTTGCGGGAATAGGTGAGCATTGCGGGAGTCGGAGAGCTTGTGGGAGTAGGAGAGCTTGCCGGATTAGGAGAGCTGACCAGAGTAGGAGAGCTTGGGCGAATAGGAGAGCTTGGGAGAGGAGGACAGCTTAACAGAGTAGGAGAGCTTACCGGAGTCGGAGAGTTTGGTGGAGTTGGAGAGCTTGGAGGAGTAGGAGAGCTTGGGGGAGTAGGAGAGCTTGGGGGAGTAGGAGAGCTTGGTGGAGTAGGAGAGCTTGGTGGAGTAGGAGAGCTTGGGGGAGTTGGAAAGCTTGGGGGAGTCGGCGAGTTTTGGGAGTAGGAGAGATTGGGGGATTAGGAGAGCATGGGGGAGTAGGAGAGCGTGGGGGATTAGGAGAGCTTGGAGGAGTAGGAGAGCTTGGGGGAGTAGGAGAGCTTGGGGGAGTAGGAGAGCTTGGGGGAGTAGGAGAGCTTGGTGGAGTAGGAGAGCTTGGGCGAGTAGGAAAGCTTGGGGGAGTAGCAGAGCTTGGGGGAGTATGAGAGATTGGGGGAGTAGGAGAGCTTGCGGGTGTAGGAGAGCTTGAGGGAGTAGGAGAGCTTGAGGGAGTAGGAGAGCTTAGGGGTGTAGGAGAGCTTTGGGGAGTAGGAGAGCTTGGGGGAGTCGGAGAGCTTGGAGGAGTAGGAGAACTTGAGGGTGTAGGAGAGCTTCGGGGAGTAGGAGAACTTTGGGGTGTAGGAGAGCTTGGGGGAGTAGGAGAGCTTGGGGGATTGGAGAGCTTGTTGGATTGGAGTGCTTGGGGGATTGGAGAGCTTGGGCGATTGGAGAGCTTGGGGGAGTAGGAGAGCTTGGGGGAGTAGGATAGCTTGGTGGAGTAGGATAGCTTGTGGATGTCGGAGAGCTTGGGGGAGTCGGAGAGCTTGGGGGAGTAGGAGAGCTTGGGGGAGTAGGTGAGCTTGGGGGAATAGGAGAGTTAGGGGGAGTAGGAGAACTTGGGGGTTAGGAGAGCATGGGGGTGTAGGAGAGCTTGGGGGAGTAGGAGAGCTTGGGGGAGTAGGAGAGCTTGGTGGAGTAGGAGAGCTTGGTGGAGTAGGAGAGCTTGGGTGAGTAGGAGAGCTTGGGGGCGTAGCAGAGCTTGGGGGAGTAGGAGAGCTTGGGGGATTAGGAGATCTTGCGGAAGTAGGAGATCTTGGGGAAGTAGGAGAGTTAGGGGCGTAGGAGAACTTGGGGGAGTAGGAGAGCTTGGGGGAGTAGGAGTGCTTGGGGGAGTAGGAGAGCTTGGTGGAGTAGGAGGGCTTGGTGGAGTAGGAGAGCTTGGTGGAGTAGGAGAGCTTGGTGGAGTAGGAGAGCTTGGGGGTGTAGGAGAGATTGGGGGATTAGGAGAGCTTGGGGTGTAGGACAGCTTGAGGGAGTAGGAGAGCTTGGGGGGAGTAGGAGACCTTGGGGGATTAGGAGAGCTTGGGGGAGTGGGAGAACGTCGGGGAGGAGGAGTGCTTGGAGGAGTAGTCGAGCTTGAGGGAGTAGGAGAACTTGGGGGAGTAGGAGAGCTTGAGGGAGTAGGAGAGCTTGCGGGAGTAGGAGAGCTTGGGGGAGTAGGAGTGCTTGGTGGAGTAGGAGAGCTTGTTGGAGTAGGAGAGCTTGGGGGTGTTGGAAAGCTTGGGGGAGTAGGAGAGCTTGGGGGAGGAGGAGAAATTGGGGGAGTAGGAGAGCTTGGGGGTGTAGGAGAGCTTGAGCGAGTAGGGGAGCTTGGGGGAGTAGGAGAGCTTCGGGGATTAGGAGAGCTTGGGGGAGTAGGAGAGCGTGGGGGGGAGGAGAGCTTGGAGGAGTTGGAGAGCTTGGGGGTGCAGGAGAGATTTGGGGAGTAGGAGAGCTTGGGGGAGTAGGAGAGCTTGGAGGAGTAGGATAAATTGGGGGAGTAGGAGAGCTTGGGGGAGTAAGAGAGCTTGGGGGAGTAGGAGAGCTTGGGGGAGCAGGAGAGCTTGGTGGAGTCGGAGAGCTTGGTGGATTAGGAGAGCTTGGGGGAGTAGGAAAGCTTGGGGGAGTAGGAGAGCTTGGGAGAGAAGGAGAGATTGGGGGAGTAGGAGAGCTTGGAGGAGTCGGCGAGCTTGAGGGAGTAGGATAATTGGGGGAGTAGGAGAGCTTGGGGGAGTAGGAGAGCTTGGGGGAGTAGGAGAGCTTGGAGAGTAGGAGAGCTTGGTGGAGTAGGAGAGCTTGGTGGAGTAGAAGAGCTTGGGGGTGGTGGAGAGCTTGGGGGAGTAGGAGAGCTTGGGGGAGTTGGAGATCTTGCGGAAGTAGGCGATCTTGGGGGAGTAGGAGAGTTAGGGGCGTTGGAGAACTTGGGGGAGTAGGAGAGCTTGGGGGAGTAGGATAGCTTGGGGGAGTAGGAGAGCTTGGGGGAGTAGGAGAGCTTGGTGGAGTAGGAGAGCTTGGTGGAGTTGGAGAGCTTGGTGGAGTAGGAGAGCTTGGTGGAGTAGGAGAGCTTGGGGGTGTAGGAGAGATTGGGGGATTAGGAGAGCTTGGGGTGTAGGAGAGCTTGAGGGAGTAGGAGAGTTTGAGGGGAGTAGGAGACCTTGGGGGATTAGGAGAGCTTGGGGGAGTAGGAGAATGTCGGGGAGTAGGAGTGCTTGGAGGAGTAGTCGAGCTAGAGGGAGTAGGAGAACTTGGGGGAGTAGGAGAGCTTGGGGGAGTAGGAGAGCTTGGGGGAGTAGGAGAGCTTGGGGGAGTAGGAGTGCTTGTTGGAGTAGGAGAGCTTGTTGGAGTAGGAGAGCTTGGGGGTGTTGGAAAGCTTGGGGGACTAGGAGAGCTTGGGGGAGGAGGAGAAATTGGGGGAGTAGGAGAGCTTGTGGGTGTAGGAGAGCTTGAGCGAGTAGGGCTGCTTGGGGGAGTAGGAGAGCTTCGGGGATTAGGAGAGCTTGGGGGAGTAGGAGAGCGTGGGGGGGGAGGAGAGCTTGGAGGAGTCGGAGAGCTTGGGGGTGCAGGAGAGATTTGGGGAGTAGGAGAGCTTGGGGGAGTAGGAGAGCTTGGAGGAGTAGGAGAAATTGGGGGAGTAGGAGAGCTTGGGGGAGTAAGAGAGCTTGGGGGAGTAGGAGAGCTTGGGGGAGCAGGAGAGCTTGGTGGAGTCGGAGAGCTTGGTGGATTAGGAGAGCTTGGGGGAGCAGGAAAGCTTGGGGGAGTAAGAGAGCTTGGGAGAGAAGGAGAGATTGGGGGAGTAGGAGAGCTTGGAGGAGTCGGCGAGCTTGAGGGAGTAGGAGAATTGGGGGAGTAGGAGAGCTTGGGGGAGTAGGAGAGCTTGGGGGAGTAGGAGAGCTTGGGGAGTAGGAGAGCTTGGTGGAGTAGGAGTGCTTGGTGGAGTAGAAGAGCTTGGGGGTGGTGGAAAGCTTGGGGGAGTAGGAGAGCTTGGGGGAGTAGGAGAGATTGGGGGAGTAGGAGAGCTTGGGGGTGTAGGAGAGCTTGAGCGAGTAGGGTTTCTTGGGGGAGTAGGAGAGCTTGGAGGATCAGGAGAGTTTGGGGGAGTAGGAGAGCGTGGGGGAGTAGGAGAGCTTGGGGGAGTAGGAGAGCTTGGGGGATTACGAGAGCTTGGGGGAGGAGGAGAGCGTGCGGGATTAGTAGAGCTTGGAGGAGTAGGCGAGCTTGGGGGAGTAGGAGAGCTTGGGGGGGTAGGAGAGCTTGGGGGTGTAGGAGAGCTTTGGGGAGTAGGAGAGCTTGGGGGAGTAGGAGAGTTTGGAGATGTAGGAGAACTTGGGGGAGGAGGAGAGCTTCGGGGAGTAGGAGAACTTTGTAGTGTAGGAGAGCTTGGGGGAGTAGCAGAGCTTGGGGGATTGGACAGCTTGGCGGTTTGGAGAGCTTGGGGGATTGGAGAGCTGGGGCGATTGGAGAGCTTGGGGGAGTAGGAGAGCTTCGGGGAGTAGGAAAGCTTGGGGGAGTAGTAGAGCTTGGGGGATTAGGAGAGCTTGGGGGAGTAGGAGAACGTGGGGGAGTAGGAGAGCTTGGAGGAGTAGGCGAGCTTGGGGGAGTAGGAGAACTTGGGGGAGTCGGGGAGCTTGGGGGAGTAGGAGAGCTTGGGGGAGTAGGAGAGCTTGGGGAAGTAGGAGAGCTTGGTGGAGTAGGAGAGCTTGGGGGAGTAGGAGAGCTTGGGGGAGTAGGAGAGATTGGGGGAGAAGGAGAGCTTGGGGGAGTATGAGAGCTTGGGGGAGGAGGAGCGCTTGGGTGAGTAGGAGAGCTTGGGGGAGCAGGAGAGCTTGTTGGAGTAGGAGAGCTTGGTTGAGTAGGAGAGCTTGGTGGAGTAGGAGTGCCTGGGGGAGTATGAATGCTTGGGGGAGTAGCAGAGCTTGGGGGAGTAGGAGAGCTTGGGGGAGAAGGAGAGCTTGGGGGAATAGTAGAGCTTGGGGGAGTCGGACAGCTTGGGGGAGTCGGATAGCTTGGGGGAGTAGGTGAGATTGGGAAGTCGGAGAGCTTGGGGGAGTAGGAGAGCTTGGGCGTGTAGGCGAGCTTGAGGGAGTAGGAGAGCGTGGGGGAGTAGGAGAGCTTGCGGGTGTAGGAGAACTTGGGGAGTAGGAGAGCTTGGGGGAGTAGGAGAGCTTGTGGGAGTCGGGTAGCTTACCGGAGTAGGAGAGCTTGCGGGAGTCGGACATTTTGCGGGAGCAGGAGAGCTTGCGGGAATAGGTGAGCATTGCGGGAGTCGGAGAGCTTGTGGGAGTAGGAGAGCTTGCCGGATTAGGAGAGCTTACCAGAGTAGGAGAGCTTGGGCGAATAGGAGAGCTTGGGAGAGGAGGACAGCTTAACAGAGTAGGAGAGCTTACCGGAGTCGGAGAGTTTGGGGGAGTTGGAGAGCTTGGAGGAGTTGGAGAGCTTGGGGGATTAGGAGAGCTTGGGGTAGTAGGATAGCTTGGTGGAGGAGGAGAGCTTGGTGGAGTAGGAGAGCTTGGGGGAGTTGGAAAGCTTGGGGGAGTCGGCGAGTTTTAGGAATGGAGAGATTGGGGGAGGAGGAGAGCTTGCGGGTGTAGGAGAGCTTGAGCGAGTAGGAGAGCTTGAGGGAGTAGGAGAGCTTGGGGGATTAGGAGAGCTTGCGGGAGTAGGAGAGCGTGGGGGAGTAGGAGAGCTTGGAGGAGTAGGCGAGCTTGGGGGAGGAGGAGAGCTTGGGGGAGTAGGAGAGCTTCGGGGTGTAGGAGAGCTTTGGGGAGTAGGAGAGCTTGGGGGAGTAGGAGAGCCTGGAGGAGTAGGAGAACTTGGTGGAGTAGGAGAGCTTCGGGGAGTCGGAGAACTTTGGGGTGTAGCAGAGCTTGGGGGAGTAGGAGGCCTTGAGGGATTGGACAGCTTGGTGGATTGGAGAGCTTGGGGGATTGGAGAGCTGGGGCGATTGGAGAGCTTGGGGGAGTACGAGAGCTTGGGGGAGTAAGAGAGCTTGGGGGAGTAGGAGAGCTTTGGGGAGCAGGAGTGCTTGGTGGAGTCGGAGAGCTTGGTGGATTAGGAGAGCTTGGGGGAGTAGGAAAGCTTGGGGGAGTAGGAGAGCTTGGGAGAGAAGGAGAGATTGGGGGAGTAGGAGAGCTTGGAGGAGTCGGCGACCTTGAGGGAGTAGGAGAATTGGGGGAGTAGGAGAGCTTGGGGGAGTTGGAGAGCTTGGGGGAGTAGGAGAGCTTGGGGAGTAGGAGAGCTTGGTGGAGTAGGAGAGCTTGGTGGAGTAGAAGAGCTTGGGGGTGGTGGAAAGCTTGGGGGAGTAGGAGAGCTTTGGGGAGTAGGAGAGATTGGGGGAGTAGGAGAGCTTGGGGGTGTAGGAGAGCTTGAGCGAGTAGAATTGCTTGGGGGAGTAGGAGAGCTTGGAGGATCAGGAGAGTTTGGGGGAGTAGGAGAGCGTGGGGGAGTAGGAGAGCTTGGAGGAGTAGGAGAGCTTGGGGGTGTAGGAGAGATTTGGGGAGTAGGAGAGCTTGGGGGAGTAGGAGAGCTTGGAGGAGTAGGAGAACTTGGGGGAGTAGGAGAGCTTGCGGGTGTAGGAGATCTTGGGGGAGTAGGAGAGCTTGGTGGAGTAGGAGAGCTTGGTGGAGTAGGAGAGCTTGGGGGTGTAGGAGAGCTTGAGGGAGTAGGAGAGCTTGGGGGAGTGGGAGAGCTTGGGGGATTACGAGAGCTTGGGGGAGTAGGAGAGCGTGCGGGATTAGGAGAGCTTGGAGGAGTAGGCGAGCTTGAGGGAGTAGGAGAGCTTGGGGGGGTAGGAGAGCTTGGGGGTGTAGGAGAGCTTTGGGGAGTAGGAGAGCTTGGGGGAGTAGGAGAGCTTGGAGAAGTAGGAGAACTTGGGGGAGGAGGAGAGCTTCGGGGAGTAGGAGAACTTTGTAGTGTAGGAGAGCTTGGGGGATTGGACAGCTCGGTGGATTGGAGAGCTTGGGGGATTGGAGAGCTGGGGCGATTGGACAGCTTGGGGGAGTAGGAGAGCTTCGGGGAGTAGGAAAGCTTGGGGGAGTAGGAGAGCTTGGGGGATTAGGAGAGCTTGGGGGAGTAGGAGAACGTGGGGGAGTAGGAGAGCTTGGAGGAGTAGGTGAGCTTGGGTGAGTAGGAGAACTTGGGGGAGTCGGAGAGCTTGGGGGAGTAGGAGAGCTTGGGGGAGTAGGAGAGCTTGGGTAAGTAGGAGAGCTTGGTGGAGTAGGACAGCTTGGGGGAGTAGGAGAGCTTGGGGGAGTAGGAGAGATTGGGGGAGAAGGAGAGCTTGGGGGAGTAGGAGAGCTTGGGGGAGGAGGAGTGCTTGGGTGAGCAGGAGACCTTGGGGGAGCAGGAGAGCTTGTTGGAGTAGGAGAGCTTGGTGGAGTAGGAGAGCTTGGTGGAGTAGGAGTGCCTGGGGGAGTAGGAAAGCTTGGGGGAGTAGCAGAGCTTGGGGGAGTAGGAGAGCTTGGGGGAGAAGGAGAGCTTGGGGGAATAGTAGAGCTTGGGGGAGTCGGAGAAATTGGGGGAGTCGGATAGCTTGGGGGAGTAGGTGAGATTGGGGGAGTCGGAGAGCTTGGGGGAGTAGGAGAGCTTGGGCGTGTAGGCGAGCTTGCGGGTGTAGGAGAACTTGGGGAGTAGGAGAGCTTGGGGGAGTAGGAGAGCTTGTGGGAGTAGGGTAGCTTACCGGAGTAGGAGAGCTTGCGGGAGTCGGACATTTTGCGGGAGTAGGAGAGCTTGCGGGAATAGGTGAGCATTGCGGGAGTCGGAGAGCTTGTGGGAGTAGGAGAGCTTGCCGGATTAGGAGAGCTGACCAGAGTAGGAGAGCTTGGGCGAATAGGAGAGCTTGGGAGAGGAGGACAGCTTAACAGAGTAGGAGAGCTTACCGGAGTCGGAGAGTTTGGTGGAGTTGGAGAGCTTGGAGGAGTAGGAGAGCTTGGGGGAGTAGGAGAGCTTGGGGGAGTAGGAGAGCTTGGTGGAGTAGGAGAGCTTGGTGGAGTAGGAGAGCTTGGGGGAGTTGGAAAGCTTGGGGGAGTCGGCGAGTTTTGGGAGTAGGAGAGATTGGGGGATTAGGAGAGCATGGGGGAGTAGGAGAGCGTGGGGGATTAGGAGAGCTTGGAGGAGTAGGAGAGCTTGGGGGAGTAGGAGAGCTTGGGGGAGTAGGAGAGCTTGGGGGAGTAGGAGAGCTTGGTGGAGTAGGAGAGCTTGGGCGAGTAGGAAAGCTTGGGGGAGTAGCAGAGCTTGGGGGAGTATGAGAGATTGGGGGAGTAGGAGAGCTTGCGGGTGTAGGAGAGCTTGAGGGAGTAGGAGAGCTTGAGGGAGTAGGAGAGCTTAGGGGTGTAGGAGAGCTTTGGGGAGTAGGAGAGCTTGGGGGAGTCGGAGAGCTTGGAGGAGTAGGAGAACTTGAGGGTGTAGGAGAGCTTCGGGGAGTAGGAGAACTTTGGGGTGTAGGAGAGCTTGGGGGAGTAGGAGAGCTTGGGGGATTGGAGAGCTTGTTGGATTGGAGTGCTTGGGGGATTGGAGAGCTTGGGCGATTGGAGAGCTTGGGGGAGTAGGAGAGCTTGGGGGAGTAGGATAGCTTGGTGGAGTAGGATAGCTTGTGGATGTCGGAGAGCTTGGGGGAGTCGGAGAGCTTGGGGGAGTAGGAGAGCTTGGGGGAGTAGGTGAGCTTGGGGGAATAGGAGAGTTAGGGGGAGTAGGAGAACTTGGGGGTTAGGAGAGCATGGGGGTGTAGGAGAGCTTGGGGGAGTAGGAGAGCTTGGGGGAGTAGGAGAGCTTGGTGGAGTAGGAGAGCTTGGTGGAGTAGGAGAGCTTGGGTGAGTAGGAGAGCTTGGGGGTGTAGGAGAGATTGGGGGATTCGGAGAGTTTGCGCGTGTAGGAGAGCTTGAGGGAGTAGGAGAGCTTGGGGAGAGTAGGAGACCTTGGGGGATTAGGAGAGCTTGGGGGAGTAGGAGAGCTTGTGGGGAGAAGGAGAGCTTGGGTGACTAGGAGTGCTTGGAAGAGTAGGAGAGCTTGGTGGAGTAGGAGAGCTTGGGGGTGTTGGAAAGCTTGGGGGAGTAGGGGAGCTTGGGGGAGTAGGAGAAATTGGGGGAGTAGGAGAGCTTGCGGGTGTAGGAGAGCTTTAGCGAGTAGGGGAGCTTGGGAGAGTAGGAGAGCTTCGGGGAGTAGTAGAGCGTGGGGGAGTAGGAGAGCTTGAGGGAGTAGGAGAACTTGGGGGAGTAGGAGAGCTTGGGGGAGTAGGAGAGCTTGGGGGAGTAGGAGAGCCTGGGGGAGTAGGAGTGCTTGGTGGAGTAGGATAGCTTGGTGGAGTAGGAGAGCTTGGGGGTGTTGGAAAGATTGGGGGAGTAGGAGAGCTTGGGGGAGTAGGAGAAATTGGGGGAGTAGGAGAGCTTGGGGGTGTAGGAGAGCTTGAGCGAGTAGGGGAGCTTGGGGGAGTCGGCGAGCTTGAGGGAGCAGGAGAACTTGGCGGAGTAGGAGAGCTTGGGGGAGTAGGAGAGCTTGTGGGGAGTAGAAGAGCTTGGGTGACTAGGAGTGCTTGGTAGAGTAGGAGAGCTTGGTGGAGTAGGAGAGCTTGGGGGTGTTGGAAAGCTTGGGGGAGTAGGGGAGCTTGGGGGAGTAGGAGAAATTGGAGGAGTAGGAGAGCTTCGGGGAGTAGTAGAGCGTCGGGGAGTAGGAGTGCTTGGAGGAGTAGGCGAGCTTAAGGGAGCAGGAGAACTTGGGGGAGTAGGAGAGCTTGGGGGAGTAGGAGAGCTTGTGGGGAGTAGGAGAGCTTGGGTGACTAGGAGTGCTTGGTAGAGTAGGAGAGCTTGGTGGAGTAGGAGAGCTTGGGGGTGTTGGAAAGCTTGGGGGAGTAGGGGAGCTTGGGGGAGTACGAGAAATTGGGGGAGTAGGAGAGCTTGGGGGTGTAGGAGAGCTTTAGCGAGTAGGGGAGCTTGGGAGAGTAGGAGAGGTTCGGGGAGTAGTAGAGCGTGGGGGAGTAGGAGAGCTTGAGGGAGTAGGAGAACTTGGGGGAGTAGGACAGCTTGGGGGAGTTGGAGAGCTTGGGGGAGTAGGAGAGCTTGGGGAGTAGGAGAGCTTGGTGGAGTAGGAGAGCTTGGTGGAGTAGAAGAGCTTGGGGGTGGTGGAAAGCTTGGGGGAGTAGGAGAGCTTGGGGGAGTAGGAGAGATTGGGGGAGTAGGAGAGCTTGGGGGTGTAGGAGAGCTTGAGCGAGTAGGGTTGCTTGGGGGAGTAGGAGAGCTTGGAGGATCAGGAGAGTTTGGGGGAGTAGGAGAGCGTGGGGGAGTAGGAGAGCTTGGAGGAGTAGGAGAGCTTGGTGGAGTAGGAGAGCTTGTTGGAGTAGGAGAGCTTGGGTGAGTAGGAGAGCTTGGGGGTGTAGGAGAGATTGGGGGATGAGGAGAGCTTGCGGGTGTAGGAGATCTTGGGGGAGTAGGAGAGCTTGGTGGAGTAGGAGAGCTTGGTGGAGTAGGAGAGCTTGGGGGTGTAGGAGAGCTTGAGGGAGTAGGAGAGCTTGGGAGAGTAGGAGAGCTTGGGGGATTACGAGAGCTTGGGGGAGTAGGAGAGCGTGCGGGATTAGGAGAGCTTGGAGGAATAGGCGAGCTTGGGGGAGTAGGAGAGCTTGGGGGCGTAGGAGAGCTTGGGGGTGTAGGAGAGCTTTGGGGAGTAGGAGAGCTTGGGGGAGTAGGAGAGCTTGGAGAAGTAGGAGAACTTGGGGGAGGAGGAGAGCTTCGGGGAGTAGGAGAACTTTGTAGTGTAGGAGAGCTTGGGGGATTGGACAGCTCGGTGGATTGGAGAGCTTGGGGGATTGGAGAGCTGGGGCGATTGGACAGCTTGGGGGAATAGGAGAGCTTCGGGGAGTAGGAAAGCTTGGGGGAGTAGGAGAGCTTGGGGGATTAGGAGAGCTTGGGGGAGTAGGAGAACGTGGGGGAGTAGGAGAGCTTGGAGGAGTAGGCGAGCTTGGGTGAGTAGGAGAACTTGGGGGAGTCGGAGAGCTTGGGGGAGTAGGAGAGCTTGGGGGAGTAGGAGAGCTTGGGGAAGTAGGAGAGCTTGGTGGAGTAGGAGAGCTTGGGGGAGTAGGAGAGCTTGGGGAGTAGGAGAGATTGGGGGAGAAGGAGAGCTTGGGGGAGTAGGAGAGCTTGGGGGAGGAGGAGTGCTTGGGTGAGTAGGAGACCTTGGGGGAGCAGGAGAGCTTGTTGGAGTAGGAGAGCTTGGTGGAGTAGGAGAGCTTGGTGGAGTAGGAGTGCCTGGGGGAGTAGGAAAGCTTGGGGGAGTAGCAGAGCTTGGGGGAGTAGGAGAGCTTGGGGGAGAAGGAGAGCTTGGGGGAATAGTAGAGCTTGGGGGAGTCGGAGAGCTTGGGGGAGTCGGATAGCTTGGGGGAGTTTGTGAGATTGGGGGAGTCGGAGAGCTTGGGGGAGGAGGAGAGCTTGGGCGTGTAGGCGAGCTTGCGGGTGTAGGAGAACTTGGGGAGTAGGAGAGCTTGGGGGAGTAGGAGAGCTTGTGGGAGTAGGGTAGCTTACCGGAGTAGGAGAGCTTGCGGGAGTCGGACATTTTGCGGGAGTAGGAGAGCTTGCGGGAATAGGTGAGCATTGCGGGAGTCGGAGAGCTTGTGGGAGTAGGAGAGCTTGCCGGATTAGGAGAGCTTACCTGAGTAGGAGAGCTTGGGCGAATAGGAGAGCTTGGGAGAGGAGGACAGCTTAACAGAGTAGGAGAGCTTACCGGAGTCGGAGAGTTTGGGGGAGTTGGAGAGCTTGGAGGAGTAGGAGAGCTTGGGGGAGTAGGAGAGCTTGGGGGAGTAGGAGAGCTTGGTGGAGTAGGAGAGCTTGGTGGAGTAGGAGAGCTTGGGGGAGTTGGAAAGCTTGGGGGAGTCGGCGAGTTTTGGGAGTAGGAGAGATTGGGGGAGGAGGAGAGCTTGGGGGTGTAGGAGAGCTTGAGCGAGTAGGAGAGCTTGAGGGAGTAGGAGAGCTTGGGGGATTAGGAGAGCTTGCGGGAGTAGGAGAGCGTGGGGGAGTAGGAGAGCTTGGAGGAGTAGGCGAGCTTGGGGGAGGAGGAGAGCTTGGGGGAGTAGGAGAGCTTCGGGGTGTAGGAGAGCTTTGGGGAGTAGGAGAGCTTGGGGGAGTAGGAGAGCTTGGAGGAGTAGGAGAACTTGGGGGAGTAGGAGAGCTTCGGGGAGTCGGAGAACTTTGGGATGTAGGAGAGCTTGGGGGAGTAGGAGGCCTTGAGGGATTGGAGAGTTTGGGAATTGGGGAGCTTGGGGGATTGTAGAGCTGGGGCGATTGGAGAGCATGGGGGAGTAGGAGAGCGTGGGGGATTAGGAGAGCTTGGAGGAGTAGGAGAGCTTGGGGGAGTAGGAGAGCTTGGGGGAGTAGGAGAGCTTGGGGGAGTAGGAGAGCTTGGTGGAGTAGGAGAGCTTGGGCGAGTAGGAAAGCTTGGGGGAGTAGCAGAGCCTGGGGGAGTATGAGAGATTGGGGGAGTAGGAGAGCTTGCGGGTGTAGGAGAGCTTGAGGGAGTAGGAGAGCTTGAGGGAGTAGGAGAGCGTGGGGGATTAGGAGAGCTTGGAGGAGTAGGCGAGCTTGGGGGAGTAGGAGAGCTTGGGGGAGTAGGAGAGCTTAGGGTTGTAGGAGAGCTTTGGGGAGTAGGAGAGCTTGGGGGAGTCGGAGAGCTTGGAGGAGTAGGAGAACTTGAGGGTGTAGGAGAGCTTCGGGGAGTAGGAGAACTTTGGGGTGTAGGAGAGCTTGGGGGAGTAGGAGAGCTTGGGGGATTGGAGAGCTTGTTGGATTGGAGAGCTTGGGGGATTGGAGAGCTGGGGCGATTGGAGAGCTTGGGGGAGTAGGAGAGCTTGGGGGAGTAGGATAGCTTGGTGGAGTAGGATAGCTTGTGGATGTCGGAGAGCTTGGGGGAGTCGGAGAGCTTGGGGGAGTAGGAGAGCTTGGGGGAGTAGGTGAGCTTGGGGGAATAGGAGAGTTAGGGGGAGTAGGAGAACTTGGGGGTTAGGAGAGCATGGGGGTGTAGGAGAGCTTGGGGGAGTAGGAGAGCTTGGGGGAGTCGGAGAGCTTGGTGGAGTAGGAGAGCTTGTTGGAGTAGGAGAGCTTGGGTGAGTAGGAGAGCTTGGGGGTGTAGGAGAGATTGGGGGATGAGGAGAGCTTGGGCGTGTAGGAGAGCTTGAGGGAGTAGGAGAGCTTGGGGAGAGTAGGAGACCTTGGGGGATTAGGAGAGCTTGGGGGAGTAGGAGAGCTTGTGGGGAGTAGGAGAGCTTGGGTGACTAGGAGTGCTTGGAAGAGTAGGAGAGCTTGGTGGAGTAGGAGAGCTTGGGGGTGTTGGAAAGCTTGGGGGAGTAGGGGAGCTTGGGGGAGTAGGAGAAATTGGGGGAGTAGGAGAGCTTGCGGGTGTAGTAGAGCTTTAGCGAGTAGGGGAGCTTGGGAGAGTAGGAGAGCTTCGGGGAGTAGTAGAGCGTGGGGGAGTAGGAGAGCTTGAGGGAGTAGGAGAACTTGGGGGAGTAGGAGAGCTTGGGGGAGTAGGAGAGCTTGGGGGAATAGGAGAGCCTGGGGGAGTAGGAGTGCTTGGTGGAGTAGGATAGCTTGGTGGAGTAGGAGAGCTTGGGGGTGTTGGAAAGATTGGGGGAGTAGGAGAGCTTGGGGGAGTAGGAGAAATTGGGGGAGTAGGAGAGCTTGTGGGTGTAGGAGAGCTTGAGCGAGTAGGGGAGCTTGGGGGAGTCGGCGAGCTTGAGGGAGCAGGAGAACTTGGCGGAGTAGGAGAGCTTGGGGGAGTAGGAGAGCTTGTGGGGAGTAGGAGAGCTTGGGTGACTAGGAGTGCTTGGTAGAGTAGGAGAGCTTGGTGGAGTAGGAGAGCTTGGGGGTGTTGGAAAGCTTGGGGGAGTAGGGGGGCTTGGGGGAGTAGGAGAAATTGGAGGAGTAGGAGAGCTTCGGGGAGTAGTAGAGCGTCGGGGAGTAGGAGTGCTTGGAGGAGTAGGCGAGCTTAAGGGAGCAGGAGAACTTGGGGGAGTAGGAGAGCTTGGGGGAGTAGGAGAGCTTGTGGGGAGTAGGAGAGCTTGGGTGACTAGGAGTGCTTAGTAGAGTAGGAGAGCTTGGTGGAGTAGGAGAGCTTGGGGGTGTTGGAAAGCTTGGGGGAGTAGGGGAGCTTGGGGGAGTAGGAGAAATTGGGGGAGTAGGAGAGCTTGGGGGTGTAGAAGAGCTTTAGCGAGTAGGGGAGCTTGGGAGAGTAGGAGAGCTTCGGGGAGAGGTAGAGCGTGGGGGAGTAGGAGAGCTTGAGGGAGTAGGAGAACTTGGGGGAGTAGGAGAGCTTGGGGGAGTAGGAGAGCTTGGGGGAGTAGGAGAGCTTGGGGGAGTAGGAGTGCTTGGTGGAGTAGGAGAGCTTGGTGGAGTAGGAGAGCTTGGGGGTGTTGGAAAGATTGGGGGAGTAGGAGAGCTTGGGGGAGGAGGGGAAATTGGGGGAGTTGGAGAACTTGGCGGTGTAGGAGAGCTTGAGCGAGTAGGGGAGCTTGGGGGAGTCGGAGAGCTTCGGGGATGAGGAGAGCTTGGGCTGTATGAGAGCTTGGGGGAGTAGGAGAAATTGGGGGCGTAGGAGAGCTTGGGGGAGTAGGAGAGCTTGGGGGAGTAGGAGATCTTGCGGAAGTAGGAGATCTTGGGGGAGTAGGAGAGTTAGGGGCGTAGGAGAACTTGGGGGAGTAGGAGAGCTTGGGGGAGTAGGAGAGCTTGGGGGAGTAGGAGAGCTTGGGGGAGTAGGAGAGCTTGGTGGAGTAGGAGAGCTTGGTGGAGTAGGAGAGCTTGGTGGAGTAGGAGAGCTTGGTGGAGTATGAGAGCTTGGGGGTGTAGGAGAGATTGGGGGATTAGGAGAGCTTGGGGTGTAGGACAGCTTGAGGGAGTAGGAGAGCTTGGGGGGAGTAGGAGACCTTGGGGGATTAGGAGAGCTTGGGGGAGTAGGAGAACGTCGGGGAGTAGGAGTGCTTGGAGGAGTAGTCGAGCTTGAGGGAGCAGGAGAACTTGGGGGAGTAGGAGAGCTTGAGGGAGTAGGAGAGCTTGGGGGAGTAGGAGAGCTTGGGGGAGTAGGAGTGCTTGGTGGAGTAGGAGAGCTTGTTGGAGTAGGAGAGCTTGGGGGTGTTGGAAAGCTTGGGGGAGTAGGAGAGCTTGGGGGAGGAGGAGAAATTGGGGGAGTAGGAGAGCTTGGGGGTGTAGGAGAGCTTGAGCGAGTAGGGGAGCTTGGGGGAGTAGGAGAGCTTCGGGGATTAGGAGAGCTTGGGGGAGTAGGAGAGCGTGGGGGGGGAGGAGAGCTTGGAGGAGTAGGAGAGCTTGGGGGTGCAGGAGAGATTTGGGGAGTAGGAGAGCTTGGGGGAGTAGGAGAGCTTGGAGGAGTAGGATAAATTGGTGGAGTAGGAGAGCTTGGGGGAGTAAGAGAGCTTGGGGGAGTAGGAGAGCTTGGGGGAGCAGGAGAGCTTGGTGGAGTCGGAGAGCTTGGTGGATTAGGAGAGCTTGGGGGAGTAGGAAAGCTTGGGGGAGTAGGAGACCTTGGGAGAGAAGGAGAGATTGGGGGAGTAGGAGAGCTTGGAGGAGTCGGCGAACTTGAGGGAGTAGGAGAATTGGGGGAGTAGGAGAGCTTGGGGGAGTAGGAGAGCTTGGGGGAGTACGAGAGCTTGGGGAGTAGGAGAGCTTAGTGGAGTAGGAGAGCTTGGTGGAGTAGAAGAGCTTGGGGGTGGTGGAGAGCTTGGGGGAGTAGGAGAGCTTGGGGGAGTTGGAGATCTTGCGGAAGTAGGAGATCTTGGGGGAGTAGGAGAGTTAGGGGCGTAGGAGAACTTGGGGGAGTAGGAGAGCTTGGGGGAGTAGGAGAGCTTGGGGGAGTAGGAGAGCTTGGGGGAGTAGGAGAGCTTGGTGGAGTGGGAGAGCTTGGTGGAGTTGGAGAGCTTGGTGGAGTAGGAGAGCTTGGTGGAGTAGGAGAGCTTGGGGGTGTAGGAGAGATTGGGGGATTAGGAGAGCTTGGGGTGTAGGAGAGCTTGAGGGAGTAGGAGAGCTTGGGGGAGTAGGAGAGCTTGGGGGAGTAGGAGAGCTTGGGGGAGTAGGAGAGCCTGGGGGAGTAGGAGTGCTTGGTGGAGTAGGATAGCTTGGTGGAGTAGGAGAGCTTGGGGGTGTTGGAAAGATTGGGGGAGTAGGAGAGCTTGGGGGAGTAGGAGAAATTGGGGGAGTAGGAGAGCTTGGGGGTGTAGGAGAGCTTGAGCGAGTAGGGGAGCTTGGGGGAGTCGGCGAGCTTGAGGGAGCAGGAGAACTTGGCGGAGTAGGAGAGCTTGGGGGAGTAGGAGAGCTTGTGGGGAGTAGGAGAGCTTGGGTGACTAGGAGTGCTTGGTAGAGTAGGAGAGCTTGGTGGAGTAGGAGAGCTTGGGGGTGTTGGAAAGCTTGGGGGAGTAGGGGAGCTTGGGGGAGTAGGAGAAATTGGAGGAGTAGGAGAGCTTCGGGGAGTAGTAGAGCGTCGGGGAGTAGGAGTGCTTGGAGGAGTAGGCGAGCTTAAGGGAGCAGAAGAACTTGGGGGAGTAGGAGAGCTTGGGGGAGTAGGAGAGCTTGTGGGGAGTAGGAGAGCTTGGGTGACTAGGAGTGCTTGGTAGAGTAGGAGAGCTTGGTGGAGTAGGAGAGCTTGGGGGTGTTGGAAAGCTTGGGGGAGTAGGGGAGCTTGGGGGAGTAGGAGAAATTGGGGGAGTAGGAGAGCTTGGGGGTGTAGGAGAGCTTTAGCGAGTAGGGGAGCTTGGGAGAGTAGGAGAGCTTCGGGGAGTAGTAGAGCGTGGGGGAGTAGGAGAGTTTGAGGGAGTAGGAGAACTTGGGGGAGTAGGAGAGCTTGGGGGAGTAGGAGAGCTTGGGGGAGTAGGAGAGCTTGGGGGAGTAGGAGTGCTTGGTGGAGTAGGAGAGCTTGGTGGAGTAGGAGAGCTTGGGGGTGTTGGAAAGATTGGGGGAGTAGGAGAGCTTGGGGGAGTAGGAGAAATTGGGGGAGTAGGAGAGCTTGGCGGTGTAGGAGAGCTTGAGCGAGTAGGGGAGCTTGGGGGAGTCGGAGAGCTTCGGGGATGAGGAGAGCTTGGGCTGTATGAGAGCTTGGGGGAGTAGGAGAAATTGGGGGCGTAGGAGAGCTTGGGGGAGTAGGAGAGCTTGGGGGAGTAGGAGATCTTGCGGAAGTAGGAGATCTTGGGGGAGTAGGAGAGTTAGGGGCGTAGGAGAACTTGGGGGAGTAGGAGAGCTTGGGGGAGTAGGAGAGCTTGGGGGAGTAGGAGAGCTTGGGGGAGTAGGAGAGCTTGGTGGAGTAGGAGAGCTTGGTGGAGTAGGAGAGCTTGGTGGAGTAGGAGAGCTTGGTGGAGTATGAGAGCTTGGGGGTGTAGGAGAGATTGGGGGATTAGGAGAGCTTGGGGTGTAGGACAGCTTGAGGGAGTAGGAGAGCTTGGGGGGAGTAGGAGACCTTGGGGGATTAGGAGAGCTTGGGGGAGTAGGAGAACGTCGGGGAGTAGGAGTGCTTGGAGGAGTAGTCGAGCTTGAGGGAGTAGGAGAACTTGGGGGAGTAGGAGAGCTTGAGGGAGTAGGAGAGCTTGGGGGAGTAGGAGAGCTTGGGGGAGTAGGAGTGCTTGGTGGAGTAGGAGAGCTTGTTGGAGTAGGAGAGCTTGGGGGTGTTGGAAAGCTTGGGGGAGTAGGAGAGCTTGGGGGAGGAGGAGAAATTGGGGGAGTAGGAGATCTTGGGGGTGTAGGAGAGCTTGAGCGAGTAGGGGAGCTTGGGGGTGTTGGAAAGCTTGGGGGAGTAGGGGAGCTTGGGGGAGTAGGAGAAATTGGGGGAGTAGGAGAGCTTGGGGGTGTAGGAGAGCTTTAGCGAGTAGGGGAGCTTGGGAGAGTAGGAGAGCTTCGGGGAGTAGTAGAGCGTGGGGGAGTAGGAGAGCTTGAGGGAGTAGGAGAACTTGGGGGAGTAGGAGAGCTTGGGGGAGTAGGAGAGCTTGGGGGAGTAGGAGAGCTTGGGGGAGTAGGAGTGCTTGGTGGAGTAGGAGAGCTTGGTGGAGGAGGAGAGCTTGGGGGTGTTGGAAAGATTGGGGGAGTAGGAGAGCTTGGGGGAGTAGGAGAAATTGGGGGAGTAGGAGAGCTTGGGGGTGTAGGAGAGCTTGAGCGAGTAGGGGAGCTTGGGGGAGTCGGAGAGCTTCGGGGATGAGGAGAGCTTGGGCTGTATGAGAGCTTGGGGGAGTAGGAGAAATTGGGGGCGTAGGAGAGCTTGGGGGAGTAGGAGAGCTTGGGGGAGTAGGAGATCTTGCGGAAGTAGGAGATCTTGGGGGAGTAGGAGAGTTAGGGGCAGAGGAGAACTTGGGGGAGTAGGATAGCTTGGGGGAGTAGGAGAGCTTGGGGGAGTAGGAGAGCTTGGGGGAGTAGGAGAGCTTGGTGGAGTAGGAGAGCTTGGTGGAGTAGGAGAGCTTGGTGGAGTAGGAGAGCTTGGTGGAGTATGAGAGCTTGGGGGTGTAGGAGAGTTTGGGGGATTAGGAGAGCTTGGGGTGTAGGACAGCTTGAGGGAGTAGGAGAGCTTGGGGGGAGTAGGAGACCTTGGGGGATTAGGATTGCTTGGGGGAGTAGGAGAACGTCGGGGAGTAGGAGTGCTTGGAGGAGTAGTCGAGCTTGAGGGAGTAGGAGAACTTGGGGGAGTAGGAGAGCTTGAGGAAGTAGGAGAGCTTGGGGGAGTAGGAGAGCTTGGGGGAGTAGGAGTGCTTGGTGGAGTAGGAGAGCTTGTTGGAGAAGGAGAGCTTGGGGGTGTTGGAAAGCTTGGGGGAGTAGGAGAGCTTGGGGGAGGAGGAGAAATTGGGGGAGTAGGAGAGCTTGGGGGTGTAGGAGAGCTTGAGCGAGTAGGGGTGCTTGGGGGAGTAGGAGAGCTTCGGGGATTAGGAGAGCTTGGGGGAGTAGGAGAGCGTGGGGGGGGAGGAGAGCTTGGAGGAGTAGGAGAGCTTGGGGGTGCAGGAGAGATTTGGGGAGTAGGAGAGCTTGGGGGAGTAGGAGAGCTTGGAGGAGTAGGATAAATTGGGGGAGTAGGAGAGCTTGGGGGAGTAAGAGAGCTTGGGGGAGTAGGAGAGCTTGGGGGAGCAGGAGAGCTTGGTGGAGTCGGAGAGCTTGGTGGATTAGGAGAGCTTGGGGGAGTAGGAGAGCTTGGGGGAGTAGGAGAGCCTGGGGGAGTAGGAGTGCTTGGTGGAGTAGGATAGCTTGGTGGAGTAGGAGAGCTTGGGGGTGTTGGAAAGATTGGGGGAGTAGGAGAGCTTGGGGGAGTAGGAGAAATTGGGGGATTAGGAGAGCTTGGGGGTGTAGGAGAGCTTGAGCGAGTAGGGGAGCTTGGGGGAGTTGGCGAGCTTGAGGGAGCAGGAGAACTTGGCGGAGTAGGAGAGCTTGGGGGAGTAGGAGAGCTTGTGGGGAGTAGGAGAGCTTGGGTGACTAGGAGTGCTTGGTAGAGTAGGAGAGCTTGGTGGAGTAGGAGAGCTTGGGGGTGTTGGAAAGCTTGGGGGAGTAGGGGAGCTTGGGGGAGTCGGAGAAATTGGGGGAGTAGGAGAGCTTCGGGGAGTAGTAGAGCGTCGGGGAGTAGGAGTGCTTGGAGGAGTAGCCGAGCTTAAGGGAGCAGGAGAACTTGGGGGAGTAGGAGAGCTTGGGGGAGTAGGAGAGCTTGTGGGGAGTAGGAGAGCTTGGGTGACTAGGAGTGCTTGGTAGAGTAGGAGAGCTTGGTGGAGTAGGAGAGCTTGGGGGTGTTGGAAAGCTTGGGGGAGTAGGGGAGCTTGGGGGAGTAGGAGAAATTGGGGGAGTAGGAGAGCTTGGGGGTGTAGGAGAGCTTTAGCGAGCAGGGGAGCTTGGGAGAGTAGGAGAGCTTCGGGGAGTAGTAGAGCGTGGGGGAGTAGGAGAGCTTGAGGGAGTAGGAGAACTTGGGGGAGTAGGAGAGCTTGGGGGAGTAGGAGAGCTTGGGGGAGTAGGAGAGCTTGGGGGAGTAGGAGTGCTTGGTGGAGTAGGAGAGCTTGGTGGAGTAGGAGAGCTTGGGGGTGTTGGAAAGATTGGGGGAGTAGGAGAGCTTGGGGGAGTAGGAGAAATTGGGGGAGTAGGAGAGCTTGGGGGTGTAGGAGTGCTTGAGCGAGTAGGGGAGCTTGGGGGAGTCGGAGAGCTTCGGGGATGAGGAGAGCTTGGGCTGTATGAGAGCTTGGGGGAGTAGGAGAAATTGGGGGCGTAGGAGAGCTTGGGGGAGTAGGAGAGCTTGGGGGAGTAGGAGATCTTGCGGAAGTAGGAGATCTTGGGGGAGTAGGAGAGTTAGGGGCGTAGGAGAACTTGGGGGAGTAGGAGAGCTTGGGGGAGTAGGAGAGCTTGGGGGAGTAGGAGAGCTTGGGGGAGTAGGAGAGCTTGGTGGAGTAGGAGAGCTTGGTGGAGTAGGAGAGCTTGGTGGAGTAGGAGAGCTTGGTGGAGTATGAGAGCTTGGGGGAGTAGGAGAGCTTCGGGGATTAGGAGAGCTTGGGGGAGTAGGAGAGCGTGGGGGGGGAGGAGAGCTTGGAGGAGTAGGAGAGCTTGGGGGTGCAGGAGAGATTTGGGGAGTAGGAGAGCTTGGGGGAGTAGGAGAGCTTGGAGGAGTAGGATAAATTGGGGGAGTAGGAGAGCTTGGGGGAGTAAGAGAGCTTGGGGGAGTAGGAGAGCTTGGGGGAGCAGGAGAGCTTGGTGGAGTCGGAGAGCTTGGTGGATTAGGAGAGCTTGAGGGAGTAGGAGAGCTTGGGGGAGTAGGAGAGCTTGGGGGAGTAGGAGTGCTTGGTGGAGTAGGAGAGCTTGTTGGAGAAGGAGAGCTTGGGGGTGTTGGAAAGCTTGGGGGAGTAGGAGAGCTTGGGGGAGGAGGAGAAATTGGGGGAGTAGGAGAGCTTGGGGGTGTAGGAGAGCTTGAGCGAGTAGGGGTGCTTGGGGGAGTAGGAGAGCTTCGGGGATTAGGAGAGCTTGGGGGAGTAGGAGAGCGTGGGGGGGGGGAGGAGAGCTTGGAGGAGTAGGAGAGCTTGGGGGTGCAGGAGAGATTTGGGGAGTAGGAGAGCTTGGGGGAGTAGGAGAGCTTGGAGGAGTAGGATAAATTGGGGGAGTAGGAGAGCTTGGGGGAGTAAGAGAGCTTGGGGGAGTAGGAGAGCTTGGGGGAGCAGGAGAGCTTGGTGGAGTCGGAGAGCTTGGTGGATTAGGAGAGCTTGGGGGAGTAGGAGAGCTTGGGGGAGTAGGAGAGCCTGGGGGAGTAGGAGTGCTTGGTGGAGTAGGATAGCTTGGTGGAGTAGGAGAGCTTGGGGGTGTTGGAAAGATTGGGGGAGTAGGAGAGCTTGGGGGAGTAGGAGAAATTGGGGGAGTAGGAGAGCTTGGGGGTGTAGGAGAGCTTGAGCGAGTAGGGGAGCTTGGGGGAGTTGGCGAGCTTGAGGGAGCAGGAGAACTTGGCGGAGTAGGAGAGCTTGGGGGAGTAGGAGAGCTTGTGGGGAGTAGGAGAGCTTGGGTGACTAGGAGTGCTTGGTAGAGTAGGAGAGCTTGGTGGAGTAGGAGAGCTTGGGGGTGTTGGAAAGCTTGGGGGAGTAGGGGAGCTTGGGGGAGTCGGAGAAATTGGGGGAGTAGGAGAGCTTCGGGGAGTAGTAGAGCGTCGGGGAGTAGGAGTGCTTGGAGGAGTAGGCGAGCTTAAGGGAGCAGGAGAACTTGGGGGAGTAGGAGAGCTTGGGGGAGTAGGAGAGCTTGTGGGGAGTAGGAGAGCTTGGGTGACTAGGAGTGCTTGGTAGAGTAGGAGAGCTTGGTGGAGCAGGAGAGCTTGGGGGTGTTGGAAAGCTTGGGGGAGTAGGGGAGCTTGGGGGAGTAGGAGAAATTGGGGGAGTAGGAGAGCTTGGGGGTGTAGGAGAGCTTTAGCGAGCAGGGGAGCTTGGGAGAGTAGGAGAGCTTCGGGGAGTAGTAGAGCGTGGGGGAGTAGGAGAGCTTGAGGGAGTAGGAGAACTTGGGGGAGTAGGAGAGCTTGGGGGAGTAGGAGAGCTTGGGGGAGTAGGAGAGCTTGGGGGAGTAGGAGTGCTTGGTGGAGTAGGAGAGCTTGGTGGAGTAGGAGAGCTTGGGGGTGTTGGAAAGATTGGGGGAGTAGGAGAGCTTGGGGGAGTAGGAGAAATTGGGGGAGTAGGAGAGCTTGGGGGTGTAGGAGAGCTTGAGCGAGTAGGGGAGCTTGGGGGAGTCGGAGAGCTTCGGGGATGAGGAGAGCTTGGGCTGTATGAGAGCCTGGGGGAGTAGGAGAAATTGGGGGCGTAGGAGAGCTTGGGGGAGTAGGAGAGCTTGGGGGAGTAGGAGATCTTGCGGAAGTAGGAGATCTTGGGGGAGTAGGAGAGTTAGGGGCGTAGGAGAACTTGGGGGAGTAGGAGAGCTTGGGGGAGTAGGAGAGCTTGGGGGAGTAGGAGAGCTTGGGGGAGTAGGAGAGCTTGGTGGAGTAGGAGAGCTTGGTGGAGTAGGAGAGCTTGGTGGAGTAGGAGAGCTTCGGGGATTAGGAGAGCTTGGGGGAGTAGGAGAGCGTGGGGGGGGAGGAGAGCTTGGAGGAGTAGGAGAGCTTGGGGGTGCAGGAGAGATTTGGGGAGTAGGAGAGCTTGGGGGAGTAGGAGAGCTTGGGGGAGTAGGATAAATTGGGGGAGTAGGAGAGCTTGGTGGAGTAGGAGAGCTTGGGGGTGTTGGAAAGATTGGGGGAGTAGGAGAGCTTGGGGGAGTAGGAGAAATTGGGGGAGTAGGAGAGCTTGGGGGTGTAGGAGAGCTTGAGCGAGTAGGGGAGCTTGGGGGAGTCGGAGAGCTTCGGGGATGAGGAGAGCTTGGGCTGTATGAGAGCCTGGGGGAGTAGGAGAAATTGGGGGCGTAGGAGAGCTTGGGGGAGTAGGAGAGCTTGGGGGAGTAGGAGATCTTGCGGAAGTAGGAGATCTTGGGGGAGTAGGAGAGTTAGGGGCGTAGGAGAACTTGGGGGAGTAGGAGAGCTTGGGGGAGTAGGAGAGCTTGGGGGAGTAGGAGAGCTTGGGGGAGTAGGAGAGCTTGGTGGAGTAGGAGAGCTTGGTGGAGTAGGAGAGCTTGGTGGAGTAGGAGAGCTTGGTGGAGTATGAGAGCTTGGGGGAGTAGGAGAGCTTCGGGGATTAGGAGAGCTTGGGGGAGTAGGAGAACGTGGGGGGGGAGGAGAGCTTGGAGGAGTAGGAGAGCTTGGGGGTGCAGGAGAGATTTGGGGAGTAGGAGAGCTTGGGGGAGTAGGAGAGCTTGGAGGAGTAGGATAAATTGGGGGAGTAGGAGAGCTTGGGGGAGTAAGAGAGCTTGGGGGAGTAGGAGAGCTTGGGGGAGCAGGAGAGCTTGGTGGAGTCGGAGAGCTTGGTGGATTAGGAGAGCTTGGGGGAGTAGGAAAGCTTGGGGGAGTAGGAGCGCTTGGGAGAGAAGGAGAGATTGGGGGAGTAGGAGAGCTTGGAGGAGTCGGCGAGCTTGAGGGAGTAGGAGAATTGGGGGAGTAGGAGAGCTTGGGGGAGTAGGAGAGCTTGGGGGAGTAGGAGAGCTTGGGGAGTAGGAGAGCTTGGTGGAGTAGGAGAGCTTGGTGGAGTAGAAGAGCTTGGGGGTGGTGGAGAGCTTGGGGGAGTAGGAGAGCTTAGGGGAGTTGGAGATCTTGCGGAAGTAGGAGATCTTGGGGGAGTAGGAGAGTTAGGGGCGTAGGAGAACTTGGGGGAGTAGGAGAGCTTGGGGGAGTAGGAGAGTTTGGGGGAGTAGGAGAGCTTGGGGGAGTAGGAGAGCTTGGTGGAGTGGGAGAGCTTGGTGGAGTTGGAGAGCTTGGTGGAGTAGGAGAGCTTGGTGGAGTAGGAGAGCTTGGGGGTGTAGGAGAGATTGGGGGATTATGAGAGCTTGGGGTGTAGGAGAGCTTGAGGGAGTAGGAGAGCTTGGGGGGAGTAGGAGACCTTGGGGGATTAGGAGAGCTTGCGGGAGTAGGAGAACGTCGGGGAGTAGGAGTGCTTGGAGGAGTAGTCGAGCTTGAGGGAGTAGGAGAACTTGGGGGAGTAGGAGAGCTTGGGGGAGTAGGAGAGCTTGGGGGAGTAGGAGAGATTGGGGGAGTAGGAGAGCTTGGTGGTGTAGGAGAGCTTGAGCGAGTAGGGTTGCTTGGGGGAGTAGGAGAGCTTGGAGGATCAGGAGAGTTTGGGTGAGTAGGAGAGCGTGGGGGAGTAGGAGAGCTTGGAGGAGTAGGAGAGCTTGGGGGTGTAGGAGAGATTTGGGGAGTAGGAGAGCTTGGGGGAGTAGGAGAGCTTGGAGGAGTAGGAGAAGTTGGGGGAGTTGGAGAGCTTGCGGGTGTAGGAGACCTTGGGGGAGTGGGAGAGCTTGGTGGAGTAGGAGAGCTTGGTGGAGTAGGAGAGCTTGGGGGTGTAGGAGAGCTTGAGGGAGTAGGAGAGCTTGGGGGAGTAGGAGAGCTTGGGGGATTACGAGAGCTTGGGGGAGGAGGAGAGCTTGGAGATGTAGGAGAAATGGGGGAGGAGGAGAGCTTCGGGGAGTAGGAGAACTTTGTAGTGTAGGAGAGCTTGGGGGAGTAGCAGAGCTTGGGGGATTGGACAGCTTGGTGGATTGGAGAGCTTGGGGGATTGGAGAGCTGGGTCGATTGGAGAGCTTGGGGGAGTAGGAGAGCTTCGGCGAGTAGGAAAGCTTGGGGGAGTAGTAGAGCTTGGGGGATTAGGAGAGCTTGGGGGAGTAGGAGAACGTGGGGGAGTAGGAGCGCTTGGAGGAGTAGGCGAGCTTGGGGGAGTAGGAGAACTTGGGGGAGTCGGAGAGCTTGGGGGAGTAGGAGAGCTTGGGGGAGTAGGAGAGCTTGGGGAAGTAGGAGAGCTTGGTGGAGTAGGAGAGCTTGGGGGAGTAGGAGAGCTTGGGGGAGTAGGAGAGATTGGGGGAGAAGGAGAGCTTGGGGGAGTAGGAGAGCTTGAGGGAGGAGGAGTGCTTGGGTGAGTAGGAGAGCTTGGGGGAGCAGGAGAGCTTGTTGGAGTAGGAGAGCTTGGTGGAGTAGGAGAGCTTGGTGGAGTAGGAGTGCCTGGGGGAGTAGGAAAGCTTGGGGGAGTAGCAGAGCTTGGGGGAGTAGGAGAGCTTGGGGGAGAAGGAGAGCTTGGGGGAATAGTAGAGCTTGGGGGAGTCGGAGATCTTGGGGGAGTCGGATAGCTTGGGGGAGTAGGTGAGATTGGGGGAGTCGGAGAGCTTGGGGGAGTAGGAGAGCTTGGGCGTGTAGGCGAGCTTGAGGGAGTAGGAGAGCGTGGGGGAGTAGGAGAGCTTGCGGGTGTGGGAGAACTTGGGGAGTAGGAGAGCTTGGGGGAGTAGGAGAGCTTGTGGGAGTAGGGTAGCTTACCGGAGTAGGAGAGCTTGCGGGAGTCGGACATTTTGCGGGAGTAGGAGAGCTTGCGGGAATAGGTGAGCATTGCGGGAGTCGGAGAGCTTGTGGGAGTAGGAGAGCTTGCCGGATTAGGAGAGCTTACCAGAGTAGGAGAGCTTGGGCGAATAGGAGAGCTTGGGAGAGGAGGACAGCTTAACAGAGTAGGAGAGCTTACCGGAATCGGAGAGTTTGGGGGAGTTGGAGAGCTTGGAGGAGTAGGAGAGCTTGGGGGATTAGGAGAGCTTGGGGGAGTAGGAGAGCTTGGTGGAGCAGGAGAGCTTGGTGGAGTAGGAGAGCTTGGGGGAGTTGGAAAGCTTGGGGGAGTCGGCGAGTTTTGGGAATGGAGAGATTGGGGGAGGAGGAGAGCTTGGGGGTGTAGGAGAGCTTGAGCGAGTAGGAGAGCTTGAGGGAGTAGGAGAGCTTGGGGGATTAGGAGAGCTTGCGGGAGTAGGAGAGCGTGGGGGAGTAGGAGAGCTTGGAGGAGTAGGCGAGCTTGGGGGAGGAGGAGAGCTTGGGGGAGTAGGAGAGCTTCCGGGTGTAGGAGAGCTTTGGGGAGTAGGAGAGCTTGGGGGAGTAGGAGAGCTTGGAGGAGTAGGAGAACTTGGGGGAGTAGGAGAGCTTCGGGGAGTCGGAGAACTTTGGGGTGTAGGAGAGCTTGGGGGAGTAGGAGGCCTTGAGGGATTGGAGAGCTTGGTGGATTGGAGAGCTTGGGGGATTGGAGAGCTGGGGCGATTGGAGAGCTTGGGGGAGTACGAGAGCTTGGGGGAGTAGGAGAGCTTGGGGGTTTAGGAGAGCTTGGGGATTAGGAGAGCATGGGGGAGTAGGAGAGCGTGGGGGATTAGGAGAGCTTGGAGGAGTAGGAGAGCTTGGGGGAGTAGGAGAGCTTGGGGGTGTAGGAGAGCTTGGGGGAGTCGGAGAGCTTGGTGGAGTAGGAGAGCTTGGGCGAGTAGGAAAGCTTTGGGGAGTAGCAGAGCTTGGGGAGTATGAGAGATTGGGGGAGTAGGAGAGCTTGCGGGTGTAGGAGAGCTTGAGGGAGTAAGAGAGCGTGGGGGAGTAGGAGAGCTTGGAGGAGTAGGCGAGCTTGGGGGAGTAGGAGAGCTTGGGGGAGTAGGAGAGCTTAGGGGTGTAGGAGAGCTTTGGGGAGTAGGAGAGCTTGGGGGAGTCGGAGAGCTTGGAGGAGTAGGAGAGCTTGGGGGAGTAGGTGAGCTTGGGGGAGTAGGAGAGCTTGGGGGAGTAGGATAGCTTGCGGAAGTCGGAGAGCTTGGGGGAGTCGGAGAGCTTTGGGGAGTAGGAGAGCTTGGGGGAGTAGGAGAGCTTGGGGGAGTAGGGGAGCTTGGGGGAGTAGGAGAGCTTTGGGGAGTAGGAGAACTTGAGGGAGTAGGAGATCTTGGGGGAGTAGGAGATCTTGGGGGAGTAGGAGAGCTTAGGGGAGTAGGAGAGCTTGAGGGTGTAGGAGAGCTTGGGGGCATAGGACAGCTTGGGGGAGTCGGAGAGCTTGGGGGAGTAGGAGAGTTTGCGGGAGTAGGAGAGCATCCGGGAGTAGGAGTGCATTGTGGGATTTGGAGAGCTTGCGTGAGTCGGAGAGCTTGCGGGAGTCGGAGAGCTTGTGGGAGTCGGAGATCCTGACGGTTAGGAGAGCTTACCAGAGTAGGAGAGCTTGTGGGAGTAGGAAAGCTTGGGGGAGTAGGAGAGCTTGGGGGAGTAGGAGAGATTGGGGGAGTAGGAGAGCATGGGGGAGTAGGAGAGCTTGGGGGAGTAGGAGAGCTTGGGGGAGAAGGAGAGCTTGCGGGAGTAGGAGAGCTTGGTGGAGTATGAGAGCGTGCGGGAGTATGATAGCTTGTGGGAGTATGACAGCTTGTGGGATTATGAGAGCTTGGGAGAGAATAAGAGGTTGGGGGAGTAGGAGAGCTTGGTGGAGTAGGAGAGCTTGGGGGAGTAGGAGAGCTTGGGGGAGTAGGAGAGCTTGGTGGAGTAGAAGAGCTTGGGGGAGTAGGAGAGATTGGGGGCGTAGGAGAGATTGGTGGTGTAGGAGAGGTTGAGCGAGTAGGAGAGCTTGGGGGAGCAGGAGAGCTTGGGTGATAAGGACAGATTGGGGGAGTAGGAGAGCGTGGGGGAGTAGGAGAGCTTGGAGGAGTAGGCGAGCTTGGTGGAGTAGGAGAGCTTCGGGGAGTTGGAAAGCTTGGGGGAGTAGGAGAGCTTGGGGGAGTAGGAGAGATTGGGGCAGTAGGAGAGCTTGAGGGAGTAGGAGAGCTTGGGGGATTAGGAGAGCTTGGGGGAGTAGTTGAGCGTGGGGGAGTAGGAGTGCTTGGAGGAGTAGGCGAGCTTGGGGGAGTAGGAGAGCTTGGGGGAGCAGGAGAGCTTGGGGGTGTATGAGAGCTTTGGGGAGTAGGAGAGCATGGGGGAGTAGGAGAACTTGGAGGAGTAGGAGAACGTGGGGGAGTAGGAGAGCTTCGGGGAATAGGGGAACATTGGGGTGTAGGTGAGCTTGGGGGAGTCGGAGAGCTTGTGGGATTGTATAGCTTGGTGGATTGGAGAGCTTGGGGGATTGGAGAGCTGGGGCGATTGGAGAGCTTGGGGGAGTCGGAGAGCTTGGGGGAGTCGGAGAGCTTGGGGGATTCGGTGAGCTTGGGGGATTCGGAGAGCTTGGGGGAGTCGGATAGCTTGGGGGAGAATGAGAGCTTGCGGGAGTAGGAGAGCTTGTGGGAGTTAGAGATCTTGGGGGAGTAGGAGAGCTTGGGGGAGTAGGAGAGCTTGGAGGAGTAGGCGAGCTTGGGGGATTAGGAGAGCTTCGGGGAGTAGTTGAGCGTGGGGGAGTAGTAGAGCTTGGAGGAGTAGGAGAAATTGGGGGAGTAGGAGAGCTTGGGGGTGTAGGAGAGCTTTAGCGAGCAGGGGAGCTTGGGAGAGTAGGAGAGCTTCGGGGAGTAGTAGAGCGTGGGGGAGTAGGAGAGCTTGAGGGAGTAGGAGAACTTGGGGGAGTAGGAGAGCTTGGGGGAGTAGGAGAGCTTGGGGGAGTAGGAGAGCTTGGGGGAGTAGGAGTGCTTGGTGGAGTAGGAGAGCTTGGTGGAGTAGGAGAGCTTGGGGGTGTTGGAAAGATTGGGGGAGTAGGAGAGCTTGGGGGAGTAGGAGAAATTGGGGGAGTAGGAGAGCTTGGGGGTGTAGGAGAGCTTGAGCGAGTAGGGGAGCTTGGGGGAGTCGGAGAGCTTCGGGGATGAGGAGAGCTTGGGCTGTATGAGAGCCTGGGGGAGTAGGAGAAATTGGGGGCGTAGGAGAGCTTGTGGGAGTAGGAGAGCTTGGGGGAGTAGGAGATCTTGCGGAAGTAGGAGATCTTGCGGGAGTAGGAGAGTTAGGGGCGTAGGAGAACTTGGGGGAGTAGGAGAGCTTGGGGGAGTAGGAGAGCTTGGGGGAGTAGGAGAGCTTGGGGGAGTAGGAGAGCTTGGTGGAGTAGGAGAGCTTGGTGGAGTAGGAGAGCTTGGTGGAGTAGGAGAGCTTGGTGGAGTATGAGAGCTTGGGGGAGTAGGAGAGCTTCGGGGATTAGGAGAGCTTGGGGGAGTAGGAGAGCGTGGGGGGGGAGGAGAGCTTGGAGGAGTAGGAGAGCTTGGGGGTGCAGGAGAGATTTGGGGAGTAGGAGAGCTTGGGGGAGTAGGAGAGCTTGGAGGAGTAGGATAAATTGGGGGAGTAGGAGAGCTTGGGGGAGTAAGAGAGCTTGGGGGAGTAGGAGAGCTTGGGGGAGCAGGAGAGCTTGGTGGAGTCGGAGAGCTTGGTGGATTAGGAGAGCTTGGGGGAGTAGGAAAGCTTGGGGGAGTAGGAGAGCTTGGGAGAGAAGGAGAGATTGGGGGAGTAGGAGAGCTTGGAGGAGTCGGCGAGCTTGAGGGAGTAGGAGAATTGGGGGAGTAGGAGAGCTTGGGGGAGTAGGAGAGCTTGGGGGAGTAGGAGAGCTTGGGGAGTAGGAGAGCTTGGTGGAGTAGGAGAGCTTGGTGGAGTAGAAGAGCTTGGGGGTGGTGGAGAGCTTGGGGGAGTAGGAGAGCTTAGGGGAGTTGGAGATCTTGCGGAAGTAGGAGATCTTGGGGGAGTAGGAGAGTTAGGGGCGTAGGAGAACTTGGGGGAGTAGGAGAGCTTGGGGGAGTAGGAGAGTTTGGGGGAGTAGGAGAGCTTGGGGGAGTAGGAGAGCTTGGTGGAGTGGGAGAGCTTGGTGGAGTTGGAGAGCTTGGTGGAGTAGGAGAGCTTGGTGGAGTAGGAGAGCTTGGGGGTGTAGGAGAGATTGGGGGATTATGAGAGCTTGGGGTGTAGGAGAGCTTGAGGGAGTAGGAGAGCTTGGGGGGAGTAGGAGACCTTGGGGGATTAGGAGAGCTTGCGGGAGTAGGAGAACGTCGGGGAGTAGGAGTGCTTGGAGGAGTAGTCGAGCTTGAGGGAGTAGGAGAACTTGGGGGAGTAGGAGAGCTTGGGGGAGTAGGAGAGCTTGGGGGAGTAGGAGAGATTGGGGGAGTAGGAGAGCTTGGTGGTGTAGGAGAGCTTGAGCGAGTAGGGTTGCTTGGGGGAGTAGGAGAGCTTGGAGGATCAGGAGAGTTTGGGGGAGTAGGAGAGCGTGGGGGAGTAGGAGAGCTTGGAGGAGTAGGAGAGCTTGGGGGTGTAGGAGAGATTTGGGGAGTAGGAGAGCTTGGGGGAGTAGGAGAGCTTGGAGGAGTAGGAGAAGTTGGGGGAGTTGGAGAGCTTGCGGGTGTAGGAGACCTTGGGGGAGTGGGAGAGCTTGGTGGAGTAGGAGAGCTTGGTGGAGTAGGAGAGCTTGGGGGTGTAGGAGAGCTTGAGGGAGTAGGAGAGCTTGGGGGAGTAGGAGAGCTTGGGGGATTACGAGAGCTTGGGGGAGGAGGAGAGCTTGGAGATGTAGGAGAAATGGGGGAGGAGGAGAGCTTCGGGGAGTAGGAGAACTTTGTAGTGTAGGAGAGCTTGGGGGAGTAGCAGAGCTTGGGGGATTGGACAGCTTGGTGGATTGGAGAGCTTGGGGGATTGGAGAGCTGGGTCGATTGGAGAGCTTGGGGGAGTAGGAGAGCTTCGGCGAGTAGGAAAGCTTGGGGGAGTAGTAGAGCTTGGGGGATTAGGAGAGCTTGGGGGAGTAGGAGAACGTGGGGGAGTAGGAGCGCTTGGAGGAGTAGGCGAGCTTGGGGGAGTAGGAGAACTTGGGGGAGTCGGAGAGCTTGGGGGAGTAGGAGAGCTTGGGGGAGTAGGAGAGCTTGGGGAAGTAGGAGAGCTTGGTGGAGTAGGAGAGCTTGGGGGAGTAGGAGAGCTTGGGGGAGTAGGAGAGATTGGGGGAGAAGGAGAGCTTGGGGGAGTAGGAGAGCTTGAGGGAGGAGGAGTGCTTGGGTGAGTAGGAGAGCTTGGGGGAGCAGGAGAGCTTGTTGGAGTAGGAGAGCTTGGTGGAGTAGGAGAGCTTGGTGGAGTAGGAGTGCCTGGGGGAGTAGGAAAGCTTGGGGGAGTAGCAGAGCTTGGGGGAGTAGGAGAGCTTGGGGGAGAAGGAGAGCTTGGGGGAATAGTAGAGCTTGGGGGAGTCGGAGATCTTGGGGGAGTCGGATAGCTTGGGGGAGTAGGTGAGATTGGGGGAGTCGGAGAGCTTGGGGGAGTAGGAGAGCTTGGGCGTGTAGGCGAGCTTGAGGGAGTAGGAGAGCGTGGGGGAGTAGGAGAGCTTGCGGGTGTGGGAGAACTTGGGGAGTAGGAGAGCTTGGGGGAGTAGGAGAGCTTGTGGGAGTAGGGTAGCTTACCGGAGTAGGAGAGCTTGCGGGAGTCGGACATTTTGCGGGAGTAGGAGAGCTTGCGGGAATAGGTGAGCATTGCGGGAGTCGGAGAGCTTGTGGGAGTAGGAGAGCTTGCCGGATTAGGAGAGCTTACCAGAGTAGGAGAGCTTGGGCGAATAGGAGAGCTTGGGAGAGGAGGACAGCTTAACAGAGTAGGAGAGCTTACCGGAATCGGAGAGTTTGGGGGAGTTGGAGAGCTTGGAGGAGTAGGAGAGCTTGGGGGATTAGGAGAGCTTGGGGGAGTAGGAGAGCTTGGTGGAGCAGGAGAGCTTGGTGGAGTAGGAGAGCTTGGGGGAGTTGGAAAGCTTGGGGGAGTCGGCGAGTTTTGGGAATGGAGAGATTGGGGGAGGAGGAGAGCTTGGGGGTGTAGGAGAGCTTGAGCGAGTAGGAGAGCTTGAGGGAGTAGGAGAGCTTGGGGGATTAGGAGAGCTTGCGGGAGTAGGAGAGCGTGGGGGAGTAGGAGAGCTTGGAGGAGTAGGCGAGCTTGGGGGAGGAGGAGAGCTTGGGGGAGTAGGAGAGCTTCCGGGTGTAGGAGAGCTTTGGGGAGTAGGAGAGCTTGGGGGAGTAGGAAAGCTTGGAGGAGTAGGAGAACTTGGGGGAGTAGGAGAGCTTCGGGGAGTCGGAGAACTTTGGGGTGTAGGAGAGCTTGGGGGAGTAGGAGGCCTTGAGGGATTGGAGAGCTTGGTGGATTGGAGAGCTTGGGGGATTGGAGAGCTGGGGCGATTGGAGAGCTTGGGGGAGTACGAGAGCTTGGGGGAGTAGGAGAGCTTGGGGGTTTAGGAGAGCTTGGGGATTAGGAGAGCATGGGGGAGTAGGAGAGCGTGGGGGATTAGGAGAGCTTGGAGGAGTAGGAGAGCTTGGGGGAGTAGGAGAGCTTGGGGGAGTAGGAGAGCTTGGGGGAGTAGGAGAGCTTGGTGGAGTAGGAGAGCTTGGGCGAGTAGGAAAGCTTTGGGGAGTAGCAGAGCTTGGGGAGTATGAGAGATTGGGGGAGTAGGAGAGCTTGCGGGTGTAGGAGAGCTTGAGGGAGTAGGAGAGCGTGGGGGAGTAGGAGAGCTTGGAGGAGTAGGCGAGCTTGGGGGAGTAGGAGAGCTTGGGGGAGTAGGAGAGCTTAGGGGTGTAGGAGAGCTTTGGGGAGTAGGAGAGCTTGGGGGAGTCGGAGAGCTTGGAGGAGTAGGAGAGCTTGGGGGAGTAGGTGAGCTTGGGGGAGTAGGAGAGCTTGGGGGAGTAGGATAGCTTGCGGAAGTCGGAGAGCTTGGGGGAGTCGGAGAGCTTTGGGGAGTAGGAGAGCTTGGGGGAGTAGGAGAGCTTGGGGGAGTAGGGGAGCTTGGGGGAGTAGGAGAGCTTTGGGGAGTAGGAGAACTTGAGGGAGTAGGAGATCTTGGGGGAGTAGGAGATCTTGGGGGAGTAGGAGAGCTTAGGGGAGTAGGAGAGCTTGAGGGTGTAGGAGAGCTTGGGGGCATAGGACAGCTTGGGGGAGTCGGAGAGCTTGGGGGAGTAGGAGAGTTTGCGGGAGTAGGAGAGCATCCGGGAGTAGGAGTGCATTGTGGGATTTGGAGAGCTTGCGTGAGTCGGAGAGCTTGCGGGAGTCGGAGAGCTTGTGGGAGTCGGAGATCCTGACGGTTAGGAGAGCTTACCAGAGTAGGAGAGCTTGTGGGAGTAGGAAAGCTTGGGGGAGTAGGAGAGCTTGGGGGAGTAGGAGAGATTGGGGGAGTAGGAGAGCATGGGGGAGTAGGAGAGCTTGGGGGAGTAGGAGAGCTTGGGGGAGAATGAGAGCTTGCGGGAGTAGGAGAGCTTGGTGGAGTATGAGAGCGTGCGGGAGTATGATAGCTTGTGGGAATATGACAGCTTGTGGGATTATGAGAGCTTGGGAGAGAATAAGAGGTTGGGGGAGTAGGAGAGCTTGGTGGAGTAGGAGAGCTTGGGGGAGTAGGAGAGCTTGGGGGAGTAGGAGAGCTTGGTGGAGTAGAAGAGCTTGGGGGAGTAGAAGAGATTGGGGGCGTAGGAGAGATTGGTGGTGTAGGAGAGGTTGAGCGAGTAGGAGAGCTTGGGGGAGCAGGAGAGCTTGGGTGATTAGGACAGATTGGGGGAGTAGGAGAGCGTGGGGGAGTAGGAGAGCTTGGAGGAGTAGGCGAGCTTGGTGGAGTAGGAGAGCTTCGGGGAGTTGGAAAGCTTGGGGGAGTAGGAGAGCTTGGGGGAGTAGGAGAGATTGGGGCAGTAGGAGAGCTTGAGGGAGTAGGAGAGCTTGGGGGATTAGGAGAGCTTGGGGGAGTAGTTGAGCGTGGGGGAGTAGGAGTGCTTGGAGGAGTAGGCGAGCTTGGGGGAGTAGGAGAGCTTGGGGGAGCAGGAGAGCTTGGGGGTGTATGAGAGCTTTGGGGAGTAGGAGAGCATGGGGGAGTAGGAGAACTTGGAGGAGTAGGAGAACGTGGGGGAGTAGGAGAGCTTCGGGGAATAGGAGAACATTGGGGTGTAGGTGAGCTTGGGGGAGTCGGAGAGCTTGTGGGATTGTATAGCTTGGTGGATTGGAGAGCTTGGGGGATTGGAGAGCTGGGGCGATTGGAGAGCTTGGGGGAGTCGGAGAGCTTGGGGGAGTCGGAGAGCTTGGGGGATTCGGTGAGCTTGGGGGATTCGGAGAGCTTGGGGGAGTCGGATAGCTTGGGGGAGAATGAGAGCTTGCGGGAGTAGGAGAGCTTGTGGGAGTTAGAGATCTTGGGGGAGTAGGAGAGCTTGGGGGAGTAGGAGAGCTTGGAGGAGTAGGCGAGCTTGGGGGATTAGGAGAGCTTGGGGGAGTAGTTGAGCGTGGGGGAGTAGGAGAACTTGGAGGAGTAGGCGAGCTTGGGGAATAGGAGAGCTTGGCGGAGTAGGAGAGCTTGGGGGTGTATGAGAGCTTTGGGGAGTAGGAGAGCATGGGGGAGTAGGAGAGCTTGGAGGAGAAGGAGAACTTGGGGGAGTAGGAGAGCTTCGGGGAGTAGGAGAACTTTGGGGTGTAGGAGAGCTTGGGGGAGTAGGAGAGCTTGGGGGATTGGATAGCTTGGTGGATTGGAGAGCTTGGGGGATTGGAGAGCTGGGGCGATTGGAGAGTTTGGGTGTTTAGGAGAGCTTGGGGGAGTAGGAAAGCTTCGGGGAGTGGGAGAGCTTGGGGGATTAGGGGAGATGGGGGTGTAGGAGAGATTGTTGGAGTAGGAGAGCTTGGGAGAGGAGGAGAGCTTAACAGAGTACGAGAGCTTACCGGAGTCGGAGAGTTTGGGGGAGTAGGAGAGCTTCCATGAGTATGAGAGCTTGGGGGAGTATGAGAGCTTGCGGGAGTATGAGAGCTTGGGGGAGTAGGTAAGCTTGGGGGAGTAGGAGAGCTTGGGATAGTAGGAGATCTTGGGGGAGTAGGAGAGCTTGGGAGAGTAGGAGAGCTTGGAGGGGTAGGAGAACTTGGGGGTAAGGAGAGCTTGGGGGAGTAGGAGAGCTTGAGGGAGTAGGAGAACTTGGGGGAGTAGGAGAGCTTGGGGGAGTAGGAGAGCTTGGGGGAGTAGGAGAGCTTGGGGGTGTATGAGAGCTTTGGGGAGTAGGAGACCGTGGGGGAGTAGGAGAGCTTGGAGGAGTAGGCGAGCTTGGGGGAGTAGGAGAACTTGGGGGAGTAGGAGAGCTTGGGGGAGTAGGAGAGCTTGGGGGAGTAGGAGAGATGGGGGGAGTAGGAGAGATGGGGGTGTAGGAGAGTTTGTTGGAGTAGGAGAGCTTGGGAGAGGAGGAGAGCTTAACAGAGTACGAGAGCTTACCGGAGTCGGAGAGTTTGGGGGAGTAGGAGAGCTTCCATGAGTATGAGAGCTTGGGGGAGTATGAGAGCTTGCGGGAGTATGAGAGCTTGGGGGAGTAGGTAAGCTTGGGGGAGTAGGAGAGCTTGGGGGAGTAGGAGATCTTGGGGGAGTAGGAGAGCTTGGGGTAGTAGGAGAGCTTGGAGGAGTAGGAGAACTTGGGGGTAAGGAGAGCTTGGGGGAGTAGGAGAGCTTGAGGGAGTAGGAGAACTTGGGGGAGTAGGAGAGCTTGGGGGAGTAGGAGAGCTTGGGGGATTGGAGAGCTTGGTGGATTGGAGAGCTTGGAGGACTGGAGAGCTTGGGCGATTGGAGAGCTTGCGGGAGTAGGAGAGCTTGGGGGAGTAGGAGAGCTTGGGGGATTTGGATAGCTTGCGGAAGTCGGAGAGCTTGGGAGAGTAGGAGAGCTTGGGGGAGTAGGAGAGCTTGGGGGAGTAGGAGAGCTTCGGGGAGTAGGATAACTTTGGGGGGTAGGAGAGCTTGGGGGAGTAGGAGAGCTTGGGGGATTGGATAGCTTGGTGGATTGGAGAGCTTGGGGGATTGGAGAGCTGGGGCGATTGGAGAGCTTGGGGATTTAGGAGAGCTTGGGGGAGTAGGAAAGCTTGGGGGAGTGGGAGAGCTTGGGGGATTAGGGGAGCTTGGGGGAGTAGGAGACCGTGGGGTAGTAGGAGAGCTTGGAGCAGTGGGCGAGCTTGGGGGAGTAGGAGAACTTGGGGGAGTAGGAGAGCTTGGGGGAGTAGGAGAGCTTGGGGGAATAGGAGTGAATGGGGGAGTAGGAGAGCTTGGTGGAGTAGGATAGTTTTGGGGAGTAGGAGAGCTTGGGGGAGTAGGAGAGCTTGGGGGAGTAGGAGAGCTTGGGGGAGTAGGAGAGCTTGGGGGAGTAGGAGAGATGGGGGTGTAGGAGAGATTGTTGGAGTAGGAGAGCTTGGGAGAGGAGTAGAGCTTAACAGAGTAGGAGTGCTTACCGGTGTCGGAGAGTTTGGGGGAGAAGGAGAGCTTCCATGAGTATGAGAGCTTGGGGGAGTATGAGAGCTTGCGGGAGTATGAGAGCTTGGGGGAGTAGGAGAGCTTGGGGGAGTAGCAGAGCTTGGGGGAGTAGGAGATCTTGGGGGAGTAGGAGATCTTGGTGAACTAGGAGAGCTTTGGGGAGTAGGAGAACTTGGGGGAGTAGGAGAGCTTGGGGGAGTAGGAGAGCTTGGGGGAGTAGGAGAGCTTGGGGGAGAAGGAGAGATTGGGGGTGTAGGAGAGCTTTGGGGAGTAGGAGAGCTTGGGGGAGTAGCAGAGCTTGGAGGAGTAGGAGAACTTGGGGGAGTAGGAGAGCTTCGGGGAGTCGGATAACTTTGGGGTGTAGGAGGGCTTGGGGGAGTAGGAAAGCTTGGGGGATTGCAGAGCTTGGTGGATTGGAGTGCTTGGGGGATTGGAGAGCTGGGGCGATTGGAGAACTTGGGGGATTAGGAGAGCTTGGGGGAGTAGGAGTGCTTGGGGGAGTAGGAGAGATTGGGGGATTAGGAGAGCATGGGTGAGTAGGCGAGCGTGGGGGTGTAGGAGAGCTTGGAGGAGTAGGCGAGCTTGGGGGAGTAGGAGAACTTTGTGGAGTAGGAGAGCTTGGGGGAGCAGGAGAACTTGGGGGAGCAGGAGAGCTTAAGGGTGTAGGAGAACTTGGTGGAGTAGGATAGCTTGGGGGAGTAGGAAAGCTTGGGGGAGTAGGAGAACTTGGGGGAGTAGGAGAGATTGGGGGAGTAGGTGTGCTTGGGAGTGTAGGAGAGCTTGAGGGAGTAGGAGAGCTTGGGGGAGTAGGAGAGCTTGGGGGATTAGGAGGGCTTGAGGGAGTAGGAGAGCTTGATGGAGTAGGAGAGCTTGGAGGAGTAGGCGGGGTTGGGGGAGTAGGAGAGCTTGGGGGAGTAGGAGTGCTTAGGGGTGTAGGAGAGCTTTGGGGAGTAGGAGAGCTTGGGGGAGTCGGAGAGCTTGGAGGAGTTGGAAAAGTTGGGGGTGTAGGAGAGCTTGGGGGAGTAGGAGAGCTTGGGGGATTGGAGAGCTTGGTGGATTGGAGAGCTTGGAGGACTAGAGAGCTTGGGCGATTGGAGAGCTTGCGGGAGTAGGAGATCTTGCGGGAGTAGGAGAGCTTGGGGGATTTGGATAGCTTGCGGAAGTCGGAGAGCTTGGGAGAGTAGGAGAGCTTGGGGGAGTAGGAGAGCTTGGGGGAGTAGGAGAGCTTGGAGTGTAGGAGAATTTGGGGGTAAGGAGAGCTTGGGGGAGTAGGAGAGCTTGAGGGAGTAGGAGAGCTTGGGGGAGTAGGAGAGCTTGGGGGAGTAGGAGAGCTTGGGAGAGTAGGAGAGCTTGCGGGAGTAAGAGAGCTTGGGGGAGTAGGAGAGCTTGGAGGAGTAGGAGAGCTTGGGGGAGTAAAGAGCTTGGGGGAGTTGGAGAACTTTGGGGTGTAGGAGAGCTTGGGGGAGTAGGAGAGCTTGGGGGATTGGAGAGTTGGTGGATTGGAGAGCTTGGGGGAGTAGGTGAGCTTGGGGGAGTAGGAGAGCTTGGGGGAATAGGATAGCTTGGGGGAGTAGGAGAGCTTGGGGGCATAGGACAGCTTGAGGGAGTCGGAGAGCTTGGGGGAGTAGGAGAGTTTGCGGGAGTAGGAGAGCATGCGGGAGTAGGAGTGCATTGCGTGAGTAGGAGAGCTTGCGTGAGTAGGAGAGCTTGCGGGAGTCGGAGAGCTTGTGGGAGTCGGAGAGCCTGACGGATTAGGAGAGCTTACCAGAGTAGGAGAGCTTGGGCGAGTAGGAGAGCTTGGGAGAGGTGGAGAGCTTAACAGAGTAAGAGAGCTCACCGGAGTCGGAGAGTTTGGGGGAGTAGGAGAGCTTCCATGAGTATGAGAGCTTGGGGGAGTATGAGAGCTTGCGGGAGTATGAGAGCTTGGGGGAGTAGGAGAGCTTGGGGGAGTAGGAGAGCTTAGTGGAGCAGGAGATCTTGGGGGAGTAGGAGAGATTGGGGAAGTAGGAGAACTTGGGGGTGTAGGAGAGCTTGAGGGAGTAGGAGAGCTTGGGGGAGTAGGAGAGCTTGGGGGAGTAGGAGAGAATGGGGGAGTAGGAGAGCTTGGTGGATTACGATAGTTTTGGGGTTTAGGAGAGCTTGGGGGAGTAGTAGAGCTTGGCGGAGAAGGAGAGCTTGGGGGAGTAGGAGAGCTTGGGGGAGTAGGAGAGCTTGGGGGAGTAGGACAGCTTGGGGGAGTAGGAAAGCTTGGGGGAGTAGGAGAGCTTGGGAGAGGAGGAGAGCTTGCGTGAATTGGAGAGCTTGGGGGAGTAGGAGAGCTTGGGGGAGTAAGAGAGGTTGGGGGAGTAGTAGAGCTTGGGGGAGTAGGAGAGCTTGGGGGAGAAGGAGAGCTTACCGGTGTAAGTGAGCTTGGGGAAGCAAGAGAGCTTATGGGAGTAGGTGAGCTTGGGGGAGTACGAGAGCATGGGGGAGTAGGAGAGCTGACCGGAGCAGGAGAGCTTGTGGGATTAGGAGAGCTTGAGGGAGCAGGAGAGCTTACCGCAGTACGAGGGCTTGAGGGTGTAGGAGAGCTTGGGGGAGTAGGCGAGCGTGCAGGATTGGGAGCGCTTGGGTGAGTAGGAGAGCTTGGAGGAATAGGAGAGCTTGGAGGAGAAGGAGAGCTTGGGGGAGTAGGAGAGCTTGGAGGATTAGGAGAGCTGACCGGAGTAGGAAATCTTGGTGGAGTAGCAGAGCTTGGGGGAGTAGGAGAGCTTAGCGGAGTAGGGGAGCATACCGGAGATGGAGAGCTTACTGGAGTAGAAGAGCTTAACGGAGTAGGATAGCTTACTGGAGTAGGAGAGCTTTACTGGAGTAGGAGAGCTTACCAGAGTAGGAGAGCTTGGGAGAGTAAGAGAGCTTTGGGGAGAAGGATTGCTATGGGCAGTCGGAGAGCTGACCGGAGTAGGAGAGTTAACCGGAGTAAAGAAAGCTTGAGGGAATGGGAGAGCTTGAGCGAGTAGGAGAGCTTACCGGAGTAGGAGAGCTTGGGGGAGTAGGCGAGCTTGGGGGAGAAGGAGAGCTTGCGTGAGCAGGAGAAGTTGGGTGTTTCGGAGAGCTTTGGTGAGTAGGAGAGCTTGGGGGAGTAGGAGAGCTTGCGGGAGTCGGAGAGCTTGGGGGAGTCGGAGAGTTTCGGCGAGTCAGAGAGGTTGGGTGAGTAGGAGAGCTTGGGGAGTAGGAGAGCTTGGGGGAGTAGGAGAGCTTGGGGGAGTAGGAGAGCTTGTGGGAGTAGGAGAGCTTGGGGGAGTAGGAGAGCTTCGGGAGTAGGAGAGCTTGTGGGAGTAGGAGAACTTGGGGGAGTAGGAGAACTTGGGGGAGTTGGACAGCTTGTGGGAGCAGGGTAGCTTACTGGAGTAGCAGAACTTGCGGGAGTAGGAGAGCTTGCGGGAGTAGGAGCGCTTGCGGGAGTAGGAGAGGTTGCGGGAGTAGGAGAGCTTGCCGGATTAGGAGAGCTTGCCAGATTTGGAGAGCTTACCGGAGTAGAACAGCTTGGGGGAGTAGGAGAGCTTACCGGAGTAGGAAAGCTTGGGCGAGTAGGAGATCTTGGGAGAGGAGGAGAGCTTACCAGAGTAGGAGAGCTCACCGGAGTTGGAGAGCTTGGGGGAGTAGGAGAGCTTGGGGGAGTAGGCGAGATTGCAGGATTGGGAGCGCTTGGGTGAGTAGGAGATGTTGGAGGTATAGGAGAGCTTGGAGGAGAAGGAGAGCTTGGAGTAGTCGCAGAGCTTGGAGGATTAGGAGATCTTGGCGGAGTAGGAGAGCTCACCGCAGTAGGGGAGCTTAGGGAGTAGGAGAGCATACCGGAGTAGGAGAGCTTGTGGAGTCGGAGAGCTTGGGGGTGCAGGATAGCTTACCGGAGTAGGAAAGCTTCCCGGAGTAGGAGAGCTTGGGAGAGTAAGGGAGCTTTGGGGAGAAGGAGAGCTTTGGGAAGTCGGAGAGCTGACCGGAGTAGGAGAGTTAACCGGAGTAAAGAAAGCTTGAGGGAGTGGGAGAGCTTGGGCGATTGGAGAGCTTGGTGGATTGGAGAGCTTGGGGGATTGGAGAGCTGGGGCGATTGGAGAGCTTGGGGGAGTAGGAGAGCTTGGGGGAGTAGGAGAGCTTGGGGGAGTAGGAGAGCTTGGGGGATTAGAGAGCTTGGGGGAGTAGGAGAGCGTGGGGGAGTAGGAGAGCTTGGAGGAGTAGGCGAGCTTGGGGGAGTCGGAGAACTTGGGGGAGTAGGAGAGCTTGGGGGAGTAGCAGAGCTTGGGGGAGTATGAGAGCTTGATGGAGTAGGAGAGCTTGGTGGAGTAGGAGAGCTTGGGGGAGTAGGAGAGCTTGGGGGAGTAGGAAAGCTTCGGGGAGTAGGAGAGTTTGGGGGAGTAGGAGAGATTGGGGAAGTAGGAGAACTTGGGGGTGTAGGAGAGCTTGAGGGAGTAGGAGAGCTTGGGGGTGTAGGAGAGCTTTGGGGATTAGGAGAGTTTGGAGGAGTAGGAGAGCGTGGGGGAGTAGGAGAGCTTGGAGGCGTAGGCGTGCTTGGGGGAGTAGGAGAGCTTGGGGGAGTAGGAGAGCTTAGGGGTGTAGGAGAGCTTTGGGGAGTAGGAGAGCTTGGGGGAGTAGGAGAGCTTGGAGGAGTAGGAGAGCTTGGGGGAGTAGGAGAGCTTGGTAGAGTAGGAGAGCTTGGGGGAGTAGGAGAGCTTGGGGGAGTAGGCGAACTTGGGGGTTATGAGAACCTGGGGGAGTAGGAGAGCTTGAGGGAGTAGGAGAGCTTGTGGGTGCAGGAGATCTTCGGGGAGTAGGAGAGCTTGGGGGAGTAGGAACACTTGGGGTGGTAGTAGAAATTGGGGGAGTAGGAGAGCTGGGAGAGTAGGAGAGCTTGCGGTAGTAGGAGAGCTTGGGGGAATAGGAGAGCTTGGGGGAGTAAGACAGGTTGGGGGAGTAGGAGAGCTTGGGGGAGTAGGAGAGCTTGGGGGAGTAGGAGAGCTTGGGGGAGTAGGAGAGGTTTGGGGAGTAGGAGAGCTTGGGGGTGTTGGAGAGCTTGGGGGAGTAGGAGAGCTTGGGGGAGTCGGAGAGCTTGGGGAAGTAGGAGAGCTTGGAGGAGTAGGAGAGCTTGGTGAGTAGGAGAGCTTCGGGGAGTAGGAGAGCTTCGGGGAGTAGGAGAGCTTGGTGGAGCAGGATAGCTTAGCGGAGTCGGAGAGCTTGGGGGAGTCGGAGAGCTTGGGGGATTAGGAGTGCTTACCGGAGTAGGAAACCTTGGAGGAGTAGGAGACCAGGGGGAGTAGGAGAGCTTGGTGGAGGAGGAGATCTTGAGGGTGTAATAGAGCTTGGGAAAGTAAGAGAGCTTGGGGGAGATGGAGCGCTTTGGGCTGTCGGAGAGCTGACCGGAGTAGGAGAGTTAACCTTAGTAAAGAAAGCTTGAGGGATTGGGAGAGCTTGAGGGATTAGGAGAGCTTCCCGGAGGATGCGAGCTTGGGGGAGTAGGAGAGCTTGCGGGAGTAGGAGAGCTTGGGGGAGTAGGAGAGCATACCGGAGATGGAGAGCTTACCGGAGTAGGAGGGCTTACTGGAGTAGGAGGACTTGGGGGAGTAGGAGAGCTTGGGGGAGCAGGAGAGCTTGGGGCAGTATGAGAGCTTGGGGGAAAAGGAGAGCTTGGGCGAGAAGAAGATCTTGGGAGAGGAGGAGAGCTTCCCGGAGTAGAAGAGCTTACCGGAGTAGGAGAGCTTGGGGGAGTAGGCGAGCTTGCAGGATTGGGAGCGCTTGGCTGAGTAGGAGATCTTGGAGGTATAGGAGAGCTTGGAGGAGAAGGAGAGCTTGGAGTAGTAGCAGAGCTTGGAGGATTAGGAGAGCTTGGCGGAGTAGGAGAGCTTACCGCAGTAGCGGAGCATACCGGAGATGGAGAGCTTACTGGAGTAGAAGAGCTTGCCGGAGTAGGATAGCTTACTGGAGTAGGAGAGCTTTACTGGAGTAGGAGAGCTTACCGGAGTAGGAGAGCTTAGGGAGTAGGAGAGCTTACCGAAGTAGGAGAGCTTGTGGCGTAGGAGAGCTTGGGGGAACAGGATAGCTTACCGGAGTAGGAAAGCTTACCGGAGTAGGAGAGCTTGGGAGAGTAAGGTAGCTTGGGGGAGAAGGAGAGCTTTGGGAAGTCGGAGAGCTGACCGGAGTAGGAGAGTTAACCGGAGTAAAGAAAGCTTGAGGGAGTGGGAGAGCTTGGGGGATTGGAGAGCTTGGTGGATTGGAGAGCTTGGGGGATTGGAGAGCTGGGGCGATTGGAGAGCTTGGGGGAGTAGGAGAGCTTGGGGGAGTAACATAGAAACATAGAAACATAGAAACATAGAAAATAGGTGCAGGAGTAGGCCATTTGGCCCTTCTAGCCTGCACCGCCATTCAATGAGTTCATGGCTGAACATTCAACTTCATTACCCAATTCCTGCTTTCTCACCATACCCCTTGATTCCCCTAGCAGTAAGGACCTCATCTAACTCCTTTTTGAATATATTTAGTGAATTGGCCTCAACAACTTTCTGTGGTAGAGAATTCCACAGGTTCACCACTCTCTGGGTGAAGAAGTTCCTCCGCATCTCGGTCCTAAATGGCTTACCCCTTATCCGTAGACTGTGACCCCTGGTTCTGGCCTTCCCCAACATTGGGAACATTCTTCCTGCATCTAACCTGTCTAACCCCGTCAGAATTTTATATGTTTCTATGAGGTCCCCTCTCATTCTTCTGAACTCCAGTGAATACAAGCCCAGTTGATCCAGTCTTTCTTGATAGGTCAGTCCCGCCATCCCGGGAATCAGTCTGGTGAACCTTCGCTGCACTCCCTCAATAGCAAGAATGTCCTTCCTCAGGTTAGGAGACCAAAACTGTACACAATACTCCAGGTGTGGCCTCACCAATGCCCTGTACAACTGTAGCAACACCTCCCTGCCCCTGTACTCAAATCCCCTTGCTATGAAGGCCAACATGCCATTTGCTTTCTTAACCGCCTGCTGCACCTGCATGCCAACCTTCAATGACTGATGTACCATGACACCCAGGTCTCTTTGCACCTCCTCTTTTCCTGATCTGTCACCATTCAGATAATAGTCTGTCTCTCTGTTTTTACCACCAAAGTGGATAACCTCACATTTATCCACATTACACTTCATCTGCCATGCATTTGCCCACTCACCTAACCTATCCAAGTCGCTCTGCAGCCTCACAGCATCCTCCTCGCAGCTCACACTGCCACCCAACTTAGTGTCATCCGCAAATTTGGAGATACTACATTTAATCCCCTCATCTAAATCATTAATGTGCAGTGTAAACAGCTGGGGCCCCAGCACAGAACCTTGCGGTACACCACTAGTCGCTGCCTGCCATTCTGAAAAGTACCCATTTACTCCTACTCTTTGCTTCCTGTCTGACAACCAGTTCTCAATCCATGTCAGTACACTACCCCCAATCCCATGTGCTCTAACTTTGCACATCAATCTCTTGTGTGAGACCTTGTCGAACGCCTTCTGAAAGTCCAAATATACCACATCAACTGGTTCTCCCGTATCCACTCTACTGGAAACATCCTCAAAAAATTCCAGAAGATTTGTCAAGCATGATTTCCCTTTCACAAATCCATGCTGACTTGGACCTATCATGTCACCTCTTTCCAAATGCACTGCTATGACATCCTTAATAATTGATTCCATCATTTTACCCACTACCGATGTCAGGCTGACCGGTCTATAATTCCCTGTTTTCTCTCTCCCTCCTTTTTTAAAAAGTGGGGTTACATTGGCTACCCTCCACTCCATAGGAACTGATCCAGAGTCAATGTAATGTTGGAAAATGACTGCCAACGCATCCACTATTTCCAAGGCCACCTCCTTAAGTACTCTGGGATGCAGTCCATCAGGCCCTGGGGATTTATCGGCCTTCAATCCCATCAATTTCCCCAACACAATTTCCCGGCTAATAAGGATTTCCCTCAGTTCCTCCTCCTTACTAGACCCCCCGACCCCTTTTATAACCGGAAGGTTGTTCGTGAATACCGAACCAAAGTACTTGTTCAATTGGTCCGCCATTTCTTTGTTCCCCGTTATGACTTCCCCTGATTCTGACTGCAGGGGACCTACATTTGTCTTTACTAACCTTTTTCTCTTTACATATCTATAGAAACTTTTGCAATCCGTCTTAATGTTCCCTGCAAGCTTCTTCTCATACTCCATTTTCCCTGCCCTAATCAAACCCTTTGTCCTCCTCTGCTGAGTTCTAAATTTCTCCCAGTCCCCAGGTTCGCTGCTATTTCTGGCCAATTTGTATGCCACTTCCTTGGCTTTAATACTATCCCTGATTTCCCTTGATAGCCACGGTTGAGCCACCTTCCCTTTTTTATTTCTATGCCAGACAGGAATGTACAATTGCTGTAGTTCATCCATGCGGTCTCTAAATGTCTGCCATTGCACATCCACAGTCAACCCCTTAAGTATCATTCGCCAATCCATCTCAGCCAATTCACGCCTCATACCTTCAAAGTTAGCCTTCTTTAAGTTCTGGACCATGGTCTCTGAATTAACTGTTTCATTCTCCATCCTAATGCAGAATTCCACCATATTATGGTCACTCTTCCCCAAGGGGCCTCGCACAACGAGATTGCTAATTAATCCTTTCTCATTACATAACACCCAGTCTAAGATGGCCTCCCCCCTAGTTGGTTCCTCGACATATTGGTCTAAAAAACCATCCCTTATGCACTCCAGAAAATCCTCCTCCACCGTATTGCTTCCAGTTTGGTTAGCCCAATCTATGTGCATATTAAAGTCACCCATTATAACTGCTGCACCTTTATTGCACGCACCCCTAATTTCCTGTTTGATGCCCTCCCCAACATCACTACTACTGTTTGGAGGTCTGTACACAACTCCCACTAACGTTTTTTGCCCTTTGGTGTTCTGCAGCTCTACCCATATAGATTCCACATCATCCAAGCTAATGTCCTTCCTAACTATTGCCTTAATCTCCTCCTTAACCAGCAATGCTACCCCACCTCCTTTTCCTTTTATTCTATCCTTCCTGAATGTTGAATACCCCTGGATGTTGAGTTCCCAGCCCTGCTCATCCTCGAGCCACGTCTCCGTAATCCCAATCACATCATATTTGTTAACATCTATTTGCACAGTTAATTCATCCACCTTATTGCGGATACTCCTTGCATTAAGACACAAAGCCTTTAGGCTTGTTTTTTTAACACCCTCTGTCCTTTTAGAATTTTGCTGTACAATGGCCCTTTTTGTTCTTTGCCTTGGGTTTCTCTTCCCTCCCCTTTTCCTCATCTCCTTTCTGTCTTTTGTTTTTGCCTCCTTTTTGTTTCCCTCTATCTCCCTGCATTGGTTCCCATCCCCCTGCCATATTAGTTTAACTCCTCCCCAACAGCACGAGCAAACACTCCCCCGAGGACATTGGTTCCGATTCTGCCCAGGTGCAGACCGTCCGGATTGTACTGGTCCCACCTCCCCCAGAACCGGTTCCAATGCCCCAGGAATTTGAATCCCTCCCTGCTGCACCATTGCTCAAGCCACGTATTCATCTGAGCTATCCTGCGAATCCTACTCTGACTCGCACGTGGCACTGGTAACAATCCCGAGATTACTACTTTTGAGGTCCTACTTTTTAATTTAGCTCCTAGCTCCTTAAATTCATTTCGTAGGAACTCATCCCTTTTTTTACCAATGTCATTGGTACCAACGTGTACCACGACAACTGGCTGTTTTCCCTCCTTTTTTAGAATGTCCTCCACCCGCTCCGAGACATCCTTGACCCTTGCACCAGGGAGGCAACATACCATCCTGGAGTCTCGGTTGCGGCCGCAGAAACGCCTATCTATTCCCTTTACAATTGAATCCCCTATCACTATCGCTCGCCCACTCTTTTTCCTGCCCTCCTGTGCAACAGAGCCAGCCACGGTGCCATGAACTTGGCTGCTGCTGCCCACTCCTGATGAGTCATCCCCCTCAACAGCACTCAAAGCAGTGTATCTGTTTTGCAGTGGGATGACCACAGGGGACCCCTGCACTACCTTCCTTGCACTACTCTTCCTGCTGGTCTTCCATTCCCTCGCTGGCTGTGGACCCTTCTCCTGCAGTAAGACCAACTCGCTACACGTGATACTCACGTCATTCTCAGCATCGTGGATGCTCCAGAGTGAATGCACCTTCAGCTCCAACTCCGCAACGCGGACCGTCAGTAGCCGGAGGTGGACACACTTCCCGCACATGTAGTCGTCAGGGACACTGGTGTTGTCCCCGTGTTCCCACATGGTACAGGAGGAGCATATCACGTGACCGAGCTGTCCTGCCATGACTTAACCCTTCGGGGAGTAGGAGAGCTTGGGGGAGTAGGAGAGCTTGTGGGATTAGGAGAGCTTGGGAGAGTAGGAGAGCGTGGGGAAGTAGGAGAGCTTGGAGGAGTAGGCGAGCTTGGGGGAGTCGGAAAACTTGGGGGAGTCGGAGAGCTTGGGGGAATAGCAGAGCTTGGGGGAGTAGGAGAGCTTGGGGGAGTAGGCGAACTTGGGGGTTATGAGAACCTGGGGGAGTAGGAGAGCTTGTGGGAGTAGGAGAGCTTGTGGGAGTAGGAGATCTTCGGGGAGTAGGAGAGCTTGGGGGAGTAGGAACACTTGGGGGTGTAGTAGAGCTTGGGGGATTAGGAGAGCTTGGGAGAGTAGGAGAGTTTGGGGGAGTAGGAGAGCTTGGGAGATTAGGAGAGCTTGGGGGAGTAGGATAGCTTGGGGGAGTAGGAGAGCTTGGGGGAGTAGGAGAGGTTTGGGGAGTAGGAGAGCTTGGGGGTGTAAGAGAGCTTGGGGGAGTAGGAGAGCTTGGTGGAGTAGGAGAGCTTGGGTAAGTAGGAGAGCTTGGAGGAGTAGGAGAGCTTGGGGAGTAGGAGAGCTTCGGGGAGTAGGAGAGCTTCGGGGAGTAGGAGAGCGTGGTGGAGCAGGATGGCTTAGCGGAGTCGGAGAGCTTGGGGGAGTCGGAGGGCTTGGGGGATTAGGAGTGCTTACCGGAGTAGGAAACCTTGGAGGAGTAGGAGACCAGGGGGAGTAGGAGAGCTTGGTGGAGGAGGAGATCTTGAGGGTGTAATAGAGCTTGGGAAAGTAAGAGAGCTTGGGGGAGATGGAGCGCTTTGGGCAATGGGAGAGCTGACCGGAGTAGGAGAGTTAACCTTAGTAAAGAAAGCTTGAGGGATTGGGAGAGCTTGAGGGATTAGGAGAGCCTACCGGAGTAGGCGAGCTTGGGGAAGTCGGAGAGCTTGCGGGAGTAGGAGAGCTTGGGGGAGTAGGAGAGCATACCGGAGATGGAGAGCTTACCGGAGTAGGAGGGCTTACCGGAGTAGGAGGTCTTGGGGGAGTAGGAGAGCTTGGGGGAGCAGGAGAGCTTGGGGGAGTATGAGAGCTTGGGGGAGAAGGAGAGCTTGGGCGAGTAGAAGATCTTGGGAGAGGAGGAGAGCTTCCCGGAGTAGAAGAACTTACCGGAGTAGGAGAGCTTGGGGGAGTAGGAGGGCTTGGGGGAGTAGGCGAACTTGGGGGTTATGAGAACCTGGGGGAGTAGGAGAGCTTGTGGGAGTAGGAGAGCTTGTGGGAGTAGGAGATCTTCGGGGAGTAGGAAAGCTTGGCGGAGTAGGAACACTTGGGGGTGTAGTAGAGCTTGGGGGAGTAGGAGAGCTTGGGAGAGTAGGAGAGCTTGCGGTAGTAGGAGAGCTTGGAGGAGTATAGAGTTTGGGGGATTAGGAGAGCTTGGGAGAGTAGGAGAGCTTGGGGGAGTAGGATAGCTTGGGGGAGTAGGAGAGCTTGGGGGAGTAAGAGAGGTTTGGGGAGTAGGAGAGCTTGGGGGTGTAGGAGAGCTTGTGGGAGTAGGAGAGCTTGGTGGAGTAGGAGAGCTTGGGTAAGTAGGAGAGCTTGGAGGAGTAGGAGAGCTTGGGGAGTAGGAGAGCTTCGGGGAGTAGGAGAGCTTCGGGGTGTAGGAGAGCTTGGTGGAGCAGGATAGCTTAGCGGAGTCGGAGAGCTTGGGGGAGTCGGAGAGCTTGGGGGATTAGGAGTGCTTACCGGAGTAGGAAACCTTGGAGGAGTAGGAGACCAGGGGGAGTAGGAGAGCTTGGTGGAGGAGGAGATCTTGAGGGTGTAATAGAGCTTGGGAAAGTAAGAGAGCTTGGGGGAGATGGAGCGCTTTGGGCAGTCGGAGAGCTGACCGGAGTAGGAGAGTTAACCTTAGTAAAGAAAGCTTGAGGGATTGGGAGAGTTTGAGGGATTAGGAGAGCTTACCGGAGTAGGCGAGCTTGGGGAAGTAGGAGAGCTTGCGGGAGTAGGAGAGCTTGGGGGAGTAGGAGAGCTTGGGGGAGTATGAGAGCTTGGGGGAGAAGGAGAGCTTGGGCGAGTAGAAGATCTTGGGAGAGGAGGAGAGCTTCCCGGAGTAGAAGAACTTACCGGAGGAAGGGCTTGGGGGAGTAGGAGGGCTTCGGGGAGTAGGAGAGCTTGGGGGTGCAGGGGAGCTCACCGGAGTAGGAGAGCTTGGGGGAGTAGGAGAGCTTCGGGGAGTAGCAGAGCTTGGGGGAGTAGTAGATCTTGGGGGAGTAGGAGAGCTTGGGGGAGTAGGAGAGCTTGGGGGAGTAGGAGAGCTTACTGGAGTAAGAGAGCTTGCGGCAGTAGGAGAGCTTGCGGGAGTAGGAGAGCTTGGGGGAGTAGGAGAGCATGGGAGAGTAGGAAAGTTGTGGGAGTAGGAGAGGTTGGGGGAGTACGAGAGCTTACCGGAGTAGGAGAGCTTACCGCATTAAGAGAGCTTAACGGAGTAGGAGAGCTGAACGGAGTAGGAGAACTTACCGAATGGGGAGAGCTTACCGGTTAGGAAAGCTTACCAGAGAAGGAGAGCTTACCGGAGTAGAAGAGATTACCGGAGTAGGAGAGCTTGGGGGAGTAGGAGAGCTTACCGGAGTAGGAAAATTTGGGCGAGTAGGAGATCTTGGGAGAGGAGGAGAGCTTACAAGAGTAGGAGAGCTCACCGGAGTTGGCGAGCTTGGGGGATAGGAGAGCTTCGGGGAGTAGGAGAGCTTGGGGGAGTAGGAGAGCTTGGGGGAGTAGGAGAGCTTGGGGGAGTAGGAGAGATTACCGGAGTAGGTGAGCTTGGGGAAGCAAGAGAGCTTACGGGAGAAGGTGAGCTTGGGGGAGTACGAGAGCATGGGGGAGGAAGAGAGCTTGACTGGAGTAGGAGAGCTTACCGGAGTAGGAGAGCTTAGGGAGTAGGCGAGCTTACCGGAGTAGGAGAGCTTTTGGAGTAGGAGAGCTTGGGGGAGCAGGATAGCTTACCGGAGTTGGAAAGCTTACAGGAGTAGGAGAGCTTGGGAGAGTAAGGGAGCTTGGGGGAGAAGGAGAGCTTTGGGAAGTCGGAGAGCTGACCGGAGTAGGAGAGTTAACCAGAGTAAAGAAAGCTTGAGGGAGTGGGAGAGCTTGGGGGATTGGAGAGCTTGGTGGATTGGAGAGCTTGGGGGATTGGAGAGATGGGGCGATTGGAGAGCTTGGGGGAGTAGGAGAGCTTGGGGGAGTAGGAGAGCTTGGGGGAGTAGGAGAGCTTGGGGGATTAGGAGAGCTTGGGGGAATAGGAGAGCGTGGGGGAGTAGGAGAGCTTGGAGGAGTAGGCGAGCTTGGGGGAGTCGGAGAACTTGGGGGAGTAGGAGAGCTTGGGGGAGTAGCAGAGCTTGGGGGAGTAGGAGAGCTTGATGGAGTAGGAGAGCTTGGTGGAGTAGGATAGCTTGGTGGAGTAGGAGAGCTTGGGGGAGTAGGAAAGCTTGGAGGAGTAGGAGAGTTTGGGGGAGTAGGAGAGATTGGGGGAGTAGGAGAGCTTGGGGGTGTAGGAGAGCTTGAGGGTGTAGGAGAGCTTGGGGGTGTAGGAGAGCTTTGGGGATTAGGACAGCTTGGAGGAATAGGCGAGCTTGGGGGAGTCGGAGAGCTTGGGGGAGTAGGAGAGCTTAGGGGTGTAGGAGAGATTTGGGGAGTAGGAGAGCTTGGGGGAGTAGGAGAGCTTGGAGGAGTAGGAGAACTTGGGGTAGTTGGAGAGATTCGGGGAGTAGGAGAGCTTGGGGGAGTCGGAGAGCTTGGGGGAGCAGGAGAGCTTGGTGGAGTAGGAGAGCTTGGGGGAGTAGGAGAGCTTGGGGGAGTAGGCGAACTTGGGGGTTATGAGAACCTGGGAGAGTAGGAGAGCTTGAGGGAGTAGGAGAGCTTGTGGGAGCAGGAGATCTTCGGGGAGTAGGAGAGCTTGGGGGAGTAGGAACACTTGGGGAAGTAGTAGAGCTTGGGGGAGTAGGAGAGCTTGGGAGAGTAGGAGAGCTTGCGATAGTAAGAGAGCTTGGGGGAGTAGGAGAGCTTGGGGGAGCAAGAGAGGTTGGGGGAGTAGGAGAGCTTGGGGGAGTAGGAGAGCTTGGGGGAGTAGGAGAGCTTTGGGGAGTAGGAGAGCTTGGGGAAGTAGGAGAGCTTGGAGGAGTAGGAGAGCTTGGGGGAGTAGGAGAGCTTCGGGGAGTAGGAGAGCTTCGGGGAGTAGGAGAGCTTGGTGGAGCAGGATAGCTTAGCGGAGTCTGAGAGCTTGGGGGAGTCGGAGAGCTTGGGGGATTAGGAGTGCTGACCGGAGTAGGAAACCTTGAAGGATTAGGAGACCAGGGGGAGTAGGAGAGCTTGGTGGAGGAGAAGATCTTGGGGGTGTAATAGAGCTTTGGAAAGTAAGAGAGCTTGGGGGAGATGGAGCGCTTTGGGCAGTCGGAGAGCTGACCGGAGTAGGAGAGTTAACCGGAGTAAAGAAAGCTTGAGGGATTGGGAGAGTTTGAGGGATTAGGAGTGCTTACCGGCGTAGGCGAGCTTGGGGGAGTAGGATAGCTTGCGGGAGTAGGAGAGCTTGGGGGAGTAGGAGATCATACCGGAGATGGAGAGCTTACCGGAGTAGGAGAGCTTACCGGAGTTGGAGAGCTTACCGGAGTAGGAGGGCTTACCGGATTAGGAGATCTTGGGGGAGTAGGAGAGCTTGAGGGAGCAGGAGAGCTTGGGGGAGTATGAGAGCTTGGGGCAGAAGGAGAGCTTGGGCGAGTAGAAAATCTTGGGAGAGGAGGAGAGCTTCCCAGAGTAGAAGAAATTACCGGAGTAGGAGAGCTTGGGCGAGTAGGCGATCTTGGGAGAGAGGAGAGCTTACCAAAGTTGGAGAGCTCACCGGAGCTTGGTGGAGTAGGAGATCTTGGGGGAGTAGGAGTGCTTGGAGGAGTAGGAGAACTTGGGGGAGTAGGAGAAATTCGGGGAGTAGGAGAACTTTGGGGTGTAGGAGAGCTTGGGGGAGTAGGAGAGCTTGGGGGATTGGAGAGCTTGGTGGATTGGAGAGCTTGCGGGATTGGAGTGCTTGGGCGATTGGGGAGCTTGGGGGAGTAGGAGAGCTTGGGGGAGTAGGAGAGCTTGGGGGAGTAGGATAGCTTGCGGAAGTCGGAGAGCTTGGGGGAGTCGGAGAGTTTGGTGGAGTAGGAGAGATTGGGGGAGTAGGAGAACTTGGGGGTTAGGAGAGCTTGGGGGAGTAGGAGAGCTTGGGGGAGTCGGAGAACTTTGGGGTTCGGAGAGCTTGGGGGAGTAGGAGAGCTTGAAGGAGTAGGAGGGCTTGGGGGAGTAGTAGATCTTGGGGGATTAGGAGAGCTTGGGGGAGTAGGAGAGCTTGGGGGGGTAGGAAAGCTTGGGGGAGTAGGAGAGCTTGGGAGAGGAGAGCTTGCGTGAATAGGAGAGCTTGGGGGAGTTGGAGAGCTTTGGGGAGTAACAGAGGTTAGGGGAGTAGGAGAGCTTGGGGGAGTAGGAGAGCTTGGGTGAGTAGGAGAGCTTGGGGAAGTAGGAGAGCTTGGGGGAGTAGGAGATATTACCGCAGTAGGAGAGCTTACCGGAGTAGGAGGGCTTGGGGGAGTAGGAGAGGTTGGGGGTGCAGGGGGGCTCACCGGAGTAGGAGAGCTTGGGGGAGTAGGAGAGCTTCGGGGAGTAGCAGAGCTTGGGGGAGTAGTAGATCTTGGGGGAGTAGGAGAGCTTGGGGGAGTAGGAGAGCTTGGGGGAGTAGGAGAGCTTACTGGAGTAAGACAGCTTGCGGCAGTAGGAAGAGCTTGTGGGAGTAGGAGAGCTTGGGGGAGTAGGAGAGCATGGGAGAGTAGGAATGTTGTGGTAGTAGGAGAGGTTGGGGGAGTACGAGAGCTTACCGGAGTAGGAGAGCTTACCACAATAAGAGAGCTTAACGGAGTAGGAGAGCTGAACGGAGTAGGAGAACGTACCGAAATAGGAGAGCTTACCGGTTAGGAAAGCTTACCAGAGAAGGAGAGCTTACCGGAGTAGAAGAGATTACCGGAGTAGGAGAGCTTGGGGGAGTAGGAGAGCTTACCGGAGTCGGAAAGCTTGGGCGAGTAGGAGATCTTGGGAGAGGAGGAGAGCTTACAAGAGTAGGAGAGCTCACCGGAGTTGGAGAGCTTGGGGGATAGGAGAGCTTGGGGGAGTAGGAGAGCTTGGGGGAGTAGGAGAGCTTGGGGGAGTAGGAGAGCTTGGGGGAGTACGAGAGCATGGAGGAGTAGGAGAGTTTACCGGAGCAGGAGAGCTTGGGGGATGAGAAGAGCTTGTGGGAGCAGGAGAGCTTACCGCAGTAGGAGGGCTTTAGGTGTAAGAGAGCTTGGGGGAGTAGGCGAGCTTGCAGGAATAGGGGAGCTTGGAGGAGAAGGAGAGCTTGGAGTAGTAGGAGAGCTTGGAGGATTACGAGAGCTTGGAGGAGTAGGAGAGCTTGGAGGAGTAGGAGAGCTGACCAGAGTAGGAGAGCTTGGGGGAGTAGAAGAACTTACCGGAGTAGGATAGCTTACTGGAGTAGGAGAGCTTTACTGGAGTAGGAGAGCTTACCGGAGTAGGAGTGCTTAGCGGAGTAGGAGAGCTTACCATAGTAGGAGAGATTGTGGAGGAGGAGAGCTTGTGGGAGCAGGATAGCTTACCGGAGTAGGAAAGCTTACTGGAGTAGGAGAGCTTGGGAGAGTAAGAGAGCTTGGGGGAGAAGGAGAGCTTTGGGCAGTCGGAGAGCTGACCGGAGTCGGAGAGTTAACCGGACTAAAGAAAGCTTGGGGGAGTAGGAGAGCTTAGGTGTGTAGGAGAGCTTTGGTGAGTAGGAGAGCTTGGGGGAGTAGGAGAGCTTGGGGGAGAAGGAGAGCTTGTGGGAGTCGGAGAGCTTGGGGGAGTCGGAGAGCTTGGGGGAGTCGGAGAGCTTGAGGGAGTTGAAGAGCATGGGGGAGTCGGAGAGCTTGGGGGAGTCGGAGAACTTGCGGGAGTCGGAGAGTTTCGGCGAGTCGGAGAGGTTGGGTGAGTAGGAGAGATTGGGGAGTTGGAGAGCTTGGGGGAGTAGGAGATCTTCGGGAGTCGGAGAGCTGGGGGGAGTAGAAGAAATTGGGCGAGTAGTAGAACTTGGGGGAGTTGGAGAGCTTGTGGGAGCAGGGTAGCTTACCGGAGTAGGAGAACTTGCGGGAGTCGGAGAGCATGCGGGAGTAGGAGAGGTTGCAGGAGTAGGAGAGCTTGCCGGATTCGGAGAGGTTGCCAGATTTGGAGAGCTGACCGGAATAGAAGAGCTTACCGGAGTAGGAGAGCATGAGGGAGTAGGAGATCTTGGGAGAGTAGGAAAGCTTGGGGGAGCAGGAGAGGTTTGGGGAGTAGGAGACCTTACCGGCGTAAGAGAGCTTACCGCAGTAAGAGAGCTTACCAGAGAAGGAGAGCTTACCGGAGTAGAAGAGCTTATCGGAGTAGGAGAGCTTGGGGGAGTCGGAGAGCTTACCGGAGTAGGAGAGCTTGGGGGAGTAGGAGAGCTGGCCGGAGTAGGAGAACTTACCGGAGTCGGAAAGCTTGGAGGAGTAGGAGAGCTTCCATGAATATGAGAGCTTGGGGGAGTACGAGAGCTGGCCGGAGTAGGAGAGTTAACCGGAGTAAAGAGAGCTTGAGGGAGTGGGAGAGCATGGGGGAGCAGGAGACCTTAGAGAGTAGGAGAGCTTGGGGGAGTAGGAGAGCTTGAAGGAGTAGGAGAGCTTGGGGGAGTAGTAGATCTTGGGGGATTAGGAGAGCTTGGGGGAGTAGGAGAGCTTGGGGGGTAGGAAAGCTTGGGGGAGTAGGAGAGCTTGGGAAAGGAGGAGAGCTTGCGTGAATAGGAGAGCTTGGGGGAGTTGGAGAGCTTGGGGGAGGAACAGAGGTTGGGGGAGTAGGAGAGCTTGGGGGAGTAGGAGAGCTTGGGGGAGTAGGTGAGCTTGGGGAAGTAGGAGAACTTGGGGGAGTAGGAGAGCTTGGGGGATTAGGAGAGCTTGGGGGAATAGGAGAGCTTGGGGGAGTAGGAGAGCTTGGTGGAGTAGGACAGCTTGGGGGAGTAGGAAAGCTTTGGGGAGTAGGAGAGCTTGGGGGAGTAGGAGGGATTGGGGGAGTAGGTTAGCTTGGGGAAGTAGGACAGCTTGGGGGAGTAGGAAAGCTTGGGGGAGTAGGAGAGCTAGGGAGAGGAGGAGAGCTTGCGTGAATTGGAGAGCTTGGGGGAGTAGGAGAGCTTGGGGGAGTAAGAGAGGTTGGGGGAGTAGGAGAGCTTGGGGGAGTAGGAGAGCTTGGGGGAGTAGGAGAGCCTGGGGGAGTAGGAGAGCTTGGGGGATTGGAGAGCTTGGTGGATTGGAGAGCTTGCTGGATTGGAGAGCTTGGGCGATTGGAGAGCTTGGCGGAGTAGGAGAGCTTGGGGGAGTAGGAGAGCTTGGGGGAGTAGGAGAGCTTGGTGGAGTAGGAGAGATTGGTGGAGTAGGAGCGCTTCGGGGAGTAGGAGAGCTTCGGGGGGTAGGAGAGCTTGGGAGAGTAGGAGAGCGTACTGGAGATGGAGAGCTTACCGGATTACGAGAGCTTACCAGAGTAGGAGAGATCACTGGAGTAGGAGAGCTTACCGGAGTCGGAGGGCTTTGGGGTGTAGGAGAGCTTGGGGGAGTAGGAGTGCTTGGAGGAGTAGGAGAACTTGGGGGAGTAGGAGAGCTTGGGGGAGTAGGAGAGCTTGGGGGAGTAGGATAGCTTGCGGAAGTCGGAGAGCTTGGGGGAGTCGGAGAGCTTGGTGGAGTAGGAGAGCTTGGGGGAGTAGGAGAACTTGGGGGTTAGGAGAGCTTGGGGGAGTAGGAGAGCTTGAAGGAGTAGGAGAGCTTGGGGGAGTAGTAGATCTTGGGGGAGTAGGAGAGCTTGGTGAAGTAGGAGAGCTTGGGGGAGTAGGAAAGCTTGGGAGAGTAGGAGAGCTTGGGAGAGGAGGAGAGCTTACGTGAATTGGAGAGCTTGGGGGAGTAGGAGAGCTTGGGGGAGTAAGAGAGGTTGGGGGAGTAGGAGAGCTTGGGGGAGTAGGAGAGCTTGGGGGAGTAGGAGAGCTTGGGGGAGTAGGAGAGCTTGGGGGATTGGAGAGCTTGGTGGATTGGAGAGCTTGCTGGATTGGAGAGCTTGGGCGATTGGAGAGCTTGGCGGAGTAGGAGAGCTTGGGGGAGTAGGAGAGCTTGGGGGAGTAGGAGAGCTTGGTGGAGTAGGAGAGATTGGTGGAGTAGGAGCGCTTCGGGGAGTAGCAGAGCTTCGGGGGGTAGGAGAGCTTGGGAGAGTAGGAGAGAGTACTGGAGATGGAGAGCTTACAGGATTACGAGAGCTTACCGGAGTAGGAGAGATCACTGGAGTAGGAGAGCTTACCGGAGTCGGAGGGCTTTGGGGTGTAGGAGAACTTGGGGGAGTAGGAGAGCTTCGGGGAGTAGGAGAACCTTGGGGTGTAGGAGAGCTTGGGGGAGTAGGAGAGCTTAGGTGATTGGAGAACTTGGTGGATTGGAGAGCTTGCGGGATTGGAGAGCATGGGCGATTGGAGATCTTGGGGAAGTAGGAGAGCTTGGGGGAGTAGGAGAGCTTGGGGGAGTCGGAGAACGTTGGGGTTCGGAGAGCTTGGGGGAGTAGGAGAGCTTGAAGGAGTAGGAGAGCTTGGGGGAGTAGTAGATCTTGGGGGATTAGGAGAGCTTGGGGGAGTAGGAGAGCTTGGGGGGTAGGAAAGCTTGGGGGAGTAGGAGAGCTTGGGAGAGGTGGAGAGCTTGCATGAATAGGAGAGCTTGGGGGAGTTGGAGAGCTTGGGGGAGTAACAGAGGTTAGGGGAGTAGGAGAGCTTGGGGGAGTAGGAGAGCTTGGGGGAGTAGGAGAGCTTGGGGAAGTAGGAGAGCTTGGGGGAGTAGGAGATATTACCGCAGTAGGAGAGCTTACCGGAGTAGGAGGGCTTGGGGGAGTAGGAGAGGTTGGGGGTGCAGGGGAGCTCACCGGAGTAGGAGAGCTTGGGGGAGTAGGAGAGCTTCGGGGAGTAGCAGAGCTTGGGGGAGTAGTAGATCTTGGGGGAGTAGGAGAGCTTGGGGGAGTAGGAGAGCTTGGGGGAGTAGGAGAGCTTACTGGAGTAAGACAGCTTGCGGCAGTAGGAAGAGCTTGTGGGAGTAGGAGAGCTTGGGGGAGTAGGAGAGCATGGGAGAGTAGGAAAGTTGTGGGAGTAGGAGAGGTTGGGGGAGTACGAGAGCTTACCGGAGTAGGAGAGCTTACCACAATAAGAGAGCTTAACGGAGTAGGAGAGCTGAACGGAGTAGGAGAACGTACCGAAGTAGGAGAGCTTACCGGTTAGGAAAGCTTACCAGAGAAGGAGAGCTTACCGGAGTAGAAGAGATTACCGGAGTAGGAGAGCTTGGGGGAGTAGGAGAGCTTACCGGAGTCGGAAAGCTTGGGCGAGTCGGAGATATTGGGAGAGGAGGAGAGCTTACAAGAGTAGGAGAGCTCACCGGAGTTGGAGAGCTTGGGGGATAGGAGAGCTTACGGGAGCAGGAGAGCTTACCGCAGTAGGAGGGCTTTAGGTGTAAGAGAGCTTGGGGGAGTAGGCGAGCTTGCAGGAATAGGGGAGCTTGGAGGAGAAGGAGAGCTTGGAGTAGTAGGAGAGCTTGGAGGATTAGGAGAGCTTGGAGGAGTAGGAGAGCTTGGAGGAGTAGGAGAGCTGACCAGAGTAGGAGAGCTTGGGGGAGTAGAAGAACTTACCGGAGTAGGATAGCTTACTGGAGTAGGAGAGCTTTACTGGAGTAGGAGAGCTTACCGGAGTAGGAGTGCTTAGCGGAGTAGGAGAGCTTACCGTAGTAGGAGAGATTGTGGAGGAGGAGAGCTTGTGGGAGCAGGATAGCTTACCGGAGTAGGAAAGCTTACTGGAGTAGGAGAGCTTGGGAGAGTAAGAGAGCTTGGGGGAGAAGGAGAGCTTTGGGCAGTCGGAGAGCTGACCGGAGTCGGAGAGTTAACCGGAGTAAAGAAAGCTTGGGGGAGTAGGAGAGCTTGGGTGTGTAGGAGAGCTTTGGTGAGTAGGAGAGCTTGGGGGAGTAGGAGAGCTTGGGGGAGAAGGAGAGCTTGGGGGAGTCGGAGAGCTTGGGGGAGTAGGAGAGCTTGGGGGAGAAGGAGAGCTTGTGGGAGTCGGAGAGCTTGGGGGAGTCGGAGAGCTTGGGGGAGTCGGAGAGCTTGAGGGAGTTGAAGAGCATGGGGGAGTCGGAGAGCTTGGAGGAGTCGGAGAACTTGCGGGAGTCGGAGAGTTTCGGCGAGTCGGAGAGGTTGGGTGAGTAGGAGAGCTTGGGGAGTTGGAGAGCTTGGGGGAGTAGGAGATCTTCGGGAGTCGGAGAGCTGGGGGGAGTAGAAGAAATTGGGCGAGTAGTAGAACTTGGGGGAGTTGGAGAGCTTGTGGGAGCAGGGTAGCTTACCGGAGTAGGAGAACTTGCGGGGGTCGGAGAGCATGCGGGAGTAGGAGAGGTTGCGGGAGTAGGAGAGCTTGCCGGATTCGGAGAGGTTGCCAGATTTGGAGAGCTTACAGGAATAGAAGAGCTTACCGGAGTAGGAGAGTATGAGGGAGTAGGAGATCTTGGGAGAGTAGGAAAGCTTGGGGGAGTAGGAGAGGTTTGGGGAGTAGGAGACCTTACCGGCGTAAGAGAGCTTACCGCAGTAAGAGAGCTTACCAGAGAAGGAGAGCTTACCGGAGTAGAAGAGCTTATCGGAGTAGGAGAGCTTGGGGGAGTCGGAGAGCTTACCGGAGTAGGAGAGCTTGGGGGAGTAGGAGAGCTGGCCGGAGTAGGAGAACTTACCGGAGTCGGAAAGCTTGGAGGAGTAGGAGAGCTTCCATGAATATGAGAGCTTGGGGGAGTACGAGAGCTGGCCGGAGTAGGAGAGTTAACCGGAGTAAAGAGAGCTTGAGGGAGTGGGAGAGCATGGGGGAGCAGGAGAGCTTAGAGAGTAGGAGAGCTTGGGGGAGTAGGAGAGCTTGAAGGAGTAGGAGAGCTTGGGGGAGTAGTAGATCTTGGGGGATTAGGAGAGCTTGGGGGAGTAGGAGAGCTTGGGGGGATAGGAAAGCTTGGGGGAGTAGGAGAGCTTGGGAGAGGAGGAGAGCTTGCGTGAATAGGGGAGCTTGGGGGAGTTGGAGAGCTTGGGGGAGTAACAGAGGTTGGGGGAGTAGGAGAGCTTGGGGGAGTAGGAGAGCTTGGGGGAGTAGGAGATCTTGGGGAAGTCGGAGAGCTTGGGGGAGTAGGAGATATTACCGCAGTAGGAGAGCTTACCGGAGTAGGAGGGCTTGGGGGAGTAGGAGAGCTTGGGGGTGCAGGGGAGCTTGGGGGAGTAGTAGATCTTGGGGGAGTAGGAGAGCTTGGGGGAGTAGGAGAGCTTGGGGGAGTAGGAGAGCTTACTGGAGTAAGACAGCTTGCGGCAGTAGGAAGAGCTTGCGGGAGTAGGAGAGCTTGGGGGAGTAGGAGAGCATGGGAGAGTAGGAAAGTTGTGGGAGTAGGAGAGGTTGGGGGAGTACGAGATCTTACCGGAGTAGGAGAGCTTACCACAATAAGAGAGCTTAACGGAGTAGGAGAGCTGAACGGAGTAGGAGAACTTACCGAAGTAGGAGAGCTTACCGGTTAGGAAAGCTTACCAGAGAAGGAGAGCTTACCGGAGTAGAAGAGATTACCGGAGTAGGAGAGCTTGGGGGAGTAGGAGAGCTTACCGGAGTAGGAAAGCTTGGGCGAGTAGGAGATCTTGGGAGAGGAGGAGAGCTTACAAGAGTAGGAGAGCTCACCGGAGTTGGAGAGCTTGGGGGATAGGAGAGCTTGGGGGAGTAGGAGAGCTTGGGGGAGTAGGAGAGCTTGGGGGAGTAGGAGAGCTTGGGGAGTAGGAGAGATTACCGGAGTAGGTGAGCTTGGGGAAGCAAGAGAGCTTACGGGAGTAGGTGAGCTTGGGGGAGTACGAGAGCATGGGGGAGTAGGAGAGTTTACCGGAGCAGGAGAGCTTGGGGGATGAGAAGAGCTTGTGGGAGCAGGAGAGCTTACCGCAGTAGGAGGGCTTGAGGGTGTAAGAGAGCTTGGGGGAGTAGGCGAGCTTGCAGGAATAGGGGAGCTTGGAGGAGAAGGAGAGCTTGGAGTAGTAGGAGAGCTTGGAGGATTAGGAGAGCTTGGAGGAGTAGGAGAGCTTGGAGGAGTAGGAGAGCTGACCAGAGTAGGAGAGCTTGGGGGAGTAGAAGAACTTACCGGAGTAGGATAGCTTACTGGAGTAGGAGAGCTTTACTGGAGTAGGAGAGCTTACCGGAGTAGGAGTGCTTAGCGGAGTAGGAGAGCTTACCGGAGTAGGAGAGCTTGTGGAGGAGGAGAGCTTGTGGGAGCAGGATAGCTTACCGGAGTAGGAAAGCTTACTGGAGTAGGAGAGCTTGGGAGAGTAAGAGAGCTTGGGGGAGAAGGAGAGCTTTGGGCAGTCGGAGAGCTGACCGGAGTCGCAGAGTTAACCGGAGTAAAGAAAGCTTGGGGGAGTAGGAGAGCTTGGGTGTGTAGGAGAGCTTTGGTGAGTAGGAGAGCTTGGGGGAGTAGGAGAGCTTGGGGGAGAAGGAGAGCTTGGGGGAGTCGGAGAGCTTGGGGGAGTAGGAGAGCTTGGGGGAGAAGGAGAGCTTGTGGGAGTCGGAGAGCTTGGGGGAGTCGGAGAGCTTGGGGGAGTCGGAGAGCTTGAGGGAGTTGAAGAGCATGGGGGAGTCGGAGAGCTTGGGGGAGTCGGAGAACTTGCGGGAGTCGGAGAGTTTCGGCGAGTCGGAGAGGTTGGGTGAGTAGGAGAGCTTGGGGAGTAGGATATGTTTGGGGAGTAGGAGAGCTTTCAGGAGTAAGAGAGCTTACCGCAGTAAGAGAGCTTACCTGAGAAGGAGAGCTTGCCGGAGTAGAGGAGCTTATCAGAGCATGAGAGCTTGGGGAGTAGGAGAGCTTGGGGCAGTAGGAGAGCTTGGGGGAGTAGGAGAGCCTGGGGGAGTAGGACAGCTTGGGGGAGTAGGAGAGCTTGGTGGAGTGGGAGAGCTTGGGGGAGTAGGAGATCTTGGGGGAGTAGGAGAGCTTGCGGGAGTAGGAGAGCTTGTGGGAGTAGGATAGCTTGCGGGAGCAGGAGAGCTTACCGGAGTAGAAGAGCATTCCGGAGTGGTAGAGCTTGAGGGAGTAGGAGAGCTTGGGAGAGTAGGAAAGCTTGGGGGAGTAGGAGAGGTTTGGGGTGTAGGAGACCTTACCGGCGTAAGAGAGCTTACCGCAGTAAGAGAGATTACAAGAGAAGGAGATCTTACCGGAGTAGATGAGTTTATCGGAGTAGGAGAGCTGGGGGGTGTAGGAATGCTTACCGGAGTAGGAGAGCTTGGGGGAGTTGGAGAGCTGGCCGGAGTAGGAGACCTTACCGGAATCGGAGAGGTTGGGCAAGTAGGAGAGCTTCCATGAATATGAGAACTTGGGGGAGTAGGAGAGCTGGCAGGCGTAGAAGAGTTAACCGGAGCAAATAGAGCTTGAGGGAGTGGGAGAGCTTGCGGGAGTAGGAGAGCTTGGGGAGTAGGGGAGCTTGGGGGAGTAGGAGAGATTGGGGGAGTAGGAGAGCTTGGGGGAGTAGGTGAGCTTGGGGGAGTAGGAGAGCTTGGGTAAGTAGGAGAGATTGGGGAGTAGGAGAGCATACCGGAGGTGGAGAGCTTGCCGGAGTAGGAGAGCTTACCGGAGTAGGAGAGCTTGGGGGAGTAGGAGAGCTTCGGGGAGCAGGGAAGCTCACCGGAGTAGGAGAGCTTGGGGGAGTAGGAGAGCTTCGGGGAGTAGGAGAGCTTGGGGGAGTAGGAGAGCTTGCGGGAGTAGGAGAGCTTGGGGGAGTAGGAGAGCTTGCTGGAGTAGGAGAGCCTGCGGCAGTAGGAGAGCTTGCGGGAGTAGGAGAGCTTGGGAGAGTAGGAGAGCATGGGAGAGTAGGAAAGCTTGGGGGTGTAGGAGAGGTTGGGGGAGTATGAGAGCTTGGGGGAGTAGGAGAGCTTGGGGTAGTAGGAGAGCTTGGGGAGTAGGAGAGCTTGGGGGAGTCGGAGAGATTACCGCAGTAGGAGAGCTTACCGGAGTAGGAGGGCTTGGGGGAGTAGGAGAGCTTGGGGGTGCAGGGGAGCTCACCGGAGTAGGAGAGCTTGGGGGAGTAGGAGAGCTTCGGGGAGTAGCAGACCTTGGGGGAGCTGTAGATCTTGGGGGAGTAGGAGAGCTTGGGGGAGTAGGAGAGCTTGGGGGAGTAGGAGAGCTTACTGGAGTAAGACAGCTTGCGGCAGTAGGAAGAGCTTGCGGGAGTAGGAGAGCTTGGGGGAGTCGGAGAGCTTGCTGGAGTAGGAGAGCCTGCGGCAGTAGGAGAGCTTGCGGGAGTAGGAGAGCTTGGGAGAGTAGGAGAGCATGGGAGAGTAGGAAAGCTTGGGGGTGTAGGAGAGGTTGGGGGAGTATGAGAGCTTGGGGGAGTAGGAGAGCTTGGGGTAGTAGGAGAGCTTGGGGAGTAGGAGAGCTTGGGGGAGTCGGAGAGATTACCGCAGTAGGAGAGCTTACCGGAGTAGGAGGGCTTGGGGGAGTAGGAGAGCTTGGGGGTGCAGGGGAGCTCACCGGAGTAGGAGAGCTTGGGGGAGTAGGAGAGCTTCGGGGAGTAGCAGACCTTGGGGGAGCTGTAGATCTTGGGGGAGTAGGAGAGCTTGGGGGAGTAGGAGAGCTTGGGGGAGTAGGAGAGCTTACTGGAGTAAGACAGCTTGCGGCAGTAGGAAGAGCTTGCGGGAGTAGGAGAGCTTGGGGGAGTAGGAGAGCATGGGAGAGTAGGAAAGTTGTGGGAGTAGGAGAGGTTGGGGGAGTACGAGAGCTTACCGGAGTAGGAGAGCTTACCGCATTAAGAGAGCTTAACGGAGTAGGAGAGCTGAACGGAGTAGGAGAACTTACCGAAGTAGGAGAGCTTACCGGTTAGGAAAGCTTACCAGAGAAGGAGAGCTTATCGGAGTAGAAGAGATTACCGGAGTAGGAGAGCTTGAGGGAGTAGGAGAGCTTACCGGAGTAGAAAAGCTTGGGCGAGTAGGAGATCTTGGGAGAGGAGGAGAGCTTACAAGAGTAGGAGAGCTCACCGGAGTTGGAGAGCTTGGGGGATAGGAGAGCTTGGGGGAGTAGGAGAGCTTGGGGGAGTAGGAGAGCTTGGGGGAGTAGGAGAGCTTGGGGGAGTAGGAGAGATTACCGGAGTAGGTGAGCTTGGGGAAGCAAGAGAGCTTACGGGAGTAGGTGAGCTTGGGGGAGTACGAGAGCATGGGGGAGTAGGAGAGTTTACCGGAGCAGGAGAGCTTGGGGGATGAGAAGAGCATGTGGGAGCAGGAGAGCTTACCGCAGTAGGAGGGCTTGAGGGGGTAGGAGAGCTTAGGGGAGTAGGCGAGCTTGCAGGAATAGGAGAGCTTGGAGGAGAAGGAGAGCTTGGAGTAGTAGGAGAGCTTGGAGGATTAGGAGAGCTTGGAGGAGTAGGAGAGCTTGGAGGAGTAAGAGAGCTGACCAGAGTAGGAGAGCTTGGGGGAGTAGAAGAACTTACCGGAGTAGGATAGCTTTACTGGAGTTGGAGAGCTTACCGGAGTAGGAGTGCTTAGCGGAGTAGGAGAGCTTACCGGAGTAGGAGAGCTTGTGGAGGAGGAGAGCTTGTGGGAGAAGGATAGCTTACCGGAGTAGGAAAGCTTACTGGAGTAGGATAGCTTGGGAGAGTAAGAGAGCTTGGGGGAGAAGGAGAGCTTTGGGCAGTCGGAGAGCTGACCGGAGTAGGAGAGTTAACCGGAGTAAAGAAAGCTTGGGGGAGTAGGAGAGCTTGGGTGTGTAGGAGAGCTTTGGTGAGTAGGAGAGCTTGGGGGAGTAGGAGAGCTTGGGGGAGAAGGAGAGCTTGGGGGAGTCGGAGAGCTTGGGGGAGTAGGAGAGCTTGGGGGAGAAGGAGAGCTTGGGGGAGTCGGAGAGCTTGGGGGAGTCGGAGAGCTTGGGGGTGTCTGAGAGCTTGAGGGAGTTGAAGAGCATGGGGGAGTCGGAGAGCTTGGGGGAGTCGGAGAGCTTGCGGAAGTCGGAGAGTTTCGGCGAGTCGGAGAGGTTGGGTGAGTAGGAGAGCTTGGGGAGTTGGAGAGCTTGGGGGAGAAGGAGATCTTCGGGAGTAGGAGAGCTGGGGGCAGTAGAAGAAATTGGGCGAGTAGTAGAACTTGGGGGAGTTGGAGAGCTTGTGCGAGCAGGGTAGCTTACCGGAGTAGGAGAACTTGCGGGAGTCGGAGAGCATGCGGGAGTAGGAGAGGTTGCGGGAGTAGGAAAGCTTGCCGGATTCGGAGAGCTTGCCAGATTTGGAGAGCTTACCGGAATAGAAGAGCTTACCGGAGTAGGAGAGCATGAGGGAGTAGGAGATCTTGGGAGAGTAGGAAAGCTTGGGGGAGTAGGAGAGGTTTGGGGAGTAGGAGACCTTACCGGCGTAAGAGAGCTTACCGCAGTAAGACAGCTTACCAGAGAAGGAGAGCTTACCGGAGTAGAAGAGCTTATCGGAGTAGGAGAGCTTGGGGGAGTCGGAGAGCTTACCGGAGTAGGAGAGCTTGGGGGAGTAGGAGACCTGGCCGGAGTAGGAGAAATTACCGGAGTCGGAAAGCTTGGAGGAGTAGGAGAGCTTCCATGAATATAAGAGCTTGGGGGAGTACGAGAGCTGGCCGGAGTAGGAGAGTTAACCGGAGTAAAGAGAGGTTGAGGGAGTGGGAGAGCTTGGGGGAGTAGGAGAGCTTCGGGGAGTAGGAGAGCTTGAAGGAGTAGGAGAGCTTGGGGGAGTAGTAGATCTTGGGGGAGTAGGAGAGCTTGGGGGAGTAGGAGAGCTTGGGGGGGTAGGAAGGCTTGGGGGAGTAGGAGAGCTTGGGAGAGGAGGAGAGCTTGCGTGATTAGGAGAGCTTGCGTGATTAGGAGAGCTTGGGGGAGTTGGAGAGCTTGGGGGAGTAAGAGAGGTTGGGGGAGTAGGAGAGCTTGGGGGAGTAGGAGAGCTTGGGGGAGTAGGAGAGTTGGAGGAGTAGGAGAGCTTGGGGGAGTAGGAGAGATTACCGCAGTAGGAGAGCTTACCAGAGTTGGAGGGCTTGAGGGAGTAGGAGAGCTTGGGGGTACAGGGGAGCTCTCCGGAGTAGGAGAGCTTGGGGGAATAGGAGAGCTTCGGGGAGTAGCAGAGCTTGGGGGAGTAGTAGATCTTGGGGGAGTAGGAGAGCTTTGGGGAGTAGGAGAGCTTGGGGGAGTAGGAGAGCTTACTGGAGTAAGACAGCTTGCGGCAGTAGGAAGAGCTTGCGGGAGTAGGAGAGCTTGGGGGAGTAGGAGAGCATGGGAGAGTAGGAAAGTTGTGGGAGTAGGAGAAGTTGGGGGAGTACGAGAGCTTACCGGAGTAGGAGAGCTTACCGCATTAAGAGAGCTGAACGGAGTAGGAGAGCTGAACGGAGTAGGAGAACTTACCGAAGTAGGAGAGCTTACCGGTTAGGAAAGCTTACCAGAGAAGGAGAGCTTACCGGAGTAGAAGAGATTACCGGAGTAGGAGAGCTTGGGGAAGTAGGAGAGCTTAACGGAGTAGGAAAGCTTGGGCGAGTAGGAGATCTTGGGAGAGGAGGAGAGCTTATAAGAGTAGGAGAGCTCACCGGAGTTGGAGAGCTTGGGGGAGTAGGAGAGCTTGGGGGAGTAGGAGAGCTTGGGGGAGTAGGATAGATTACCGGAGTAGGTGAGCTTGGGGAAGCAAGAGAGCTTACGGGAGTAGGTGAGCTTGGGGGAGTACGAGAGCATGGGGGAGTAGGAGCGTTTACCGGAGCAGGAGAGCTTGGGGGATGAGAAGAGCTTGTGGGAGCAGGAGAGCTTACCGCAGTAGGAAGGCTTGAGGGTGTAGGAGAGCTTGGGGGCTTAGTCGAGCTTACCGGAGTAGGAGAGCTTGGGGGAGTACGAGAGCATGGGGGAGTAGGAGAGCTTACCGGAGCAGGAGAGCTTGGGGGATGAGGAGAGCTTGTGGGAGCAGGAGAGCTTACCGCAGTAGGAGGGCTTGAGGGTGTAGGAGAGCTTGGGGTAGTAGGCGAGCTTGCAGGCATGGGAGCGCTTGGGTGAGTAGGAGAGCTTGGAGGAATAGGAGAGCTTGGAGGAGAAGGAGAGCTTGGAGTAGTAGGAGAGCTTGGAGGATTAGGAGAGCTTGGAGGAGTAGGAGAGCTTGGAGGAGTAGGAGAGCTGACCAGAGTAGGAGAGCTTGGGGGAGTAGAAGAACTTACCGGAGTGGGATAGCTTACTGGAGTAGGAGAGCTTTACTGGAGTAGGAGAGCTTACCGGAGTAGGAGTGCTTAGCGGCTTAGGAGAGCTTACCGGATTAGGAGAGCTTGTGGAGGAGGAGAGCTTGTGGGAGCAGGATAGCTTACCGGAGTAGGAAAGCTTACTGTGTAGGAGAGCTTGGGAGAGCTTGGGGGAGAAAGAGAGCTTGGGGGAGTCGGAGAGCTTGGGGGAGTAGGAGAGTTTGTGGGAGAAGGTGAGCTTGGGGGAGTCGGAGAGCTTGCGGGAAGCGGAGAGCTTGGGTGAGTCGGAGAGCTTGGGGGAGTTGGAGAGCTTGCGGGAGTGTGAGAGTTTCGGCGAGTCGGAGAGGTTGGGTGAGTAGGAGAGCTTGGGGAGTAGGAGAGCTTGGGGTAGTATGAGAGCTTGGGGGAGCAGGAGAGCTTGGGGGAGTAGGAGAGCTTGGGGGAGTAGGAGATCTTCGGGAGTCGGAGAGCTGGGGGGAGTAGAAGAAATTGGGGGAGTAGTAGAACTTGGGGGAGTTGGAGAGCTTGTGGGAGCAGGGTAGCTTACCGGAGTAGGAGAACTTGCGGGAGTCGGAGAGCATGCGGGAGTAGGAGAGGTTGCGGGAGTAGGAGAGCTTGCCGGATTCGGAGAGCTTGCCAGATTTGGAGAGCTTACCGGAATAGAAGAGCTTACCGGAGTAGGAGAGCATGAGGGATTAGGAGAGCTTGGGAGAGTAGGAAAGCTTGGGGGAGTAGGAGAGTTTGGGGAGTAGGAGACCTTACCGGCGTAAGAGAGCTTACCGCAGTAAGAGTGCTTACCAGAGAAGGAGAGCTTACCGGAGTAGAAGAGCTTATCGGAGTAGGAGAGCTTGGGGGAGTCGGAGAGCTTACCGGAGTAGGAGAGCTTGGGGGAGTAGGAGAGCTGGCCGGAGTAGGAGAGCTTAACGGAGTCGGAAAGCTTGGAGGAGTAGGAGAGCTTCCATGAATATGAGAGCTTGGGGGAGGTCGAGAGCTGGCCGGAGTAGGAGAGTTAACCGGAGTAAAGAGAGCTTGAGGGAGTGGGAGAGCATGGGGGAGTAGGAGAGCTTAGAGAGTCGGAGAGCTTGGGGGAGTAGGAGAGCTTGGGGGAGTAGGTGAGCTTGGGGGAGTAGGAGAGCCTGGGGGTGTAGGAGAGCTTGGGGGAGTAGGAGAGTTTGGGGAGTAGGATATGTTTGGGGAGTAGGAGAGCTTACCGTAGTAAGAGAGCTTACCGCAGTAAGAGTGCTTAGCAGAGAAGGAGAGCTTACCGGAGTAGAGGAGATTATCAGAGCAGGAGCGCTTGGGGAGTAGGAGAGCTTGGGGCAGTTGGAGAGCTTGGGGGAGTAGGAGAGCCTGGGGGAGTAGGACAGGTGGGGGAGTAGGAGAGCTTGGTGGAGTGGGAGAGCTTGGGGGAGTAGGAGATCTTGGGGGAGTAGGAGAGCTTGCGGGAGTAGGAGAGCTTGTGGGAGTAGGAGAGCTTGCGGGAGTAGGAGAGCTTACCGGAGTAGAAGAGCATTCCGGTGTAGTAGAGCTTGAGGGAGTAGGAGAGCTTGGGAGAGTAGGAAAGCTTGGGGGAGTAGGAGAGGTTTGGGGAGTAGGAGACCTTACCGCCGTAAGAGAGCTTACCGCAGTAAGAGAGATTACCAGAGAAGGAGAGCTTACCGTAGTAGATGAGTTTATCGGAGTTGGAGTGCTTGGGGGTGTAGGAATGCTTACCGGAGTAGGAGAGCTTGGGGGAGTTGGAGAGCATAGCGGTTAGGATAGCTTACCAGAGAAGGAGAGCTTACCGGAGTAGAAGAGATTACCGGACTAGGAGAGCTTGGGGGAGTAGGAGAGCTTATCGGAGTAGGAAAGCTTGGGCGAGTAGGAGATCTTGTGCGAGGAGGAGAGCTTACCAGAGTAGGAGAGCTCACCGGAGTTGGAGAGATTGGGGGAGTAGGAGAGCTTGGGGGAGTAGGAGAGCTTGGGGGAGAAGGAGAGCTTACCGGTGTAACTGAGCTTTTGGAAGTAAGAGAGCTTACGGGTGTAGGTGAGCTTGGGGGAGTACGAGAGCATGGGGAGTAGGAGAGCTTACCAGAGCAGGAGAGCTTGGGGGATTAGGAGAGCTTGAGAGAGCAGGAGAGCATACCGCAGTAGGAGGGCTTGAGGGTGTAGGAGAGCTTGGGGGAGTAGGCGAGCTTGCAGGATTGGGAGCGCTTGGGTGAGTAGGAGAGCTTGGAGGAATAGGAGAGCTTGGAGGAGAAGGAGATCTTGGAGTAGTAGGAGAGTTGGAGGATTAGGAGAGCTTGGAGGAGTAGGAGAGCTTGGAGGAGTAGGAGAGCTGACCGGAGTAGGAAAGCTTGGGAGAGTAAGAGAGCTTGGGGGAGAAGGAGAGCTCTGGGCAGTCGGAGAGCTGACCGGAGTAGGAGAGTTAACTGGAGTAAAGAAAGCTTGGGGGAGTAGGAGCGCTTGGGTGTGTAGGAGAGCTTAGGTGAGTAGGAGAGCTTGGGGGAGTAGGAGAGCTTGGGGGAGAAGGAGAGCTTGGGGGAGTCGGAGAGTTTGGGGGAGTAGGAGAGCTTGGGGGAGAAGGAGAGCTTGGGGGAGTTGGAGAGCTTGGGGGAGTCGGAGAGCTTGGGGGAGTCGGAGAGCTTGTGGGAGTTGAAGAGCATGGGGGAGTCGGAGAGCTTGGGGGAGTCGGAGACCTTGCGGGTGTCGGAGAGTTTCGGCGAGTCGGAGAGCTTGGGGGAGTAGGAGAGCTTCGGGAGTAGGAGAGCTTGGGGGAGTAGGAGAGCTTGACAGATTAGGATAGCTTGCCAAATTTGGAGAGCTTACAGGAGTAGAAGAGCTTACCGGAGTAGGAGAGCTTGAGGGAGCAGGAGAGCTTGGGAGAATAGGAAAGCTTGGGGGATTAAGATTTGTTTGGGGAGTAGGAGATCTTACCGGAGTAAGAGAGCTTACCGCAGTAAGATAGCTTACCAGAGAAGGAGAGCTTACCGGAGTAGAAGAGCTTATCAGAGCAGGAGAGCTTGGGGAGTAGGAGAGCTTGGGGCAGTAGGAGAGCTTGGGGGAGTAGGAGAGCTTGGGGGAGTAGGACAGCTTGGGGGAGTAGGAGAGCTTGGGGGAGTAGGAGAGCTTGCGGGAGTAGGAGAGCTTGCGGGAGTAGGAGATTTTGCTGGATTAGGAGAGCTTGCCATATTTGGAGAACTTACCGGAGTCGAAGAGCTTACCAGGATAGGAGAGCTTGTGGGAGTAGGAGAGCTTGGGAGAGTAGGAAAGTTTGGGGGAGTAGGAGAAGTTAAGAGAGTAGGAGAGCTTACCGCAATAAGAGAGATTACCAGAGAAGGAGAGCTGACCGAAGTAGAAGAGCTTACCGGAATCGGAGAGCTTGGGCAAGTAGGAGAGCTTCCATGAATATGAGAGCTTGGGGGAGTAGGAGAGCTGGCAGGAGTAGAAGAGTTAACCGGATTAAAGAGAGCTTGAGGGAGCGGGAGAGCTTGTGGGAGTAGGAGAGCTTGGGGGAGTAGGAGACATTGGGGGAGTAGGAGAGCTTCGGGGAGTAGGTGAGCTTGGGGGAGCAGGAGAGCTTGGGGGAGTAGGAGGGCTTGGGGGTGTAGGAGAGATTGGGCGAGTCAGAGAGCTTGGGGGAGTGGGAGAGCTTGGGGGGGTAGGAGAGCTTGGGGGAGTAGGAGAGCTTGGTGGAGTAGGAGAGCTAACCGGAGTAGGAGAGCTTGGGGGAGTAGGAGAGCTGGCCGGAGTAGGAGAGCTTACCGGAGTCGGAAAGCTTGGGGGAATAGGAGAGCTTCCATGAATATGAGAGCTTGGGGGAGTTGGAGAGCTTGGTGAGTAGGAGAGCTTGGTGTGTAGGAGAGCTTGGGGGAGTAGGAGAACTTGGGGGAGTAGGAGAGCTTGGGGTAGTAGGAGAGCTTGGGGGAGTAGGAGAGCTTGGGGGAGTAGGAGAGCTTGGGTCAATAGGAGAGCTTGGGGAGTCGGAGAGCATGGGGGAGCAGGAGAGCTTGGGGGATGAGGAGAGCTTATCGCAGCAGGAGAGCTTGGTGGAGTAGGAGAGATTCGTGGATTAGGAGAGCTTGGTGGAGTAGGAGAGCTTGGTGGAGTAGGAGAGCTTGGTGGAGTAGGAGTGCTTGTTGGAGTAGGAGATTTTCCCGGAATAGGACAGCTTGGGGGAGTAGGATAGGTGGGGGTGTAGGAGAGCTCGGAGGAGACGGAGACCTTTCTGGAGTGGGAGAGCTGACGGGAAGAGGAGAGCTTACTGGAGTAGGAGAGCATGGGGGAGAATGAGAGCTAACCGGAGTATGAGAGCTTGGGGCAGTAGGAGAGCTTCGGGGAGTAGGAGAGCTTGGGGGAGTAGGACAGCTTGGGGGAGTAGGAGAGCTTGCGGGAGTAGGAGAGCTTGGGGGAGTAGGAGAGCTTGCGGGAGTAGGAGAGCTTGCTGGATTAGGAGAGCTTGCCATATTTGGAGAGCTTACCGGAGTAGAAGAGCTTACCGGAGTAGGAGAGCTTGAGGGAGTAGGAGAGCTTGGGAGAGTAGGAAAGTTTGGGGGAGTAGGACAAGTTTGGGGATTAGGAGAGCCTAACGGAGTAAGAGAGCTTACCGCAGTAAGAGAGATTACCAGAGAAGGAGAGCTGACCGAAGTAGAAGAGCTTATCGGAGTAGGAGAGCTTAGGGAGTAGGAGAGCTTCCCGAAGTAGAAGAGCTGAACGGATTAGGAGAGTTTACCGGATTAGGAGAGCTTACCGGATTAGGAGAGTTTACCGGATTAGGAGAGCTTACCGGATTAGGAGAACTTACCGGAGAAGTAGTGCTTACCGCAGTAAGAGAGCTTACCGGAGTACGAGAGCTTACCGGAGTAGGAGAGCTTACCGGAGTAGGTGAGCTTGGGGGAGGAGTAGAGATTGTAGGAGCAGGGTAGCTTTCCGGAGTAGGAGAGCTTACCGGAGTTGGAGATCTTGGGGGAGTAGGAGAGCTTACCGGAGTAGGAGAGCTAACCGGATTAGGAGAGCTAACCGGATTACGAGAGCTTACCGGATTAGAAGAGCTTACCAGAATAGGAGAGTTTGGGGGAGTATGATAGGTCGGGGAGTAGGAGAGCTTGGGGGAGTAAGAGAGCTTGGGGATGTAGGAGAGCTTGGGGGAGTAGAAGAGGTTTGGGAATTGGGAGACCTTGGGGAAGTAGGACAGGATGGGGGAGTCGGAGAGGTTGGGGGAGTAGGAGAGGTTGAGGGAGTAGGTGAGGTTAGGGGAGTAGGAGGGCTGACCGGAGTAGGAGAGCTTACCGGAGTAGAAGAGCTTACCGGAGAAGGAGAGCTTACCGGAATAGAAGAGCTTACCGGAGTAGGAGAGCTTACCGGAGTAGGAGAGCTTGGGGGAGTAGGAGAACTTGGCGTAGCAGGAGAGCTTGGGTGAGTAGGAGAGATTACCGGAGTAGGAGAGCTTACCGGAGTAGGAGAGCTTAAAGGAGTAGGAGAGATTGGGGCAATCGGAGAACTTGGGGGAGTAGGAAAGCTTGGGGGAGTAGGAGAGCTTGTGGGAGTAGGAGAGCTTGTGGGAGTCGGAGGGCTTGGGGGAGTCAGGGAGCTTGGGGGAGTCGGAGATCTTCGGGGAGTCGAAGAGCTTGGGGGATTCGGAGAGCTTGGGGGAGCAGGATAGCTTGGGGGATTAGGAGAGCTTACCGGAGAAGGAGAGCTTACCGGAATAGATGAACTTACCGGAGTAGGAGGGCTGACCGGAGTAGGAGAGCTTACCGGAGTAGAAGAGCTTACCGGAGAAGGAGAGCTTACCGGAATAGAAGAGCTTACCGGAGTAGGAGAGCTTACCGGAGTAGGAGAGCTTGGGGGAATAGGAGAACTTGGCATAGCAGGAGAGCTTGGGGGAGTAGGAGAGATTACCGGAGTAGGAGAGCTTACCGGAGTAGGAGAGCTTGAAGGAGTAGGAGAGATTGGGCCAATCGGAGAACTTGGGGGAGTAGGAAAGCTTGGGGGAGTAGGAGAGCCTGTGGGAGTAGGAGAGCTTGGGGGAGTCGGAGATCTTCGGGGAGTCGAAGAGCTTGGGGGATTCGGAGAGCTTGGGGGAGTAGGATAGCTTGGGGGATTAGGAGAGCTTACCGGAGAAGGAGAGCTTACCGGAATAGATGAACTTACCGGAGTAGGAGAGCTTACCGGAGTAGGAGAGCTTGAGGCAGTAAGAGAGCTTGGGGGGGTAGGAATGCATATTAGAGTAGGAGAGCTTGGGGGAATAAGATAGCTTAGGGGGTAGGAGAGCTTGGGGAGAAGGAGAGCTTCCCGGAGTAGGAGAGCTTGGGGAAGTAGGAGAGCTTGTGGGAGCAGAGTAGCTTACCGGAGTAGGAGAGCTTACTGGAGCAGGGGTGCTTGGGTTTGTCGGTGAGCTTGGGCGAGTAGGAGAGCTAACCGGAGTAGGAGTGCTAACCATAGTAGGAGAGCTTGCGGGAGTAGGAGAGCTTGGGGGAGTAGGAGATCTTCCCGGAGTCGGAGAGTGATCGGATTAAGAAAGCTTACCGGAGTAGGAGATCTTGGGGGAACAGGAGAGTTTGGGGGAGTAGGAGAGCTTGGGGGAGCAGGAGAGCTTGAGGGAGTAGGAGAGCTTGGGGGAGTAGGAGAGCTTGGGGGAGGAGGAGAGCTTACCGGAGTAGAAGAGCTTACCCGAGTAAGAGCTTACCGGAGTAGGAGAGCTTAGGCGAGTAGGAGAGCTTGGGAAAGGAGGAGAGCTTACCGGAGTCGGAGAGCTTGGGGGAGTAGGAGAGCTTGGGCGATTAGGAGAGCTTGGGGGAGTCGGAGAGCTTGGGGGAGTAAGATAGCTTGGTGGAGTAGGATAGTTGGGTGAGTAGGAGAGTTTGGGGGAGTGGGAGAGCTTGGGGGAGTAGGAGAGCTTGGGGGTGTAAGAGAGCTTGGGGGTGCAGGAGAGCTTGGGGGAGTAGGAGAGCTTGGGGGAGTAGGAAAGCTTGGGGGCTTAGGAGAGCTTGGGGGAGAAGGAGAGCTTGAGGGAGTAGGAGAGCTTGGGGGAGTAGAAGAGCTTGTTGGAGTAGGAGAACTTGGTGGAGTAGGAGAGCTTGGGGGAGTAGGAGAGCTTGGGGGAGTAGTAGAGCTTGGGGGAGTAGGAGAGCTTGGGGGTGTCGGCGAGCTTGGGGGAGTAGATGAGCATGGGGGAGTCGGAGAGCTTGGGGCAGTCGGAGAGCTTGGGGTAGTAGGAGAGCTTGGGGGAGTAGGAGAGCTTGGGTGTGTAGGAGAGCTTGGAGGAGTAGGAGAGCTTGGGGGAGTAGGAGAGCTTGGGGGAGTAGGAGAGCTTGGGGGAGTAGGAGAGCTTGGGGGAGTCGGACAGCTTGGGGGAGTAGGAGAGCTTGGGGGAGTAGGTGAGCTTGCGGGGAGTAGAAGAGCTTGGGGGAGTAGGAGAGCTTGGGGGAGCAGGAGAGCATGGGGGAGGAGGAGAGCTTACCGTAGTTGGAGAGCTAACCGGAGTAGGAGAGCTCACCGGATTAGGAGAGCTAACCGGATTAGGAGAGCTTACCAGAGTAGAATAGCTAACCGGAGTCTGATAGCTTACAGGAGTAGGAGAGCTTACCGGAATAGGAGAGTTTGGGGGATTATGATAGGTGGGGGAGTAGGAGAGCTTGCGGGAGTAGGAGAACTTGGGGATGTAGGAGAGCTTGGTGGAGTAGAAGAGGTTAGGGGAGTCGGAGAGGTTGTGGGAGTAGGAGAGGTTTGGCGATTAGGAAAGGTTGGGGAAGTAGGAGAGGTTGGGCGAGTAGGAGAGGTTGGTGGAGTAGGAGAGATTGAGGGAGTAGGAGAGCTTTGGGGAGTAGGAGAGATTGGGGGAGTAGGGGAGCTTGGGGGAGTAGGAGAGCTGACCGGAGTAGGAGGGCTTGGGGGAGGAGGAGTGCTTACCGGAGTAGAAGAGCTTACCGGAGTAGAAGAGCTTACTGGAGTAGGAGAGCTTACCAGAGAAGGAGAGCTTACCGGAGTAGAAGAGCTTACCGGAGTAGGAGATCTTGGGGGAACAGGAGAGTTTGGGGGAGTCGGAGAGCTTGGGGGAGTAGGAGAGCTTGGGGGAGCAGGAGAGCTTGGGGGAGTAGGAGAGCTTGGAGGAGTAGGAGAGCTTGTGGGAGTAGGAGAGCTTGGGGGATTAGGAGAGCTTGGGGGAGTAGGAGAGATTGGGGGAGTAGGGGAGCTTGGGGGAGTAGGAGACCTGACCGGAGTAGGAGAGTTAACCGGAATAAAGAGAGCTTGAGGGAGTGGGAGAGCTTGAGGAAGTTTGAGAGCTTGGGGGAGTTGGATAGCTTGGGGGAGTAGGAGAGCTTGGGGAGTAGGAGAGCTTGGGGGAGTAGTTGACCTTGGGGCAGTCGGAGAGCTTGGGGGAGTTGGAGAGCTTGTGGGTGCAGGAGAGCTTGGGGTTGTAGGAGAGCTTGTGGGTGTAGGAGAACTTGGGTGTGTAGGAGAGCTTGGGGGAGTAGGAGAGCTTGGGGGAGTAGAAGAGCTTGTGGGAGTAGCAGAACTTGGGGGAGTAGGAGAGCTTGCGGGAGTACGAGAGCTTGGGGGTGTAGGAGACTTGGGGGAGTAGGAGAGCTTGGGGGTGTCGGCGAGCTTGGGGGAGTAGAAAAGCTTGGGGGAGTCGGAGAGCTTGGGTGAGTCGGAGAGCTTGGGGGCGTTGGAGAGCTTGGGGGTGTAGGAGAGCTTGTGGGTGTCGGAGCCCTTGGGGGAGCAGGAGAGCTTGGTGGAGTAGGAGAGCTAGGGGGAGTAGGAGAGCTTGGGGGAGTAGGAGAGCTGACCGGAGTAGGAGAGCTTGGTGGAGTAGGAGAGCTTGTGGGAGCAGGGTAGCTTACCGAAGTCGGAGAACTTACCGGAGCATGGGAGCTTGGGCGTGTCGGTGAGCTTGGGCGAGTAGGAGAGCTAACCGGAGTCGGAGTGCTAACCATAGTAGGAAAGCTTGTGGGAGTAGGAGAGCTTGGGGGAGTAGGAGATCTTACCGGAGTCGGAGAGCTTATCGGATTAGGAGAGCTTACCTGATTAGGAGAGCTTACCGGATTAGGAGAGGTTACCGGTGCAGAAGAGCTTACCGGAGTAGGAGAGCTTGGGGGAGTAGGAGAGCTTGGGGGACTAGGAGCGCTTAGGGGAGTAGAAGAGTTTGGGGGAGTAGGAGAGCTTTGGGGAGTAGGAGAGCTTGGGGGAGGAGTTGAGCTTACCGGAGTAGAAGTGCTTCCCGGAGTAGAGAAGCTTACTAGAGTAGGAGAGCTTACCAGAGAAGGAGAGCTTACCGGAGTAGGAGAGCTTCGGCAAGTCGGAGAGATTGTGGGAGGAGGAGAGCTTCCCGGAGTAGGAGAGCTTGGGGGAGTAGGAGAGCTTGGGGGAGTAGGAGAGCTTGGAGGAATAGGAGAGATTGGGGGAGTAGGGAAGCTTGGGGGATTGGAGAGCTGACCGGAGTAGGAGAGTTAACCGGAATAAAGAGAGCTTGAGGGAGTGGGAGAGTTTGAGGAAGTAGGAGAGCTTGGGGGAGGTGGATAGCTTGGGGGAGTAGGAGAGCTTGGCGGAGTAGGAGAGCTTGGGGGAGTAAGATAGCTTGGTGGAGTAGGATAGCTTGGGTGAGTAGGAGAGTTTGGGGGAGTAGGAGAGCTTGGGGGGTAGGAGAGCTTGGGGGTGTAGGAGAGCTTGGGGGTGCAGGAGAGCTTGGGGGAGTAGGAGAGCTTGGGGGAGTAGGAGAGCTTGTGGAAGCAGAGTAGCTTACCGGAGTAGGAGAGCTGACTGGAGCAGGGGAGCTTGGGTTTGTCGGTGAGCTTGGACGAGTAGGAGAGCTAACCGGAGTAGGAGTGCTAACCATAGTAGGAGAGCTTGCGGGAGTAGGAGAGCTTGGGGGAGTAGGAAATCTTACCGGAGTCGGAGAGTTATCGGATTAGGAAAGTTTACCGGATTAGAAGAGCTTACCGGAGTAGGAGATCTTGGGGGAACAGGAGATTTTGGGGGAGTAGGAGAGCTTGGGGGAGTAGGAGAGCTTGAGGGAGTTGGAGAGCTTGGGGGAGTAGAAGAGCTTGTGGGAGTAGGAGAACTTGGGGGAGTAGGAGAGCTTGGGGGAGTAGGAGAGCTTGGGGGAAGAGTAGAGCTTGGGGGAGTAGGAGACCTTGGGGGTGTCGGCGATCTTGGGGGAGTCGGAGAGCTTGGGGGAGTAGGTGAGCTTGCGGGGAGTAGGAGAGCTTGGGAGAGTAGGAGAGCTTGCGGGAGTAGGAGAGCTTGGGGGAGTAGGAGAGCTTGGGAGAGTAGGAGAGCTTGCGGGAGTAGGAGAGCTTGGGAGAGTAGGAGAGCTTGGAGGAGTAAGAGAGCTTGGGGGAGTAGGAGAGCTTGGGGGAGTAGGTGAACTTTGGGTTGTCGGAGAGCTTGGGGGAGTAGGAGAGCATGGGGGATTGGTGAGCTTGGTGCATTGGAGAGCTTGGGGGATTGGAGAGCTTGGGCGATTGGAGAGATTGGGGGAGTAGGAGAGCTTGGGGGAGTAGGAGAGCTTGGGGGAGTAGGATAGCTTGCGGAAGTCGGAGTGCTTGGGGGAATCGGAGAGCATGGGGGAGTAGGAGAGCTTGGGGGAGTAGGAGAGCTTGGGGGAGAACGAGAGCTTGGGGGAGTAGGAGAACTTGGGGGTTAGGAGAGCTCGTGGGAGTAGGAGAGGTTGAGAGAGTAGGAGAGCTTGGGGGAGTAGGAGATTTTGGGGGAGTAGGAAAGCTTGGGGGAGTAGGAGAGCTTGGGGGAGTAGGAGAGATTGGGGGAGTAGGAGAGCTTGTGGGTGTAGGAGAGCTTGAGGGAGTAGGAGAGCTTGGGGGAGTCGGAGAGCTTGGGGGATTAGGAGAGCTTGGGGGAGTAGGAGAGCTTGGGGGAGTAGGAGAGCTTGGAGGAGGTGGCGAGCTTGAGGGAGTAGGAGAAGTTGGGGGACTAGGAGAGCTTGGGGGAGTCGGAGAACTTGGGGGTGTAGCAGAGCTTGGGGGAGCAGGAGTGCTTGGTGGAGTAGGAGAGCTTGGTGGAGTAGGAAAGCTTGGGGGAGTTGGAAAGCTTGGGGGTGTAGGACAGCTTGGGGGAGTAGGAGAGATTGGGGGAGTAGGAGAGCTTGGGGGTGTAGGAGAGCTTGAGCGAGTAGGAGAGCTTGGGGGACTAGGAGAGCTTGGGGGAGTCGGAGAGCTTGGGGGAGTAGGAGAGCATGGGGGAGTAGGAGAGCTTGGGGGAGTAGGAGAGCTTGGTGGAGTAGGAGAGCTTGGTGTAGTAGGAAAGCTTGGGGGAGTTGGAAAGCTTGGGGGAGTAGGACAGCTTGGGGGAGTACGAGACATTGTGGGAGTAGGAGAGCTTGGGAATTTTGGAGAGCTTGAGCGAGTAGGAGAGCTTGGGGGAGTAGGAGAGCTTGGGGGATTAGGGGAGCTTGGGGGAGTAGGAGAGCCTGGGGGAGAAGGAGAGCTTGGAGGAGTAGGCGAGCTTTTGGGAGTAGTAGAGCTTGGGGGAGTAGGAGAGCTTGCGGGTGTAGGAGAGCTTTGGGGAGTAGGAGAGCTTGGGTGAGTAGCAGAGCTTGGAGGAGTAGGAGAACTTGGGGGAGTAGGAGAGCTTCGGGGAGTCGGAGAACTTTGGGGTGTAGGAGGGCTTGGGGGAGTAGGAAAGCTTGGGGGATTGGAGAGCTTGGTGGATTGGAGAGCTTGGGGGATTGGAGAGCTGGAGCGATTGGAGAGCTTGGGGGAGTAGGAGAGCTTGGGGGAGTAGGAGAGCTTGGGGGAGTAGGAGGGCTTAGGGGATTAGGAGAGCATGGGGGAGTAGGACAGCGTGGGGGAGTAGGAGAGCTTGGAGGAGTAGGCGAGTTTGGGGGAGTAGGAGAACTTGCGGGAGTAGGAGATCTTGGGGGAGTAGGAGATCTTGGGGGAGTAGGAGAGCTTGGGGGAGTAGGAGAGCTTGGGGGAGTAGGAGAGCTTGGGGGAGTAGGAGAGCTTGGGGGCATAGGACAGCTTGGGGGAGTCGGAGAGCTTGGGGGAGTAGGAGAGTTTGCGGGAGGAGGAGAGCTTGCGTGAGTAGGTGAGCTTGCGAGAGTCGGAGAGCTTGTGGGGGTAGGAGAGCCTGACGGATTAGGAGAGCTTACCAGAGTAGGAGAGCTTGGGCGAGTCGGAGAGCTTGGGAGAGGAGGAGAGCTTAACAGAGTAGGAGAGCTTACCGGAGTCGGAGAGTTTGGGGGAGTAGGAGAGCTTCCATGAGTATGAGAGCTTGGGGGAGTATGAGAGCTTGCGGGAGTATGAGAGCTTGTGGGAGTATGAGAGCTTGTGGGAGTATGAGAGCTTGGGGGAGTATGAGAGCTTGGGGGAGCAGGAGAGATTGGGGGAGTAGGAGAGCTTGGGGGAGTAGGAGAGCTTGGGGGAGTAGGAGATCTTGGGGTAGTAGAAGATCTTGGGGGAATAGGAGAGCTTAGGGGAGTCGGAGAACTTAGGGAGTAGGAGAGCTTGGGGGAGTAGGAGAGCTTTGGGGAGTAGGAGAACTTGGGGGAGTAGCAGAGCTTGGAGGAGTAGGAGAACTTGGGGGAGTAGGAGAGCTTGGGGGATTGGAGAGCTTGGTGGATTGGAGAGCTTGGGGGATTGGTTTACTGGGGCGATTGGAGAGCTTGGGGGAGTAGGAGAGCTTGGGGGAGTAGGAGAGCTTGGGGGAGTAGGAGGGCTTAGGGGATTAGGAGAGCTTGGGGGAGTAGGAGGGCTTAGGGGATTAGGAGAGCATGGGGGAGTAGGAGAGCGTGGGGGAGTAGGAGAGCTTGGAGGAGTAGGCGAGCTTGGGGGAGTAGGAGAACTTGCGGGAGTAGGAGAGCTTGGTGGAGTCGGAGAGCTTGGGGGAGTAGGATAACTTGGTGGAGTAGGAGAGCTTTGGGGAGTAGGAGAGCTTGGGGGAGTAGCAGAGCTTGGAGGAGTAGGAGAACTTGGGGGAGTAGGAGAGCTTGGGGGATTGGAGAGCTTGGTGGATTGGAGAGCTTGGGGTTTCGGGAGCTGGGGCGATTGGAGAGCTTGGGGGAGTAGGAGAGCTTGGGGGAGTAGGAGAGCTTGGGGGAGTAGGAGGGCTTAGGGGATTAGGAGAGCATGGGGGAGTAGGAGAACGTGGGGGAGTAGGAGAGCTTGGAGGAGTAGGCGAGCTTGGGGGAGTAGGAGAACTTGCGGGAGTAGGAGAGCTTGGTGGAGTCGGAGAGCTTGGGCGAGTAGGAGAGCTTGCTGGAGTAGGAGAGCTTGGGGGAGTAGGAGAGCTTGGGGGAGTAGGAGAGCTTGGTGGAGTAGGAGAGCTTGGGGGAGTAGGAGAGATTGGGGGAGTAGGAGAGCTTGGTGGTGTAAGAGAGCTTGATCGAGTACGAGAGCTTGGGGGAGTAGGAGAGCTTGGGTGATAAGGAGAGCTTGGGGGAGTAGGAGAGCGTGGGTGAGTAGGAGAGCTTGGAGGAGTAGGCGAGCTTGGTGGAGTAGGAGAGCTTGGGGGAGTTGGAAAGCTTGGGGGAGTAGGAGAACTTGGGGGAGTAGGAGAGATTGGGGGAGTAGGAGAGCTTGGGGGTGTAGGAGAGCTTGAGGGTGTAGGAGAGCTTGAGGGAGTAGGAGAGCTTGGGAGATTAGGAAAGCTTGAGGGAGTAGTTGAGCGTGGGGGAGTAGGAGAGCGTTGAGGAGTAGGCGAGCTTGGGGGAGTAGGAGAGCTTGGGGGAGTAGGAGAGCTTGGGGGTGTATGAGAGCTTTGGGGAGTAGGAGAGCATGGGGGAGTAGGAGAGCTTGGAGGAGTAGGAGAACTTGGGGGAGTAGGAGAGCTTCGGGGAGTAGGAGAACTTTGGGGTGTAGGTGAGCTTGGGGGAGTAGGAGAGCTTGGGCGTTTGTATAGCTTGGTGGATTGGAGAGCTTGGGAGATTGGAGAGCTGGGGCGATTGGAGAGCTTGGGGGAGTCGGAGAGCTTGGGGGAGTCGGGGAGCTTGGGGAATTCGGAGAGCTTGGGGGAGTCGGATAGCTTGGGGGAGAAGGAGAGCTAGGGGGAGTAGCAGAGCTTGGGGAAGTAAGAGAGCTTGGGGGAGTAGTTGAGATTGGGGGAGTCGGAGAGCTTGGAGGAGTACGCGAGCTGGCGGGATTAGGAGAGCTTGGGGGAGTAGTTGAGCTTGAGGGAGTAGGAGAGTTTGGGGGAGTAGGAGAGCTTGGAGGAGTAGGCGAGCTTGAGGGAGTAGGAGAGTTTGGGGGAGTAGGAGAGCTTGGTGGTGTATGAGAGCTTTGGGGAGTATGAGAGCATGGGGGAGTAGGAGAGCTTGGAGGAGCAGGAGAACTTGGGGGAGTAGGAGAGCTTCGGGGAGTAGGAGAACTTTCGGGTGTCGGAGAGCTTGGGGGAGTAGGAGAGCTTGGGGGATTGGATAGCTTGGTGGATTGGAGAGCTTGGGGGTTTGGAGAGCTGGGGCGATTGGAGAGCTTGGGGGAGTAGGAGAGCTTGGGGGATAGGAAAGCTTGGGGGAGTAGGAGAGCTTGGGGGATTAGGGGAGCTTGGGGTAGTAGGAGACCGTGGGGGAGTAGGGGAGCTTGGAGGAGTAGGCGAGCTTGGGGGAGTAGGAAAGCTTGGGGGAGTAGGAGAGTTTGGGGTATTAGGAGAACTTGGGGGAGTCGGAGAGCTTGGGGGAGTCGGAGAGCTTGGGGGAGTCGGAGATCTTGGGGGATTCGGTGAGCTTGGGGGAGTCGGAGAGCTTGGGGGAGTCGGATAGCTTGGGGGAGTAGGAGAGCTTGGGTGAGTCGGAGAGCTTGCGGGTGTATGAGAGCTTGTGGGAGCAGGGTAGCTTACCGGAGTAGGAGAGCTTGCGGGAGTAGGAGAGTTTGCGGGAGTCGAAGAGCTTGCGGGAGTAGGTGAGCATTGCGGGAGTCGGTGAGCTTGCCCGATTAGGAGAGCTTACCAGAGTTGGAGAGATTGGTGGAGTATGAGAGCTTGCGGGAGTATGAGAGCTTGCAGGAGTATGAGAGCTTGTGGGAGTGTGACAGCTTGTGGGAGTATGAGATCTTGGGGGAGAATTAGAGCTTGGGGGAGTAGGAGAGCTTGGGGGTGTAGGAGAGCTTGGGGGAGTAGGAGACCTTGGGGGAGTAGTCGAGCTTGGTGGAGTAGGAGAGCTTGTTGGAGTAGGAGAGCTTGGGGGAGTAGGAAAGCTTGGGGGAGTAGTAGAGCGTGGGGCAGAAGGAGAGCTTAGGGGCGTAGGAGAATTGGGTGAGTAGGAGAGCTTGGGGGAGTAGGAGAGCTTGGGGGAGTAGGAGATCTTGGGGGAGGAGGAGAGCTTGGTGGAGTAGGAAAGCTTGGTGGAGTACGAGAACTTGGGGGTGTAGGAGAGCTTGAGGGAGTAGGAGAGCTTGGGGGAGTAGCAGAGTGTGGGGGAGTAGGAGAGCTTGGAGGAGTAGGCGAGCTTGAGGGAGCAGGAGAACTTGGGGGAGTAGGAGAGCTTGGGGGAGGAGGAGAGCTTGGGGGATTGGAGGGCTTGGTGGATAGGGGAGCTTGTGGGATTGGAGAGCTGGGGCGATTGGAGAGCTTGCGGGAGTAGGAGAGCTTGGGGGAGTAGGAGAGCTTGCGGGAGTAGGAGAACTTGCGGGACTAGGAGAGCTTGTGGGAGTAGGAGAGCGTGGAGGAGTAGGAGAGCTTGGAGGAGTAGGCGAGCTTGGGGGAGTAGGAGAAATTGGGGGAGTAGGAGAGCATGGGGGCGTAGGAGAGCTTGGGGGAGTAGGAGAACTTGCGGAAGTAGGAGAGCTTCGGGGAGTTGGAGAACTTTGGGGTGTAGGAGAGCTTGGGGGAGTAGGAGAGCTTGGGGGATTGGAGAGCTTGGTGGATTGGAGAGCTTGGGGGATTGGAGAGCTTGGGCGATTGGAGAGCTTGCGGGAGTAGGAGAGCTTGGGGGAGCAGGAGACCTTGGGGGAGTAGGATAGCTTGCGGAAGTCGGAGAGCTTGGGGGAGTGGGAGAGCTTGGGGGAGTAGGAGTGCTTGGGAGAGTAGGAGAGCTTGGGGGAGTAGGTGAGCTTGGGGGAGTAGGAGAGGTTGGGGGAGTAGGAGAGCTTGGGAGAGCAGGAGAGCTTGCGGGAGTCGGAGAGCTTGGGGGAGTAGGAGAGCTTGGAGGAGTTGGAGAGCTTGGGGGAGTTGGATAGCTTGCGGTAGTAGGAGAGCTTGGGGGAGTAGGAGAGCTTGGAGTAGGAGATCTTGGTGGAGTAGGAGAGCTTGGGGGAGTAGGAGAACTTTGGGGTGTAGGAGAGCTTGGGGGTGTAGGAGAGCTTGGGGGAGTAGGAGAGCTTGGTGGATTGGAGAGCTTGGGAGATTGGAGAGCTGGGGCGATTGGAGAGCTTGGGGGAGTCGGAGAGCTTGGGGGAGTAGCAGAGCTTGGAGGAGTAGGAGAACTTGGGGGAGTAGGAGAGCTTGGGGGATTGGAGAGCTTGGTGGATTGGAGAGCTTGGGGTTTCGGGAGCTGGGGCGATTGGAGAGCTTGGGGGAGTAGGAGAGCTTGGGGGAGTAGGAGAGCTTGGGGGAGTAGGAGGGCTTAGGGGATTAGGAGAGCATGGGGGAGTAGGAGAACGTGGGGGAGTAGGAGAGCTTGGAGGAGTAGGCGAGCTTGGGGGAGTAGGAGAACTTGCGGGAGTAGGAGAGCTTGGTGGAGTCGGAGAGCTTGGGCGAGTAGGAGAGCTTGCTGGAGTAGGAGAGCTTGGGGGAGTAGGAGAGCTTGGGGGAGTAGGAGAGCTTGGTGGAGTAGGAGAGCTTGGGGGAGTAGGAGAGATTGGGGGAGTAGGAGAGCTTGGTGGTGTAAGAGAGCTTGATCGAGTACGAGAGCTTGGGGGAGTAGGAGAGCTTGGGTGATAAGGAGAGCTTGGGGGAGTAGGAGAGCGTGGGTGAGTAGGAGAGCTTGGAGGAGTAGGCGAGCTTGGTGGAGTAGGAGAGCTTGGGGGAGTTGGAAAGCTTGGGGGAGTAGGAGAACTTGGGGGAGTAGGAGAGATTGGGGGAGTAGGAGAGCTTGGGGGTGTAGGAGAGCTTGAGGGTTTAGGAGAGCTTGAGGGAGTAGGAGAGCTTGGGAGATTAGGAAAGCTTGAGGGAGTAGTTGAGCGTGGGGGAGTAGGAGAGCGTTGAGGAGTAGGCGAGCTTGGGGGAGTAGGAGAGCTTGGGGGAGTAGGAGAGCTTGGGGGTGTATGAGAGCTTTGGGGAGTAGGAGAGCATGGGGGAGTAGGAGAGCTTGGAGGAGTAGGAGAACTTGGGGGAGTAGGAGAGTTTCGGGGAGTAGGAGAACTTTGGGGTGTAGGTGAGCTTGGGGGAGTAGGAGAGCTTGGGCGTTTGTATAGCTTGGTGGATTGGAGAGCTTGGGAGATTGGAGAGCTGGGGCGATTGGAGAGCTTGGGGGAGTCGGAGAGCTTGGGGGAGTCGGGGAGCTTGGGGAATTCGGAGAGCTTGGGGGAGTCGGATAGCTTGGGGGAGAAGGAGAGCTAGGGGGAGTAGCAGAGCTTGGGGAAGTAAGAGAGCTTGGGGGAGTAGTTGAGATTGGGGGAGTCGGAGAGCTTGGAGGAGTACGCGAGCTGGCGGGATTAGGAGAGCTTGGGGGAGTAGTTGAGCTTGAGGGAGTAGGAGAGTTTGGGGGAGTAGGAGAGCTTGGAGGAGTAGGCGAGCTTGAGGGAGTAGGAGAGTTTGGGGGAGTAGGAGAGCTTGGTGGTGTATGAGAGCTTTGGGGAGTATGAGAGCATGGGGGAGTAGGAGAGCTTGGAGGAGCAGGAGAACTTGGGGGAGTAGGAGAGCTTCGGGGATTAGGAGAACTTTCGGGTGTCGGAGAGCTTGGGGGAGTAGGAGAGCTTGGGGGATTGGATAGCTTGGTGGATTGGAGAGCTTGGGGGTTTGGAGAGCTGGGGCGATTGGAGAGCTTGGGGGAGTAGGAGAGCTTGGGGGATAGGAAAGCTTGGGGGAGTAGGAGAGCTTGGGGGATTAGGGGAGCTTGGGGTAGTAGGAGACCGTGGGGGAGTAGGGGAGCTTGGAGGAGTAGGCGAGCTTGGGGGAGTAGGAAAGCTTGGGGGAGTAGGAGAGTTTGGGGTATTAGGAGAACTTGGGGGAGTCGGAGAGCTTGGGGGAGTCGGAGAGCTTGGGGGAGTCGGAGATCTTGGGGGATTCGGTGAGCTTGGGGGAGTCGGAGAGCTTGGGAGAGTCGGATAGCTTGGGGGAGTAGGAGAGCTTGGGTGAGTCGGAGAGCTTGCGGGTGTATGAGAGCTTGTGGGAGCAGGGTAGCTTACCGGAGTAGGAGAGCTTGCGGGAGTAGGAGAGTTTGCGGGAGTCGAAGAGCTTGCGGGAGTAGGTGAGCATTGCGGGAGTCGGTGAGCTTGCCCGATTAGGAGAGCTTAGCAGAGTTGGAGAGATTGGTGGAGTATGAGAGCTTGCGGGAGTATGAGAGCTTGCAGGAGTATGAGAGCTTGTGGGAGTGTGACAGCTTGTGGGAGTATGAGATCTTGGGGGAGAATTAGAGCTTGGGGGAGTAGGAGAGCTTGGGGGTGTAGGAGAGCTTGGGGGAGTAGGAGACCTTGGGGGAGTAGTCGAGCTTGGTGGAGTAGGAGAGCTTGTTGGAGTAGGAGAGCTTGGGGGAGTAGGAAAGCTTGGGGGAGTAGTAGAGCGTGGGGCAGTAGGAGAGCTTAGGGGCGTAGGAGAATTGGGTGAGTAGGAGAGCTTGGGGGAGTAGGAGAGCTTGGGGGAGTAGGAGATCTTGGGGGAGGAGGAGAGCTTGGTGGAGTAGGAAAGCTTGGTGGAGTACGAGAACTTGGGGGTGTAGGAGAGCTTGAGGGAGTAGGAGAGCTTGGGGGAGTAGCAGAGTGTGGGGGAGTAGGAGAGCTTGGAGGAGTAGGCGAGCTTGAGGGAGCAGGAGAACTTGGGGGAGTAGGAGAGCTTGGGGGAGGAGGAGAGCTTGGGGGATTGGAGGGCTTGGTGGATAGGGGAGCTTGTGGGATTGGAGAGCTGGGGCGATTGGAGAGCTTGCGGGAGTAGGAGAGCTTGGGGGAGTAGGAGAGCTTGCGGGAGTAGGAGAACTTGCGGGACTAGGAGAGCTTGTGGGAGTAGGAGAGCGTGGAGGAGTAGGAGAGCTTGGAGGAGTAGGCGAGCTTGGGGGAGTAGGAGAAATTGGGGGAGTAGGAGAGCATGGGGGCGTAGGAGAGCTTGGGGGAGTAGGAGAACTTGCGGAAGTAGGAGAGCTTCGGGGAGTTGGAGAACTTTGGGGTGTAGGAGAGCTTGGGGGAGTAGGAGAGCTTGGGGGATTGGAGAGCTTGGTGGATTGGAGAGCTTGGGGGATTGGAGAGCTTGGGCGATTGGAGAGCTTGCGGGAGTAGGAGAGCTTGGGGGAGTAGGAGACCTTGGGGGAGTAGGATAGCTTGCGGAAGTCGGAGAGCTTGGGGGAGTGGGAGAGCTTGGGGGAGTAGGAGTGCTTGGGAGAGTAGGAGAGCTTGGGGGAGTAGGTGAGCTTGGGGGAGTAGGAGAGGTTGGGGGAGTAGGAGAGCTTGGGAGAGCAGGAGAGCTTGCGGGAGTCGGAGAGCTTGGGGGAGTAGGAGAGCTTGGAGGAGTTGGAGAGCTTGGGGGAGTTGGATAGCTTGCGGTAGTAGGAGAGCTTGGGGGAGTAGGAGAGCTTGGAGTAGGAGATCTTGGTGGAGTAGGAGAGCTTGGGGGAGTAGGAGAACTTTGGGGTGTAGGAGAGCTTGGGGGTGTAGGAGAGCTTGGGGGAGTAGGAGAGCTTGGTGGATTGGAGAGCTTGGGAGATTGGAGAGCTGGGGCGATTGGAGAGCTTGGGGGAGTCGGAGAGCTTGGGGGAGTCGGGGAGCTTGGGGGATTCGGTGAGCTTGGGGGATTCGGAGAGCTTGGGGGAGTCGGATAGCTTGGGGGAGAAGGAGAGCTTGGGGGAGTAGGAGAGCTTGAGGGAGTAAGAGAGCTTGGGGGGGTCGGAGAGCTTGGGGGAGTAGGAGAGCTTGGAGGAGTAGGCGAGCTTGCGGGATTAGGAGAGCTTGGGGGAGTAGCTGAGTGTGGGGGAGTAGGAGAGCTTGGAGGAGTAGGCGAGATTGGGGGAGTAGTAGAACTTGCGGGAGTAGGAGAGTTTGGGGAAATAGGAGAGCTTGGGGGAGTAGGAGAGAATGGGGGAGTAGGAGAGCTTGGTGGAGTAGGATAGCTTTGGGGAGTAGGAGAGCTTGGGGGATTAGGAGAGCTTGGGGGAGAAGGAGAGCTTGGGGGAGTAGGAGAGCTTGAGGGAGTAGGAGAGCTTGGGGGAGTAGGAGACCTTGGGGGAGAAGGAGAGCTTGTTGGTGTAGCAGAGCTTGGTGGAGTAGGAGAGCTTGGTGGAGGAGGAGAGCTTGGGGGAGTAGGTGAGCTTGGGGGAGTAGGAGAGGTTGGGGGAGTAGGAGAGCTTGGGAGAGCAGGAGAGCTTGCGGGAGTCGGAGAGCTTGGGGGAGTAGGAGAGCTTGGAGGAGTTGGAGAGCTTGGGGGAGTTGGATAGCTTGCGGTAGTAGGAGAGCTTGGGGGAGTAGGAGAGCTTGGAGTAGGAGATCTTGGTGGAGTAGGAGAGCTTGGGGGAGTAGGAGAACTTTGGGGTGTAGGAGAGCTTGGGGGTGTAGGAGAGCTTGGGGGAGTAGGAGAGCTTGGTGGATTGGAGAGCTTGGGAGATTGGAGAGCTGGGGCGATTGGAGAGCTTGGGGGAGTCGGAGAGCTTGGGGGAGTCGGGGAGCTTGGGGGATTCGGTGAGCTTGGGGGATTCGGAGAGCTTGGGGGAGTCGGATAGCTTGGGGGAGAAGGAGAGCTTGGGGGAGTAGGAGAGCTTGAGGGAGTAAGAGAGCTTGGGGGGGTCGGAGAGCTTGGGGGAGTAGGAGAGCTTGGAGGAGTAGGCGAGCTTGCGGGATTAGGAGAGCTTGGGGGAGTAGCTGAGCGTGGGGGAGTAGGAGAGCTTGGAGGAGTAGGCGAGATTGGGGGAGTAGGAGAACTTGCGGGAGTAGGAGAGTTTGGGGAAATAGGAGAGCTTGGGGGAGTAGGAGAGAATGGGGGAGTAGGAGAGCTTGGTGGAGTAGGATAGCTTTGGGGAGTAGGAGAGCTTGGGGGATTAGGAGAGCTTGGGGGAGAAGGAGAGCTTGGGGGAGTAGGAGAGCTTGAGGGAGTAGGAGAGCTTGGGGGAGTAGGAGACCTTGGGGGAGAAGGAGAGCTTGTTGGTGTAGCAGAGCTTGGTGGAGTAGGAGAGCTTGGTGGAGGAGGAGAGCTTGGGGGATTAGGAAAGCTTGGGGGAGTAGGAGAGCTTGGGGGTGTAGGAGAGCTTGAGGGAGTAGGAGAGCTTGAGGGAGTAGGAGAGTTTGGGGGAGTAGGAGAGTGTGGGGGAGTAGGAGAGCTTGGAGGAGTAGGCGAGCTTGAGGGAGTAGGAGAACTTGGGGGAGTAGGAGAGCTTGGGGGAGTAGGAGAGCTTGGGGGATTGGATGGCTTGGTGGATAGGGGAGCTTGTGGGATTGGAGAGCTGGGGCGATTGGAGAGCTTGGGGGAGTAGGAGAGCTTGGGGGAGTAGGAGAGCTTGCGGGAGTAGGAGAGCTTGCGGGACAAGGAGAGCTTGTGGGAGTAGGAGAGCGTGGAGGAGTAGGAGAGCTTGGAGGAGTAGGCGAGGTTGGGGGAGGAGGAGAAATTGGGGGAGTAGGAGAGCATGGGGGCGTAGGAGAGCTTGGGGGAGTAGGAGAACTTGCGGGAGTAGGAGAGCTTCGGGGAGTAGGAGAACTTTGGGGTGCAGGAGAGCTTGGGGGAGTAGGAGAATTGGGGGATTGGAGAGCTTGGGGGATTGGAGAGCTTGGGCGATTGGAGAGCTTGCGGGAGTAGGAGAGCTTGGGGGAGTAGGAGACCTTGGGGGAGTAGGATAGCTTGCGGAGGTCGGAGAGCTTGGGGGAGTGGGAGAGCTTGGGGGAGTAGGAGAGCTTGGGAGAGTAGGAGAGCTTGGGGGAGTAGGTGAGCTTGGGGGAGTAGGAGAGGTTGGGGGAGTAGGAGAGCTTGGGAGAGCAGGAGAGCTTGCGGGAGTCGGAGAGCTTGGGGGAGTAGGAGAGCTTGGAGGAGTTGGAGAGCTTGGGGGAGTAAGAGAGCTTGCGGGAGTAGGAGAGCTTGGGGGAGTAGGAGAGCTTGGAGGAGTAGGAGAGCTTGGTGGAGTAGGAGAGCTTGGGGGAGTAGGAGAACTTTGGAGTGTAGGAGAGCTTGTGGGTGTAGGAGAGCTAGGGGGAGTAGGAGAGCTTGGTGGAGTAGGAGAGCTTGGAGGAGTAGGCGAGCTTGCGGGATTAGGAAAGCTTGGGGGAGTAGTTGAGCGTGGGGGAGTATGAGAGCTTGGAGGAGTAGGCGAGCTTGGGGGAGTAGGAGAGTTTGGGGGAGTAGGAGAGCTTGGTGGTGTATGTGAGCTTTGGGGAGTAGGAGAGCATGGGGGAGTAGGAGAGCTTGGAGGAGCAGGAGAACTTGGGGGAGTAGGAGAGCTTCGGGGAGTAGGAGAACTTTCGGGTGTAGGAGAGCTTGGGGGAGTAGGAGAGCTTGGGGGATTGGGTAGCTTGGTGGATTGGAGAGCTTGGGGGTTTGGAGAGCTGGGGCGATTGGAGAGCTTGGGGGAGTAGGAGAGCTTGGGGGAGTAGGAAAGCTTGGGGGAGTAGGAGAGCTTGGGGGATTAGGGGAGCTTGGGGGAGTAGGAGACCGTGGGGAGTAGGAGAGCTTGGAGGAGTAGGCGAGCTTGGGGGAGTAGGAGAACTTGCAGGAGTAGGAGAGTTTGGGGAAATAGGAGACCTTGGTGGAGTAGGAGAGAATGGGGGAGTAGGAGAGCTTGGTGGAGTAGGATAGCTTTGGGGAGTAGGAGAGCTTGGGGGATTAGGAGAGCTTGGGGGAGAAGGAGAGCTTGGGGGAGGAGGAGAGCTTGGGGGAGTAGGAGAGCTTGGGGGAGTAGGAGACCTTGGGGGAGAAGGAGAGCTTGTTGGTGTAGCAGAGCTTGGTGGAGTAGGAGAGCTTGGTGGAGGAGGAGAGCTTGGGGGAGTAGGAAAGCTTGAGGGAGTAGGAGAACTTGGGGGAGTAGGAGAGCTTGGGGGTGTGGGAGAGCTTGGGGGAGTCGGAGAGCGTGGGGGAGTCGGAGAGCTTGGGGGATTCGGTGTGCTTGGGGGAGTCGGAGAGCTTGGGGGAGTCGGATAGCTTGGGGGAGTAGGAGAGCTTGGGGGAGTCGGACAGCTTGCGGGAGTATGAGAGCTTGTGGGAGCAGGGTAGCTTACCGGAGTAGGAGAGCTTGCGGGAGTAGGAGAGTTTGCGGGAGTAGGAGAGCTTGCGGGAGTAGGTGAGCATTGCGGGAGTCGGTCAGCTTGCTAGAGTAGTAGAGCTTACCAGAGTAGGAGAGCTTGGTGGAGTATGAGAGTTTGCGGGAGTATGAGAGCTTGTGGGAGTGTGACAGCTTGTGGGAGTATTAGATCTTGGGGGAGAATAAGAGCTTGGGGGAGTAGGAGAGCTTGGGGGAGTAGGAGAGCTTGGGGGAGTAGGAGACCTTGGGGGAGTAGTAGAGCTTGGGGGAGTAGGAGAGCATAGGGGCGTAGGAGAACTAGGATGAGTAGGAGAGCTTGGGGGAGGAGGAGAGATTGGGAGCGTAGGAGATCTTGAGGGAGGAGGAGAGCTTGGTTGAGTAGGAGAGCTTGGTGGAGTACGAGAGCTTGGGGGTGTCGGAGAGCTTGAGGGAGTAGGACAGCTTGGGGGAGTAGGAGAGCTTGGGGGATTAGGAGAGTTTGGGGGAGTAGGAGAGTGTGGGGGAGTAGGAGAGCTTGGAGGATTTGGCGAGCTTGGGGGAGTAGGAGAACTTGGGGGAGTAGGAGAGCTTGGGGGAGTAGGAGAGCTTGGGGGATTGGAGGGCTTGGTGGATAGGAGAGCTTGTGGGATTGGAGAGCTGGGGCGATTGGAGAGCTTGCGGGAGTAGGAGAGCTTGGGGGAGTGGAGAGCTTGCGGGAGTAGGAGAGTTTGCGGGATTAGGAGAGCTTGGAGGAGTAGGCGAGTTTGGGGGAGTAGGAGAAATTGGGGGAGTAGGAGAGCATGGGGGAGTAGGAGAGCTTAGGGGAGTAGGAGAACTTGGGGGAGTAGGAGAGCTTCGGCGAGTAGGAGAACTTTGGGGTGTAGCAGAGCTTGGGGGAGTAGGAGAGCTTGGGGGAGTGGAGAGCTTGGTGGATTGGAGAGCTTGGGGGATTGGAGAGCTTGTGCGATTGGAGAGCTTGCGGGACTAGGAGAGCTTGGGGGAGTAGGAGACCTTGGGGGAGTAGGACAGCTTGCGGAAGTCGGAGAGCTTGGGGGAGTGGGAGAGCTTTGGGGAGTAGGAGAGCTTTGGAGAGTAGGAGAGCTTGGGGGAGTCGGAGAGCTTGGGGGAGTAGGAGAGCTTGGGGGAGTCGGAGAGCTTGGGAGAGTAGGAGAGCTTGCGGGAGTCGGAGAGCTTGGGGGAGTAGGAGAGCTTGGAGGAGTTGGAGAGCTTGGGGGAGTAGGAGAGCTTGGGGGAGTAGGAGAGCTTGGGGGAGTAGGAGAACTTTCGGGTGTAGGAGAGCTTGGGGGTGTAGGAGAGCTTGGGTGATTCGGAGAGCTTGGGGGAGGAGGATAGCCTCCGGAAGTCGGAGAGCTTGTGGGAGTCCGAGAGCTTGGGGGAGTAGGAGAGCTTGGGGGAGTAGGAGGGCTTGGGGGAGTAGTAGATCTTGGGGGATTAGGAGAGCTTGGGGGAGTAGGAGAGCTTGGGGGGGTAGGAAAGCTTGGGGGAGTAGGAGAGCTTGGGAGAGGAGAGCTTGCGTGAATAGGAGAGCTTGGGGGAGTTGGAGAGCTTTGGGGAGTAACAGAGGTTAGGGGAGTAGGAGAGCTTGGGGGAGTAGGAGAGCTTGGGTGAGTAGGAGAGCTTGGGGAAGTAGGAGAGCTTGGGGGAGTAGGAGATATTACCGCAGTAGGAGAGCTTACCGGAGTAGGAGGGCTTGGGGGAGTAGGAGAGGTTGGGGGTGCAGGGGGGCTCACCGGAGTAGGAGAGCTTGGGGGAGTAGGAGAGCTTCGGGGAGTAGCAGAGCTTGGGGGAGTAGTAGATCTTGGGGGAGTAGGAGAGCTTGGGGGAGTAGGAGAGCTTGGGGGAGTAGGAGAGCTTACTGGAGTAAGACAGCTTGCGGCAGTAGGAAGAGCTTGTGGGAGTAGGAGAGCTTGGGGGAGTAGGAGAGCATGGGAGAGTAGGAATGTTGTGGTAGTAGGAGAGGTTGGGGGAGTACGAGAGCTTACCGGAGTAGGAGAGCTTACCACAATAAGAGAGCTTAACGGAGTAGGAGAGCTGAACGGAGTAGGAGAACGTACCGAAATAGGAGAGCTTACCGGTTAGGAAAGCTTACCAGAGAAGGAGAGCTTACCGGAGTAGAAGAGATTACCGGAGTAGGAGAGCTTGGGGGAGTAGGAGAGCTTACCGGAGTCGGAAAGCTTGGGCGAGTAGGAGATCTTGGGAGAGGAGGAGAGCTTACAAGAGTAGGAGAGCTCACCGGAGTTGGAGAGCTTGGGGGATAGGAGAGCTTGGGGGAGTAGGAGAGCTTGGGGGAGTAGGAGAGCTTGGGGGAGTAGGAGAGCTTGGGGGAGTACGAGAGCATGGAGGAGTAGGAGAGTTTACCGGAGCAGGAGAGCTTGGGGGATGAGAAGAGCTTGTGGGAGCAGGAGAGCTTACCGCAGTAGGAGGGCTTTAGGTGTAAGAGAGCTTGGGGGAGTAGGCGAGCTTGCAGGAATAGGGGAGCTTGGAGGAGAAGGAGAGCTTGGAGTAGTAGGAGAGCTTGGAGGATTACGAGAGCTTGGAGGAGTAGGAGAGCTTGGAGGAGTAGGAGAGCTGACCAGAGTAGGAGAGCTTGGGGGAGTAGAAGAACTTACCGGAGTAGGATAGCTTACTGGAGTAGGAGAGCTTTACTGGAGTAGGAGAGCTTACCGGAGTAGGAGTGCTTAGCGGAGTAGGAGAGCTTACCATAGTAGGAGAGATTGTGGAGGAGGAGAGCTTGTGGGAGCAGGATAGCTTACCGGAGTAGGAAAGCTTACTGGAGTAGGAGAGCTTGGGAGAGTAAGAGAGCTTGGGGGAGAAGGAGAGCTTTGGGCAGTCGGAGAGCTGACCGGAGTCGGAGAGTTAACCGGACTAAAGAAAGCTTGGGGGAGTAGGAGAGCTTAGGTGTGTAGGAGAGCTTTGGTGAGTAGGAGAGCTTGGGGGAGTAGGAGAGCTTGGGGGAGAAGGAGAGCTTGTGGGAGTCGGAGAGCTTGGGGGAGTCGGAGAGCTTGGGGGAGTCGGAGAGCTTGAGGGAGTTGAAGAGCATGGGGGAGTCGGAGAGCTTGGGGGAGTCGGAGAACTTGCGGGAGTCGGAGAGTTTCGGCGAGTCGGAGAGGTTGGGTGAGTAGGAGAGATTGGGGAGTTGGAGAGCTTGGGGGAGTAGGAGATCTTCGGGAGTCGGAGAGCTGGGGGGAGTAGAAGAAATTGGGCGAGTAGTAGAACTTGGGGGAGTTGGAGAGCTTGTGGGAGCAGGGTAGCTTACCGGAGTAGGAGAACTTGCGGGAGTCGGAGAGCATGCGGGAGTAGGAGAGGTTGCAGGAGTAGGAGAGCTTGCCGGATTCGGAGAGGTTGCCAGATTTGGAGAGCTGACCGGAATAGAAGAGCTTACCGGAGTAGGAGAGCATGAGGGAGTAGGAGATCTTGGGAGAGTAGGAAAGCTTGGGGGAGCAGGAGAGGTTTGGGGAGTAGGAGACCTTACCGGCGTAAGAGAGCTTACCGCAGTAAGAGAGCTTACCAGAGAAGGAGAGCTTACCGGAGTAGAAGAGCTTATCGGAGTAGGAGAGCTTGGGGGAGTCGGAGAGCTTACCGGAGTAGGAGAGCTTGGGGGAGTAGGAGAGCTGGCCGGAGTAGGAGAACTTACCGGAGTCGGAAAGCTTGGAGGAGTAGGAGAGCTTCCATGAATATGAGAGCTTGGGGGAGTACGAGAGCTGGCCGGAGTAGGAGAGTTAACCGGAGTAAAGAGAGCTTGAGGGAGTGGGAGAGCATGGGGGAGCAGGAGACCTTAGAGAGTAGGAGAGCTTGGGGGAGTAGGAGAGCTTGAAGGAGTAGGAGAGCTTGGGGGAGTAGTAGATCTTGGGGGATTAGGAGAGCTTGGGGGAGTAGGAGAGCTTGGGGGGTAGGAAAGCTTGGGGGAGTAGGAGAGCTTGGGAAAGGAGGAGAGCTTGCGTGAATAGGAGAGCTTGGGGGAGTTGGAGAGCTTGGGGGAGGAACAGAGGTTGGGGGAGTAGGAGAGCTTGGGGGAGTAGGAGAGCTTGGGGGAGTAGGTGAGCTTGGGGAAGTAGGAGAACTTGGGGGAGTAGGAGAGCTTGGGGGATTAGGAGAGCTTGGGGGAATAGGAGAGCTTGGGGGAGTAGGAGAGCTTGGTGGAGTAGGACAGCTTGGGGGAGTAGGAAAGCTTTGGGGAGTAGGAGAGCTTGGGGGAGTAGGAGGGATTGGGGGAGTAGGTTAGCTTGGGGAAGTAGGACAGCTTGGGGGAGTAGGAAAGCTTGGGGGAGTAGGAGAGCTAGGGAGAGGAGGAGAGCTTGCGTGAATTGGAGAGCTTGGGGGAGTAGGAGAGCTTGGGGGAGTAAGAGAGGTTGGGGGAGTAGGAGAGCTTGGGGGAGTAGGAGAGCTTGGGGGAGTAGGAGAGCCTGGGGGAGTAGGAGAGCTTGGGGGATTGGAGAGCTTGGTGGATTGGAGAGCTTGCTGGATTGGAGAGCTTGGGCGATTGGAGAGCTTGGCGGAGTAGGAGAGCTTGGGGGAGTAGGAGAGCTTGGGGGAGTAGGAGAGCTTGGTGGAGTAGGAGAGATTGGTGGAGTAGGAGCGCTTCGGGGAGTAGGAGAGCTTCGGGGGGTAGGAGAGCTTGGGAGAGTAGGAGAGCGTACTGGAGATGGAGAGCTTACCGGATTACGAGAGCTTACCAGAGTAGGAGAGATCACTGGAGTAGGAGAGCTTACCGGAGTCGGAGGGCTTTGGGGTGTAGGAGAGCTTGGGGGAGTAGGAGTGCTTGGAGGAGTAGGAGAACTTGGGGGAGTAGGAGAGCTTGGGGGAGTAGGAGAGCTTGGGGGAGTAGGATAGCTTGCGGAAGTCGGAGAGCTTGGGGGAGTCGGAGAGCTTGGTGGAGTAGGAGAGCTTGGGGGAGTAGGAGAACTTGGGGGTTAGGAGAGCTTGGGGGAGTAGGAGAGCTTGAAGGAGTAGGAGAGCTTGGGGGAGTAGTAGATCTTGGGGGAGTAGGAGAGCTTGGTGAAGTAGGAGAGCTTGGGGGAGTAGGAAAGCTTGGGAGAGTAGGAGAGCTTGGGAGAGGAGGAGAGCTTACGTGAATTGGAGAGCTTGGGGGAGTAGGAGAGCTTGGGGGAGTAAGAGAGGTTGGGGGAGTAGGAGAGCTTGGGGGAGTAGGAGAGCTTGGGGGAGTAGGAGAGCTTGGGGGAGTAGGAGAGCTTGGGGGATTGGAGAGCTTGGTGGATTGGAGAGCTTGCTGGATTGGAGAGCTTGGGCGATTGGAGAGCTTGGCGGAGTAGGAGAGCTTGGGGGAGTAGGAGAGCTTGGGGGAGTAGGAGAGCTTGGTGGAGTAGGAGAGATTGGTGGAGTAGGAGCGCTTCGGGGAGTAGCAGAGCTTCGGGGGGTAGGAGAGCTTGGGAGAGTAGGAGAGAGTACTGGAGATGGAGAGCTTACAGGATTACGAGAGCTTACCGGAGTAGGAGAGATCACTGGAGTAGGAGAGCTTACCGGAGTCGGAGGGCTTTGGGGTGTAGGAGAACTTGGGGGAGTAGGAGAGCTTCGGGGAGTAGGAGAACCTTGGGGTGTAGGAGAGCTTGGGGGAGTAGGAGAGCTTAGGTGATTGGAGAACTTGGTGGATTGGAGAGCTTGCGGGATTGGAGAGCATGGGCGATTGGAGATCTTGGGGAAGTAGGAGAGCTTGGGGGAGTAGGAGAGCTTGGGGGAGTCGGAGAACGTTGGGGTTCGGAGAGCTTGGGGGAGTAGGAGAGCTTGAAGGAGTAGGAGAGCTTGGGGGAGTAGTAGATCTTGGGGGATTAGGAGAGCTTGGGGGAGTAGGAGAGCTTGGGGGGTAGGAAAGCTTGGGGGAGTAGGAGAGCTTGGGAGAGGTGGAGAGCTTGCATGAATAGGAGAGCTTGGGGGAGTTGGAGAGCTTGGGGGAGTAACAGAGGTTAGGGGAGTAGGAGAGCTTGGGGGAGTAGGAGAGCTTGGGGGAGTAGGAGAGCTTGGGGAAGTAGGAGAGCTTGGGGGAGTAGGAGATATTACCGCAGTAGGAGAGCTTACCGGAGTAGGAGGGCTTGGGGGAGTAGGAGAGGTTGGGGGTGCAGGGGAGCTCACCGGAGTAGGAGAGCTTGGGGGAGTAGGAGAGCTTCGGGGAGTAGCAGAGCTTGGGGGAGTAGTAGATCTTGGGGGAGTAGGAGAGCTTGGGGGAGTAGGAGAGCTTGGGGGAGTAGGAGAGCTTACTGGAGTAAGACAGCTTGCGGCAGTAGGAAGAGCTTGTGGGAGTAGGAGAGCTTGGGGGAGTAGGAGAGCATGGGAGAGTAGGAAAGTTGTGGGAGTAGGAGAGGTTGGGGGAGTACGAGAGCTTACCGGAGTAGGAGAGCTTACCACAATAAGAGAGCTTAACGGAGTAGGAGAGCTGAACGGAGTAGGAGAACGTACCGAAGTAGGAGAGCTTACCGGTTAGGAAAGCTTACCAGAGAAGGAGAGCTTACCGGAGTAGAAGAGATTACCGGAGTAGGAGAGCTTGGGGGAGTAGGAGAGCTTACCGGAGTCGGAAAGCTTGGGCGAGTCGGAGATATTGGGAGAGGAGGAGAGCTTACAAGAGTAGGAGAGCTCACCGGAGTTGGAGAGCTTGGGGGATAGGAGAGCTTACGGGAGCAGGAGAGCTTACCGCAGTAGGAGGGCTTTAGGTGTAAGAGAGCTTGGGGGAGTAGGCGAGCTTGCAGGAATAGGGGAGCTTGGAGGAGAAGGAGAGCTTGGAGTAGTAGGAGAGCTTGGAGGATTAGGAGAGCTTGGAGGAGTAGGAGAGCTTGGAGGAGTAGGAGAGCTGACCAGAGTAGGAGAGCTTGGGGGAGTAGAAGAACTTACCGGAGTAGGATAGCTTACTGGAGTAGGAGAGCTTTACTGGAGTAGGAGAGCTTACCGGAGTAGGAGTGCTTAGCGGAGTAGGAGAGCTTACCGTAGTAGGAGAGATTGTGGAGGAGGAGAGCTTGTGGGAGCAGGATAGCTTACCGGAGTAGGAAAGCTTACTGGAGTAGGAGAGCTTGGGAGAGTAAGAGAGCTTGGGGGAGAAGGAGAGCTTTGGGCAGTCGGAGAGCTGACCGGAGTCGGAGAGTTAACCGGAGTAAAGAAAGCTTGGGGGAGTAGGAGAGCTTGGGTGTGTAGGAGAGCTTTGGTGAGTAGGAGAGCTTGGGGGAGTAGGAGAGCTTGGGGGAGAAGGAGAGCTTGGGGGAGTCGGAGAGCTTGGGGGAGTAGGAGAGCTTGGGGGAGAAGGAGAGCTTGTGGGAGTCGGAGAGCTTGGGGGAGTCGGAGAGCTTGGGGGAGTCGGAGAGCTTGAGGGAGTTGAAGAGCATGGGGGAGTCGGAGAGCTTGGAGGAGTCGGAGAACTTGCGGGAGTCGGAGAGTTTCGGCGAGTCGGAGAGGTTGGGTGAGTAGGAGAGCTTGGGGAGTTGGAGAGCTTGGGGGAGTAGGAGATCTTCGGGAGTCGGAGAGCTGGGGGGAGTAGAAGAAATTGGGCGAGTAGTAGAACTTGGGGGAGTTGGAGAGCTTGTGGGAGCAGGGTAGCTTACCGGAGTAGGAGAACTTGCGGGGGTCGGAGAGCATGCGGGAGTAGGAGAGGTTGCGGGAGTAGGAGAGCTTGCCGGATTCGGAGAGGTTGCCAGATTTGGAGAGCTTACAGGAATAGAAGAGCTTACCGGAGTAGGAGAGTATGAGGGAGTAGGAGATCTTGGGAGAGTAGGAAAGCTTGGGGGAGTAGGAGAGGTTTGGGGAGTAGGAGACCTTACCGGCGTAAGAGAGCTTACCGCAGTAAGAGAGCTTACCAGAGAAGGAGAGCTTACCGGAGTAGAAGAGCTTATCGGAGTAGGAGAGCTTGGGGGAGTCGGAGAGCTTACCGGAGTAGGAGAGCTTGGGGGAGTAGGAGAGCTGGCCGGAGTAGGAGAACTTACCGGAGTCGGAAAGCTTGGAGGAGTAGGAGAGCTTCCATGAATATGAGAGCTTGGGGGAGTACGAGAGCTGGCCGGAGTAGGAGAGTTAACCGGAGTAAAGAGAGCTTGAGGGAGTGGGAGAGCATGGGGGAGCAGGAGAGCTTAGAGAGTAGGAGAGCTTGGGGGAGTAGGAGAGCTTGAAGGAGTAGGAGAGCTTGGGGGAGTAGTAGATCTTGGGGGATTAGGAGAGCTTGGGGGAGTAGGAGAGCTTGGGGGGATAGGAAAGCTTGGGGGAGTAGGAGAGCTTGGGAGAGGAGGAGAGCTTGCGTGAATAGGGGAGCTTGGGGGAGTTGGAGAGCTTGGGGGAGTAACAGAGGTTGGGGGAGTAGGAGAGCTTGGGGGAGTAGGAGAGCTTGGGGGAGTAGGAGATCTTGGGGAAGTCGGAGAGCTTGGGGGAGTAGGAGATATTACCGCAGTAGGAGAGCTTACCGGAGTAGGAGGGCTTGGGGGAGTAGGAGAGCTTGGGGGTGCAGGGGAGCTTGGGGGAGTAGTAGATCTTGGGGGAGTAGGAGAGCTTGGGGGAGTAGGAGAGCTTGGGGGAGTAGGAGAGCTTACTGGAGTAAGACAGCTTGCGGCAGTAGGAAGAGCTTGCGGGAGTAGGAGAGCTTGGGGGAGTAGGAGAGCATGGGAGAGTAGGAAAGTTGTGGGAGTAGGAGAGGTTGGGGGAGTACGAGATCTTACCGGAGTAGGAGAGCTTACCACAATAAGAGAGCTTAACGGAGTAGGAGAGCTGAACGGAGTAGGAGAACTTACCGAAGTAGGAGAGCTTACCGGTTAGGAAAGCTTACCAGAGAAGGAGAGCTTACCGGAGTAGAAGAGATTACCGGAGTAGGAGAGCTTGGGGGAGTAGGAGAGCTTACCGGAGTAGGAAAGCTTGGGCGAGTAGGAGATCTTGGGAGAGGAGGAGAGCTTACAAGAGTAGGAGAGCTCACCGGAGTTGGAGAGCTTGGGGGATAGGAGAGCTTGGGGGAGTAGGAGAGCTTGGGGGAGTAGGAGAGCTTGGGGGAGTAGGAGAGCTTGGGGAGTAGGAGAGATTACCGGAGTAGGTGAGCTTGGGGAAGCAAGAGAGCTTACGGGAGTAGGTGAGCTTGGGGGAGTACGAGAGCATGGGGGAGTAGGAGAGTTTACCGGAGCAGGAGAGCTTGGGGGATGAGAAGAGCTTGTGGGAGCAGGAGAGCTTACCGCAGTAGGAGGGCTTGAGGGTGTAAGAGAGCTTGGGGGAGTAGGCGAGCTTGCAGGAATAGGGGAGCTTGGAGGAGAAGGAGAGCTTGGAGTAGTAGGAGAGCTTGGAGGATTAGGAGAGCTTGGAGGAGTAGGAGAGCTTGGAGGAGTAGGAGAGCTGACCAGAGTAGGAGAGCTTGGGGGAGTAGAAGAACTTACCGGAGTAGGATAGCTTACTGGAGTAGGAGAGCTTTACTGGAGTAGGAGAGCTTACCGGAGTAGGAGTGCTTAGCGGAGTAGGAGAGCTTACCGGAGTAGGAGAGCTTGTGGAGGAGGAGAGCTTGTGGGAGCAGGATAGCTTACCGGAGTAGGAAAGCTTACTGGAGTAGGAGAGCTTGGGAGAGTAAGAGAGCTTGGGGGAGAAGGAGAGCTTTGGGCAGTCGGAGAGCTGACCGGAGTCGCAGAGTTAACCGGAGTAAAGAAAGCTTGGGGGAGTAGGAGAGCTTGGGTGTGTAGGAGAGCTTTGGTGAGTAGGAGAGCTTGGGGGAGTAGGAGAGCTTGGGGGAGAAGGAGAGCTTGGGGGAGTCGGAGAGCTTGGGGGAGTAGGAGAGCTTGGGGGAGAAGGAGAGCTTGTGGGAGTCGGAGAGCTTGGGGGAGTCGGAGAGCTTGGGGGAGTCGGAGAGCTTGAGGGAGTTGAAGAGCATGGGGGAGTCGGAGAGCTTGGGGGAGTCGGAGAACTTGCGGGAGTCGGAGAGTTTCGGCGAGTCGGAGAGGTTGGGTGAGTAGGAGAGCTTGGGGAGTAGGATATGTTTGGGGAGTAGGAGAGCTTTCAGGAGTAAGAGAGCTTACCGCAGTAAGAGAGCTTACCTGAGAAGGAGAGCTTGCCGGAGTAGAGGAGCTTATCAGAGCATGAGAGCTTGGGGAGTAGGAGAGCTTGGGGCAGTAGGAGAGCTTGAGGGAGTAGGAGAGCCTGGGGGAGTAGGACAGCTTGGGGGAGTAGGAGAGCTTGGTGGAGTGGGAGAGCTTGGGGGAGTAGGAGATCTTGGGGGAGTAGGAGAGCTTGCGGGAGTAGGAGAGCTTGTGGGAGTAGGATAGCTTGCGGGAGCAGGAGAGCTTACCGGAGTAGAAGAGCATTCCGGAGTGGTAGAGCTTGAGGGAGTAGGAGAGCTTGGGAGAGTAGGAAAGCTTGGGGGAGTAGGAGAGGTTTGGGGTGTAGGAGACCTTACCGGCGTAAGAGAGCTTACCGCAGTAAGAGAGATTACAAGAGAAGGAGATCTTACCGGAGTAGATGAGTTTATCGGAGTAGGAGAGCTGGGGGGTGTAGGAATGCTTACCGGAGTAGGAGAGCTTGGGGGAGTTGGAGAGCTGGCCGGAGTAGGAGACCTTACCGGAATCGGAGAGGTTGGGCAAGTAGGAGAGCTTCCATGAATATGAGAACTTGGGGGAGTAGGAGAGCTGGCAGGCGTAGAAGAGTTAACCGGAGCAAATAGAGCTTGAGGGAGTGGGAGAGCTTGCGGGAGTAGGAGAGCTTGGGGAGTAGGGGAGCTTGGGGGAGTAGGAGAGATTGGGGGAGTAGGAGAGCTTGGGGGAGTAGGTGAGCTTGGGGGAGTAGGAGAGCTTGGGTAAGTAGGAGAGATTGGGGAGTAGGAGAGCATACCGGAGGTGGAGAGCTTGCCGGAGTAGGAGAGCTTACCGGAGTAGGAGAGCTTGGGGGAGTAGGAGAGCTTCGGGGAGCAGGGAAGCTCACCGGAGTAGGAGAGCTTGGGGGAGTAGGAGAGCTTCGGGGAGTAGGAGAGCTTGGGGGAGTAGGAGAGCTTGCGGGAGTAGGAGAGCTTGGGGGAGTAGGAGAGCTTGCTGGAGTAGGAGAGCCTGCGGCAGTAGGAGAGCTTGCGGGAGTAGGAGAGCTTGGGAGAGTAGGAGAGCATGGGAGAGTAGGAAAGCTTGGGGGTGTAGGAGAGGTTGGGGGAGTATGAGAGCTTGGGGGAGTAGGAGAGCTTGGGGTAGTAGGAGAGCTTGGGGAGTAGGAGAGCTTGGGGGAGTCGGAGAGATTACCGCAGTAGGAGAGCTTACCGGAGTAGGAGGGCTTGGGGGAGTAGGAGAGCTTGGGGGTGCAGGGGAGCTCACCGGAGTAGGAGAGCTTGGGGGAGTAGGAGAGCTTCGGGGAGTAGCAGACCTTGGGGGAGCTGTAGATCTTGGGGGAGTAGGAGAGCTTGGGGGAGTAGGAGAGCTTGGGGGAGTAGGAGAGCTTACTGGAGTAAGACAGCTTGCGGCAGTAGGAAGAGCTTGCGGGAGTAGGAGAGCTTGGGGGAGTCGGAGAGCTTGCTGGAGTAGGAGAGCCTGCGGCAGTAGGAGAGCTTGCGGGAGTAGGAGAGCTTGGGAGAGTAGGAGAGCATGGGAGAGTAGGAAAGCTTGGGGGTGTAGGAGAGGTTGGGGGAGTATGAGAGCTTGGGGGAGTAGGAGAGCTTGGGGTAGTAGGAGAGCTTGGGGAGTAGGAGAGCTTGGGGGAGTCGGAGAGATTACCGCAGTAGGAGAGCTTACCGGAGTAGGAGGGCTTGGGGGAGTAGGAGAGCTTGGGGGTGCAGGGGAGCTCACCGGAGTAGGAGAGCTTGGGGGAGTAGGAGAGCTTCGGGGAGTAGCAGACCTTGGGGGAGCTGTAGATCTTGGGGGAGTAGGAGAGCTTGGGGGAGTAGGAGAGCTTGGGGGAGTAGGAGAGCTTACTGGAGTAAGACAGCTTGCGGCAGTAGGAAGAGCTTGCGGGAGTAGGAGAGCTTGGGGGAGTAGGAGAGCATGGGAGAGTAGGAAAGTTGTGGGAGTAGGAGAGGTTGGGGGAGTACGAGAGCTTACCGGAGTAGGAGAGCTTACCGCATTAAGAGAGCTTAACGGAGTAGGAGAGCTGAACGGAGTAGGAGAA